>NW_026592732.1:1811098-1918071 GCF_907164565.1 Psammomys obesus | reverse complement strand
GGAAATGTGGTGGAAATGTAGCTCTCTTCCTCTTCGTTAAGCAGAGATATTCCTGCTGGGAACGATGCCAGCTCTGGAGTGCCTCAGTTCCTGCGAGCCACGCTGTTGTAAGGCTCAGGGGCAGCTGGCTGTGGCTTCTCATGGCCTTCCCTAGAGGAACGAGGGTCCCTTTTGTGATGTCACTGAATTAAGTATTTATGGGGTGCTTCCAGTAACTCCCTATGATGTCTTAGGAAGTATTTCCTCAGAGGCTACTTCCTGCACTGGTTAGAGAAAAATCACTTCCTGTGAGGTCACAACCCAAAAACCTTTCTTCAAAGGTCACTTCTGTGATGCCAGGGGCGAGGGCATATACTTCCTATGGAATCTTGAGGTCACTTCCTGTGGCGTCATAGGGATGAAGCATGCGCTTCCTGTGTTGGACAGTGGCTAGTCCTTTGATCCTCCTCCTCCTCCTCCACTCCTCCTCTTTGGTGGGTATTGTCCCTGGGGGAGGGGGATCCCTGGGAAGAGACAGAGGATGGGACTTGGATCTAACATGGAGGTTCTAAGGAGAAAAAAAAAAAAAACCAAGCAGTGCTGTCAGGGTCAACTCCATCCAAACATACCATCTATGAACTTGCCTTGTCAGGTAAGAATGGGAGAAGCAGCTAGTGAAAAGGATTGCTAAAGATTCCCCTTCCCCCCTCCCTGCCTTTCGTGTGCATGCCTGTGTCTACGTGGCTTCATTTCACTGATGGATGAGCCAGATGTATGGTGGCTCTGTCAGGCCCGTGTGATCTGGTGTAGAGTTCAGTGAGCCTTGCAAAGCTGTGGGTGTCTCTGGCTGGAATGCCTAGCGTGGTCTGCCGAATTCGATGGGCTTGGTGGCTTCCAGGGCTCGGTGTAGGCGATGTGCGAGAAGTCAGAAATATGCAGTGTGCTCAGCCTTAGGCTCAGAGGAGCTAGAAGATTCTAACGGAACTGTGATAAGCCAGGCTGCCCTGGGAATTGTTCTAGGAGTGGCTCCCTTGAGCATGGTGGCTCTTGTCAACTCTAAAGACTGAGATTTCAGGGCCTGAAAAACCTATAGAGTAGGATCACTGAGAGGCACCTGTCCCCTCCCACCTCCAGGTCCTCCAACCCCAAGCAGGGTCCTCAGAACCCGGGCTCCATCATCAGCATCTCTTGGGGGAGGGGCACCCCGTGCCTGCTCCCTCCTCCATCTGTCCCCCTCCTAGGTCTTCCAGACCCTGCCCTTCTCCATGGCTTTGGGTGGCCTCCTTGCTTCTATCCCTACAAAGGAGCTGGGAGGAGGGAAACCACCCAGACAATGCCTGCTACCCCCGAAGCCTGGGAGACTCCCTACCCCGTGCTAGAGAGCCACCCCCAAATCAAAATGTGAAAATCCCTAGAAAGCAATAGCCTTTGAGGTACCTCGCACTGACCCCCAACCCCAGCCCTTCCACCGGAATGGGAGGCTATAGCTTGAGCACTGGGGTGACTTTTCCATGTCCTCATCTCCCCAGTGAGGGGCAGGCCCCATTTCCCTCACACACCCCCATCTCCCACCTCCTGTCGCTGCTGCCCCCTACCCCTAATCTCCACACTGAGCCCAGATGGGGATTTTAGTGCCAAAACAATTCTTGATACCACTTTGTACATATCTTCTACCGTTTGGGGCTGTAGGGACTGGAGGTGGGGGCGGCCCTCAGGGCCACTGCTCCCCTCCACCTCTTAAATGACCTTACAGTATTTCATAGTAGCTCCACCTTGCATGTGGGTAGTGAAGTATCTAGCTGGAATATCCCCTGTAAAGCCCTCAGGCCCCATGAGGAGGGGAAGGAGTCCGGGTGAAGCAAGGTCTGGGATGGGTGGGTGGAATCCAGAGACCATTTGCAAATGCCCTAGGCTGGAGTCTGGGCCCAATACTCCTTTCACACTGAGAAAATATCTTGGGGGAGGGCGGGCTGTGTGATATGCCTGTCCCTATTAACACTTTTTGGGGATCCGTTACCCCTCCGCCCAGGGCTATCTGAAAGGTGGTTTGTTGCCTTTGTAAGCTGGTCCACTCACAGTGTTGGTGCGTGGGAGCTGCAGGCCTCCCACTTGACCCAGTTGGCCCTGGGAAATTCCATCATCTCCCCTACCCCTTGAAAGTCCCTTCTGCAAAGTAACCTCAGTCTTTCTGTGCTGTAGTTGGTCCAGAAGGGACACAGATGCGGGCCAGGGATGAGAATTATTTTTAAAATAATAGCAAAACCCATCTCCTCCTCTTTACCCATTAGCCAGTCAGATCTCAAAGGATCTGAGAGGGCTCCTGCATCCCACTCTTCAGCACCCAGTAGGTGCTTAATAAGTTAGTAAGTGTTGCCTGCACTGAATTGTCTCTTCATCTCCCCTCCAGCTTCTAATACCTTCCCCAGCATTCTCCCCTCTCTTTATTTCTCTGCCTCCCTAAGGCCCACTGGGTTTTCCTCCTGTGACCCCCACACCCGCCCTCGCACTGTTCTCTGTCCTGTCTCTATCTTTGTCTGTCTTTTTCCCCTCCTAAATTCTCAACTCTTTCATTTCCCCTTGAAAAGCAAAAAGTGCCAAACTTCCTTGGAACTGAGCCGATCTGGGGGGAGAGGATCTCAGATGGTGGGAAGGAGACCCCTTAATTAAGAGGGGGCCCCTTAAGAGGCAAAAAAAAAAAACACTTTGGACGCTGAGCTAAATTGGACCCCCTTCCTCGTTCCTCTCAACCTGAGTTTTTTCTTAGAATCTTTATAAGAAAAAAAGAAAAAGAAAAAGAGAAAAAAAAAAACTAATTTTCAACTAACCCCTACCTTTTTGGATTCCCCTCCCCAAATTCCACCAGCCAAGGAGAACCCCTTTTGCCTCTTTCTGGGCAAATCCATAGAAATTGGGGACGGATAAGACAGTGTCTGTCCTCTTTTGCTGGCCTAACGGGGTAGTCGCTGCGGAGGGACCTCAAAGTATTTATGACAAGAGGGGTTCGAAAGTGCCAAATTCACCTTCTCCATCCTGTCCTGGGCAGGGCTCTGAGCCAGCCTGCCCAGTCATCATTTTTGCCCTCTGCCAGCCATCTCTACAAGGGCAAGGAAAATTTGCTGCAATAATTAGTAGGGCGGGGATCGGACGGCAAGGATTTTGCTGCCCGTTTGTACTGAACTTGGAGGTGGTAATTACGGGATCGTGGCAAGAGTCGTCTTACTGGTCCTATACTCGGAACCACTTGTTTCCCCGTGGTATTTTTTCCCTCCACTCTTGACTAAATCCCTTGGAATATCTGCGCTCCCCCACCCCGACCCCGTTCTGTTTCATCTGCCCGTCCCTGTGGCCTACACCATCCTTATTACTTAATGGCTAGTTGGTCTCCAACTGTTTAAAAAAATGAGGAGGGTTTCCATTGCATGGACTCTTGCCGTTTCCAACCTAAGCTAGCAGGTTAATTGGCAAACCCGATCGCCAGAGCAGTGGCGTGGCGAAGGTGGCAGTCCAGGTGTCCAGGAGCCCCCCCCCCCCCCCCCCCGAGCTCGCACACCTATCGGACAGCCAGACAGGCCTTCTCTGTACTTAATGCATCCGCCCCCAAGCGCCATCCGGAATCACCTTCGTGAAAACCTTCGTGGGGGAGGACAGAGTCGCAATACCCAGGGTTAGGTCGGGGCCAGGGAAGCCTGATCTGCGCTTTGTGGAGTGTGGACACCCATCCTTGCTGTCCGAGCCCTCTCCACACCACAGTCTGCGGTCTGGATGTCCCAGTTGGTGTGTGCGGTCCTGCGGGTCCCCAGGCTCTCACCAGCAGCCCAGTCGACTGCCTGCTGAGGGGCAGGAGGGAGGGGAAGTCTCTGGAAGGTGGTGGTGGTGAAGACTGCTGGTTTTTAACCCCTTCTCAGCCAGTCTAGGACATGCGTCTCCTTAGAATTAATGTAGGGAGACCCTCCTCCTTCCTCCCTCCCCCCCTCCCATCCCCACAAAACCACCAACCTCTCATCTTCTAAGTGACTCCATCACCACCGGCCACCACTGGAACCTGCGGCCTCATTGCTCCAGCCCGCCCCACTCGACCGTCAGACTCATCGAACTCTTGATTAACCCTTTCTGTGTTCATCCCACGGAAAACTTGTGTGTCCGGCAGGGAGGCCAGGGGGTGGATGCTAAGGGCAGTTGCTTATCTTTCCTCCATCTCCTCCCAGCGCCCATGCCTCCCCATCCCATGTCCCCATCCCCAGCCCTCACCCCTGAGGATCCGCCTCTCCCAGGGGCACAGGGATCCTCTGGAAATACCTTTGCTGTTTGGCTTTGCAAAGGCGGGTCTAGGGGTCGTGGTCTCCCCAGCGGAGCGCCCACTCCGACTGTCCTCCTCTTCGCCTCCACCCACTCCCCACGCCTTCACTGTAAATAGTCACTTTTGTACTTGGTTTGAGCCAGGCGACGTGGGGAGTCTCTCTCTCTCTCCCTCTGTCTCCCCCCCTCCCCTTCTTTTTTATTTGTGTTGGCATCTCAGCTACTGGAGGCATGGTCCACATCCCGGTTCGATTTGGGAGGAGCCCAAGATGTGTTCCGCCAAAATGCTGAGGATTTCAAGAAAACAGTATTAGCTCCGAAAGGGCTGGGGTACTACGGTCCCCCTGTGCAGGGGAGGGAAGGCTCTGTTCTCCAGATCTGTGAAATGGGCTCATCCTCCAATCTCCCTGAAGAACCTTGGAGGGACTGAGAGTTGAGTCTCTCCTCCACTTCCTCTGGTGGAGGCGGGCGCGAAAAGAATGGCTTTGGGATGGGGCTGTCTTTGGAGAAATGACTGGGAATCCTTCCTGGGACCTGACGCTACCCTCTGCTAGGCTTGTTTTCTTGCAAAGAGGTAGTCAGATGAACGTCTGAGATCCCTTTCTAACCTTTAAAGAACAGGTCCAAGCCCCGCGGCTAGCCCCTGCCTGCTGCCTCTGCGCTGCATTCCAGTTTGGGGGTAGGGTGGACAGTAAAGTGGCCATGCCTCCAGTTTCTCCATTCAACCCCCTCTTAACCGATTTCCTTCCATCCTCTTCGACCAGCGCCGCCGACCACTTCCTCTCCGCCACCTCCAGAAGCTCTTGGCTGGGGTCACCGCACTCTCCTCCCCTTCCCCCCATCGCCATGCCTGGGCCACGCCCACCTCTCCCACCCACTCACCCACCCACCCCAGTGTCCGCTGTGTGACCTAGTGCACCGTGTATTAGCTTCCATGGACCCACCCACCCCCCGCCCCCACCACACCCCTCCCCCACCCCTCCTCCCTCGGCGACTTCACCTTTTTTTGCCGCGATAAACGTCATCTCAGCATCTGTGTCTAATGTTGTCTTTTTTGCTTGGCATCACACACGCCTTCTTAACCCATCCCCTTTCCTCTCCCTCCTCCCTGGCACCTCCACCCTCATCCTCAACTCTTTCCCCCTCCTCCCCTTCATCCCACACCCAGGGCTCTGGGCTTTTAGGGGAGGGGGGATCCTTAAGGATGGTACCAGAGGAGGGAGGGCTGTGTTGTTTTCTCTGAATTGCGTGAACAAATGAGAGTCAGCATGGCCGAAGACAGGAAGCGCTTCAAGGTTGAACTTGCAGTTTCAATGTCCAATCCTGGGAGCCAGGGTGCCCACCAGCCACACATACACAGAACCCACAGACAGCTCCTGGACACCCGTGTCCATGAGGAGCAGCTCCTACAGTCCAGCTGCACCAGGATAGCCCCCGGGGGCCAGGTGCTTGGAGTGTGTGAGGCCCCAGTTCAGATTCCCAAGACTTTGCCCATCTGAGCCACCAGCTTGCCAACTGTAGAATGGAAAAAATTTTGAAATGTTATTTCTACATCAATGGTTTATGCTTGGATTTAATACATCATTCACTTTTTAAAGAGTTTATTAAGCACCTACTATGTGTAAGGCACTGTTCTAAGTGCCAGAGTTAGAAAAATGAACTAAACAGACCCAACGCCTTCAGGGAATGTGTGTTCTACTGGAATTCAAATTCGTTCTTAGCCTAAACTCTGGCACACAGCACACAGAACACACACACACAAATCCAGGAGCTTCAGGCCATCAGCCAGAGGGGTAAGTCTGGCAAACATGGAACCTGTTCCCAACCCCTGAAGAGCGTTTGCGTTTGCGTGGGAAACGCTGGCTTGAGAAAATGCAAGGTTTCACCAGGCATGGTGGTGCAGGTTTGTGATCCCAGCACTGGAAGGATAAGGCAAGAGGATTGATTGGCAAGAATTGAAAGCCAGCTTGGGGGTGCTGAGGGCTTGAAGGCCAACCTGAGCCCTATAATGAGTTCCCGGCCAGGCTGAGTTACATAGCAAGACCCTGTCTCAGAAAGCTAAAGAAAAAGAGGAAAATAAGTCCAAGGTGGCAGGCAGCTGCCATCAGAAGCAAGCCTTCATGGGTGTGGGGTAGCCACAGTCCATTACCAACCTGCACTCTGCCCTTGTGTTAATTGGCCCTCCCCTAGACAAACTGGAGGAGGCAACCCCTGAGTTATGCCCACATTTCGAGGTTACCCCGAAGCTGGGCAGGTGAGGGTGTACCAAGCAAGGAAATCTGACATGGAGACAGATGGTTGGGGATGGCATAGGGGGCGCACTCTGAACCTGGGGCTAGCGAGGGGCGTCCAGGACCCTCCCATCCTCTCTGTGGCCAAGTCTCCACAACTGGAAAGCACCTTTCTTTAGGTGTATTTATCTTCTGGAAAATCATATAAGGAAGGGTGCCGTGTGTCAACCAATCCATCAGCATCTACCAACACTGTTCATAACGGGATGGTTAGCTCCAGCTATACAACCCTTCCAGTTATAAAGTAGAAAACTCAAAAGAGGAGAGGATGGAAGGAAAGAGAGGCTGCAGGCTCAGACCTCGACGGGGCTGAAGAGAAGGACAGACCCGAAAATGGGTATCAACTGATTGAGGCTTCCTTCATTCATGAATTTGTTCATTCAGCCCACAAACATTTATTACCAGCGTTGGGTGGTATAGATCTATAATCTCAGCTACTTGGGAGGCTGAAGAAAGAGGTTTGGAAGAAAGTTCAAGCCTTGTCTGGGCTACACAACTTAGTGAAACCCTGTTTTAAAGTTATAAGATTGGCTGATATATAACTCAGTGGTAGAGCCCTGCCTAGAATCCCCCAGTGCGGAACTTGAGATATGCCTCAACCATCATGCTTCAATTCCCACGTTCAGTTCCCAGTGCAACTTTGGGAAGCCAGGCATTGCACACAATCGATCTCAGTGAATTTGAGGCCAGCATAGTCTACTAAGAGAGCTCAGACCAGACACAGCTACATAGTCTCAAAAAATAAATAAAATAAAAGTCCACCTGTAATCTCAGCATTTGCCAGGTGAAGCAGAGAGGATTTTTCAATTCAAGAGCAGCTTCAGCTAGGGAACAAGTTCAAGGTCAGCTTGGCCTACAGAAGACTTTTCAGGGCTGGGAGCACACTGAAAACATAGTAAGCCTGCTGCCAGTTCTGATACATGGATCCATATCAGCTCAACTCCCAGCACACAGTAGGGCCTCAAAAGACTGTCGTGCTGTAAATCACAGGCACCTGTGATCCTGACCTGTAACTGTCAGGAAATATTTCCAGGCAGAGCCCCTTCAGGAAGATTGACTTTCCACTGGAAGGGGATGGGGCACCGTGGGGTTAGTTCCCGTTCTGACTTGGGGACCCTCTGCTGACAAAATGGAAAGGAAAGAGGAGGTAGGACAAAAGTGAGGAGGGCAGCCGGGGCAGGTGATGTTCCTGAAGAGAAATGAAGGAACACTGCAGAGAAGTTGCCTGGATGGGAAGATCAGTCTAGAAAGAGGGCTAGAATGGCAGCAGAAGGGAAAGAGGTTGTCCAGGTCATGGCTTGTCACACGCTGGAGCCAAGTCATTCATTCAGATATGACTAATCCCAGCATGCAGGATGCCGAGACCTGGGCTTGACAGTGCCAGGCCATCCTGGGCAGCGCACGGGAGTACAACCTGAGCAACACTGTAAGACCCTGGAGAGGGAGTGGGGCGGGGGAGGGGGTCGACAGACAGACAAGAAATGACCCTCCCAGGTGAGTTTCCACTCTCCCTTGGCGACAGAAGCGCCCACACGGGCTAGGCCATCAGGCTGCCTCCCCCTCTACAGACACAGGTTAGACAGCCAGGCTTCCAGCTGAAGCGTCTGATCACTGAGGCCAAACTCCAGCCACGCAGCTTCCTGGGAAATGTAGTTTTAGCCTTCTGCCTCTGCAGTCACAGGCCAGGGCGCTAACCAATGGATAAGAGTGAGAGAGCCCCAGTTTCTCCACATTACTGCACACACACTCCCTGTGTGTGAACCTGCCTGTTTACACCTGTCTCTCATGTCCAGTCTTTCTGTGAATCTCTCTCTGGTTTTAGTTTTTTGTTTGTTTGTTGTGCTTTCAGATCATACTTATTCTTTGGCAATTCCATGCTTGTATACAATGCATCTTGACCATACCCTCCCACCCTTCACCTCTGACCTCCCACTCCCACAGCGCCCCTGCAACATCCCCCAACAGAATACCTCCACCTTCATGTCCTCTCCTTTTGTTGTTTGTTTGTTGTTGTTGTTTGTTTTTTGAGGTATGGTCTCACTGTGTAGCCCAGGCCATTCTTTTGTCTCAGCCTTTCGGTCATTAGAATTATGGATCTGGGCCCCTTCTCCAAGCTGGTTTTTGTTTCTAGTTTTCACTAGAAACAATTTTTTTTTAATTTGTTTTACTCTATTCTATTCTCTTTGTTTTTTTTTTTTTGGTTTTTTTTGTTTTTTTGTGTGTGTGTGTGTGTGTGTGTGCGCGCGCGCGCGCGCACACACACACACGTTTCAAGACAAGGTTTCTCTATATAACCGCCCTGGCTATCCTGGAACTCATTTTGTAGACCAGGCTGGCCTCTAACTCATAGAGATCCGCCCACCTCTGCCTCTTGAGGCTGGGATTAAATGTGTGCTTAATCCACACGCTGCTGTCTTTTTAATTAGGAGCCTGTCCAGTGAGTATGTGCGTATGAGTGCAGGGGCCTGAACTGAAGTCTAGAAGAATAGGAAGTGCCCTTAACTGCTAAGCCATCTCTCCAGCACCAACACCTCCTTTCTGAGGCAGCATCTCAGTTCTCTTTCTGAATCCCTGGCTGGCCTAGAGCTCTCCATGTAGATCAGCCTGGCCTGGAGGTGACAAGGCTCCTCCAGCCTCCGCCTCTGGCTAACGGCCTGGACCGCTGCACCAGGCCCAGGCTCCAGCTCTGTTGCTGAGTGAGTTTCCCTCTTCACCTTCATCCCCTTTTAGCTAAACCTGAATCTCAGAGCCCTAAAGGAGGAGATGAGGAACAGAGGGGGAGAGGATTGGTGAGAGGTGTCCTGGGCTGAAATCTTTGGTTTCCCAGATTAACTCCCTCTGCAATGGAGATGCTCAAGACTGGGTCCTGAAAGGGGAACCAAGCTAGCCTGTACTAGAGTGGCCCAAAGAAGTGAAGAGAGTTGGGTCATAGCCAGGCTCTCAGTCAGCCAACTGTAAGTGACCATTAAGCCTGCCCTATAAAGACTGTGACCACCTCAACCCTGGCTCCTTTACCCAGTAAACTTAAACTTGTGGGGAAACACAGACCCATCCTTCAAAACTGAATATAGGCATCTGAAAATATTTAGTAAACACCTACTGTTCTAGACAGTCAGCGTGCGACAGAGACGGTGGAGGGGGGACGGCACCAAAGAAGCAGGGGCAGCATCTCACACCTGTAGTTCTAGGACTTGAAAGGCTGAGGCAGAAGGATTGTCTTGAACTCAAAACCAGGCTAGGCTACCTGGTGAATTCAAGGCCAGCCTGGGCTACAAAGTAAGACCCAGTTTAAAAAAAAAGTGGAGGAGGGTTGGTCAGGCAGTGGTGGTACACACTTTTAATCCCAACACCCTGGAGGCAGAGGCAGGCAGATCTCGGAGTTCGAGGCCAGCCTGGACTACAGAATGAGTTCCAGGACAGCCAGGGCTACACAGAGAAACCCTGGGTTGGGGGCTGCAGGGAAACACAGGGAGGGGCTGAGGTGATGCTTCAGAAGATACAACGCTTACCAAGCAAGTGTGGAAACTGGGGCTGGATAGCTCAGTAGTGAGGCGTGGTGGCTGTTCTTGTAGCTGAGTTCCATTCCCAGCACCACGTGGTGGCTCACAGTCATCTGTAAGCCCACATCCAGGGGATCAGACACCTCCTGGCCTCCACAACAGCAAGTACAAAACTTCAGTTCAGATTCCTAGCACCCACGTGAAATCCAGACAGGAAGGAAGGCCTGCCTGGGATCCTCCACTTCCGAGGTGGAGGCAGGACTCCCAGGGTAAAGGGCCTAGCTAGACTATGCCATCCAGGAAGACACCTGACATCGACCTCTGATCACCGCAGGCGTTCATAAACTCTTGCACACACTCCTGCAACACATGTCATGCTCACACACACGTATAGACACAGAAACGCAGACACAAGTGCAAAAGAGAAGCCCAAAAAAGAGAAAGAGAAAGGAGGAAGGGCAGGAGGGAGGGAGGGTGGGAGGGCAGGATGGTTCCCCTGTTTCACGTCTCCCTGGTGCTGTAGTTACAGGCACAAGCCCCCAGAACAAGCTAGCTTTTGATCGGAAGGAAGAGTGTCAAAGACGGAAGGAAAGAAAGAAGGAGAAAGGAGGGGGAAGAAGGAAAGATGGAAGGATGGGGACTGGGCTAAGGAGTGGAGGTAAACATGGGATGTGGAAGGCCATCAAGATGTCTGGGTGGGGGGGAGGGTACGTTCCCCCAAACCAGAGTTTGGTCCTTAGAGCCCGTCCTCGTAAAGACAGAAGGGGAGAAGAGACCTCTACATGCGCGCTGTGGCACACAGGCGCACACTGCACGTGGATGCAGCGCACATAATAGCAATAAAGAAGTCGGGGTGGGGTGAGGAAGGTGGGAGCTAGAGCAAAGACCCTGCTTGCAGTCAGACTCAAGATGGAGGCTTGATAATCTAAGGATTATGGCCTAGGTCATCAGGGCAAAGAGTTACAGCTGGGGGGTCAAGGTGAATCTCTGAGGGTCAGGGCCTGGGTTAAGGGTTCAGTTTAGGGAACAGCTAAATTAGGAACATCAGATAAGAGTGGGAATGGCCCCGGGGGCTAGCGCGGTGGTTCAGCCGTTAAGAGCGATGGCTGCTCTTCCAGAGGTCTGGAACTCAATTCCTAGCAACCACGTGGTGGCTCACAACCATCCATAACCGGGTCTGATTCCTTCTTTAGACTTGCATTAGCAGAGCAGGCAGTGAGCATTCCCCTCCATGGCCTCTGTATCAGGTCCGGCCTCCAGATTTCTTCGCAGTGTGAGTTCTTGCCCGGGCTTCCTTCAGTGGACTATTACTCAGGATATATAAGAGTAATAAACCCTTTTAAAAAGAGAGAATTCACCCTGCATGGTGGTGCACACTTTTAATCCCAGCACTTGAGAGGCAGAGGCAGGGGGATCTCTGTGAATTTGATGAGGCCAGCCTGATCTACAAAATGAGTCCAGATTATACAAAGAAACCCTCTGTCAAGAGAGAGGAGAAAGGGAGAGAAAGCTCAGAAGAGTTCAGAGACAGAAGCAGCAGAGGGTTTGTGAGAGAGACGTTACAGAGGCACCAGGAGACTTAGGCCACAGGATCTGAGACTCAGGCTGCCTTGATGAGGCAGAAATGTGCGTTAAGACTATGGTGAAACAGCCTAGTGTAGTGGATCACACCTTTAACCCCAGCGCTAGGTAGACAGAAGCAGGGGGACCTCTATGAGTTCAAAGCTAGTCTGGGCTACACAGTGAGTTCCAGGCTAGCCAGGGCTACACAGTAAGACATTGTCTTAACAAACAAACAAACAAACAAACAAACAGAGATGATGGTGACACTAGAACTAGTAGGGTGGGGGTTACTGTGCATACAAGATTCAGACTGGTGCCCTAGTCAGAGCCTCTCTCGGCTCTGTAGCCCAGGCTATCCTAGAACTCTGTAACCCAAGCTAGCCTCAAAGTTACAGCCTCTCAGGTGCTGGAATAACAAGAGTGAGTCATCATGCTTGGCTGTTGAAATACAACTTTGTATCATTATGTAGCCCCAGCTGGCCTGAGCAGGCTAGGTCAGGTTGCTGTGCAGACCAGGCTGGCTTCAAACTCATAGAAATCCACCTGCCTCTGCCTCTCAAGCTCTGGGGTTAAAGGTGTGTGCCTTTATGCCTCACTCTTACTGTTTTTCTTTCTCTTCTTTTTTTTCTCAGTTTTGTTTATTTTAATTTATGTCTTGATTACATATATGTCTGTGCTCCATGTGTGTACAATACTAACAGAGTCCAGAAGAAGGTATTGGAATTACAGAGGATGGTAAACTACCAGACCTCTTAACAGCTGAGGCATCTCTTTTTCCTTTCTTTTCTTTTCTTTCTTTCTTTTTTTTCTTTTCTTTCCATCCTTTCTGTTTATTTTGTAAAGGATGTCATTATAAAGCCCTGGATAGCCTGACTCATTATATAGACCAGGATGGCCTTGAACTCACAAAGATCAGCCTGCTTCTGCCTCCTGAGTGTTGGGATTAAAGACATACTACCATGCCATTCTCCTTTAAAAAAAAATCAATAGATTAAGTATAATTTTTTTTTTCTTTTTAAACTTTTTCTTTCTGAGACAGGATCTCACACTGTAGCTCAACTCACGCCCTAGTCCCAGACTCATAATTCTGCCCCAGCCCCTTGAGTGCTGCTGGGATTATAGCTGTGCCTCACAAGACCTAGCTTGTTTTCTTTATCACTTTTTTTTTTTTTTTTTTTTTTTTTCCTAAAGACAAGGCCAAAGACTTCCCCAAACCTTAGAGCCTACTCAGCAAACAGCAGCAAATGTTCAGGAAACTCAAGTCCTGGCTAGAGCCCGGGGGCTGGGTAAACCTTGAGGGTAAACAGTAGACAAGAAGCCATGGACAGGGGATCCCCACATCACTCCAGAAGCGCTCTGCCTCCCGGATGTGGATTCCCAGAGATGCTGTCAAAAGAGTAGTCACAGGACCTGCCAGGCTGGCGCAGTGGGCAAAGGCAGTTGCCACCAACCATGATGGCCAGAGTTTGAGTCCTGGAACCCACAAGGTAAGAAAGTTGTTCTCTGACTGCCACACATTCACTATGGCGCACACGCAGGTGTACACGCACATACGGGGGCGGGCTAATGTAGTTTTTATTTTTAAATAAGAAAGACGGTTCAGGGCTGGAGAGGGAGATGGCTCAGCCATGAAGAGCACTGCTCTTCCAGAGGACCTGGGTTTGATTCCCAGCACCCACATGGTGGCTCACAACCATCTGTCACTCCAGTTCTGGAGGGTGTGATACCCCTCTTTTGGCCTCCTCAGGCACATATGTGGTGCACAGACATTTATGCAGGAAAAACACCCACATACATAAAAATAATAAAACTAAAAATTGCTTTTAAAGGAATGGCAGCTCATCTAGAAAGGGCTGACAGGAAAAGAAAGACACTGATATCTGACAGTGGGCCCAGAGCTGCAGCCGTCACAAGACATAACCCTCATGGCCTCTGCTCTGCTGCTCCAGTTCCCAACCTAGAGATTCAGAAGGCCCTGGTAAAAGGCGTAACTTGTCAATCCCAAGACCTTTATGAGGCAAATCTCCAAGACCCACACTCTTCCAAAATTTAGCAACTCTTCAAAACCTAGGGTAACTGGGCCTGAAGGCATAGCCTGTAGCTATTCAGGGAAACTGAACCAGGAGGATCTCAAAGCCAAGCCTCATGTCCGCTATAGAAGGAATTCAAGGCCAGTTTGATTGGTTGACTCACTGGAAACTTGCCTCAGAATTAAAAAATCAAGAGGGCTGGGGGCTTGTCTCAGTGGTGGAGCCCCTGCCTAGAATCCCCCAGTGAGGGGCTGGGGGTGTGGCTCAGTGGTAGAGCATTTGCCTAGCCATGTCCAAGGCCACAGGCTCCATCCCCAGCACTGAACATGAACACAAATGTGAAGCATCAAGGAGACTTAGGCTGGAGTGTGAGCAGCTGTGCTGACACACTTTGATAGGAAGCGTGGTAACCAAACCACAGTGGAGGAGGAGAGGTGGCGTTTCAGGAACAGATCTTTGCAGACCCAGACTTGGAATTGACAGAGAAGCATGGCTTAGCCTCTTTATGCCTGGGACTGGAGGACTGAGACCATAGGTCAGTGTGCATAACTAAGAGACTCAGGAAGAGGAGAAATAACACCAATGCCGTTTACCTCTGAGATTGAAGGACTGGGTTGAGGAGCCCAAGACCACATAAGCAGAAGTCACAGACCATGTAATCTTGGGGCGAATCCTGAGTACAGAAGGTATTGAAGTACTGAAGACTTTGGAATAGCCTCCTCATTCTTTGAGGCAGGATCTCTCAGTGAAGCCCGGAGGTCATAGATATGACTAGCTAGCAAGCTTGCCCCTTGCACTCCGTCTGTATCTCCCAAACTCTGGAATTACAAAGGGGCCGTTGCACCACCTCGTATTTGCACGGATGCTGTGGCACTGCATTAAGGTCATCACACATGTGTGCTGAGCGCTTATCCAATGCTCCTCTCCTCCCCAGCCACCATGGAGGGCTTTATGGAACCTAATATGCACTATCTCCTTGAACCCTCATAGCACTCTATGAGCTGGGCACTGCTAATCTCCATCTCACAGAGAAGAAAAGGACGGGACAGAGATGCTAAGAAACTTCTAGGCCCTGCCCTGGTGGTACACACCTGTAATCCCAGCACTTGGAAGGCAGAGGCAGGCAGTTCTCTGTGAGTTCAAGGCCAACCTGTGCTACAAAGTGAGTCCAGGACTCCAGGACAGCGGAAGGAAGGAAGGAAGGAAGGAAGGAAGGAAGGAAGGAAGGAAGGAAGGAGAGAAAGAAGTAAACTGTCGCGACCGGCCTTTGCCGATAAGGACGACGCAACAACCGAGGATTTCTTCAGCGGCAAGTTTATCGTACAGCTCTTTCTTGCAGATGGTGAAGGACCCAGACCCCTGGCAGCGCCCCGTTTAAATAGCCAGCAAGGCGACCTGTCCGTCTGTAATTGGTGCTCTGCTCGAGTCCTCATCAGTATATGGCTGGCAATTGGATTGCAGCCTAAACCCTCATCAACATAAAGCTGCGCATGCGTAAAGCGCAGGGCGGCACAGGCAAGAAGAACCAGGAAACAGGAAGCCGGCGCCATCTTGCAATGGCGGGAGCGGCTCCCGACAGTAAACTTCTCCAAAGCCACACTTTTTGAGACAGGCATTGGTGGTAAAAGTCATGCAAACTCCACCCAAAACCTTTATTTGATTGCTGTGATTACAAATGCCCACACACCCACAGAGTAAACACATTGTAACTCATTAGAAATACTCTAAGCCTGGAAGCCACTCAGGCAGACTGCCCCTCTCTCTCCTCATCTGGTCTTTTGGTTTTCTGTTCTGTAACAGACTCCCAGCACCCTGCTCTGGCCTCCAGCTCATTATATAGCCGAGGCTGACCTTGAACCCCTGACCCTCCTGCCTCCACCTGTCAAATACTAGGATTACAGGCGTCGTCGGTGACCATACTCAACTTTCTGACTCCTGACTTGTGAGCTAAGGCAATCCAACGCAGCACCATCCCCAGACGTGGGGACTCACCTGATCACCCTTACGGTACAGCCCAGGATCCAAACCTGCGCAGAGAGTCCAGCAGCTGGGGGGACAGAGAGCTTGGCTGTGTCTGGCCTCTGTCACAGGCTTGGTGTGTGACAAATTCCCTCTGGCTCTATCGTTGTAAGGTTGTGAGGGCTGAGGTAAGGCCCTCAGAACGAGGCTGTCACAGGCCAGGTGCTAACTATTGTTACCAGGCACGACTGCCTTTTCCTAAGAGGCGGAGACTAAAGCAGAGAGCCTCAGCGGGAACATTCAGTTCACCCACATGTCTGTGTCTTCACATACAGTGTTTACTAGGGGCCTCTATGGAATCCCCACAAAGTGAGAGAAATACAGGAAAAGACGACGGTCACTCTCTGGAAGAAGCATGGTGGACAACTGTAACCCCAACAATCGGGAAGTAGAAGCAGGAGGATCAGCGGTTCGAGGTCATCCTCAGCTCTGAGAGTTCAAGGCCGGATGTGGATACACAGACTCCAGTCTCAAATAGAGAAAGGAAAACAGGAGAGGGACTGGAGAGACAGGACAGCTCAGTGGTCAGGAGCTTTTGCTGCTCTTCCAGAGGACCAGGTTAGGTTCCCAGCACCCATAACAGGCAACCTCTGTAACTCCACTTCCTGGGGACCTGATGCCATCTTCTGGTCTCCTCACATACCGGGCACACACTTGGTGCACATACGGACATGCAGGCAAGACATTTGTATGCATGTATTTAATATTTATTTATTTGTATATATATATTATATACAAATATATAGATCTTTAAAAGACAGGAGCGGGGGCTGGAGAGATGGCTCAGTGGTTAAGAGCACTGTCTGCTCTTCCAAAGGTCCTGAGTTCAATTCCCAGCAACCACATGGTGGCTCACAACCATCTACAACGTGAACTGATTCTCTCTTCTGGCAGGTGTAAATACAGATAGAACACTCATATACATAAAATAAATAAATCTTTGAAAATTTATTAAAAAAAAAAAAAAGACAGGGGCATTGGAGAGATGTTCTTGCAGAGGGTCTGAGTTGAGTCCCAGCACCCGTTTTAGGCAGCTTACAGCCACTTGGAACCCAGATTCTGGGCGACCTGATGTACATATATGATGTGGGCACATACACACACAAATAAAGCAAATCTTTTCCAAAAAGTAGAGAGAGCAATACACATCATCCTACCAAAGGGCAAACAGCATCCCTCATGTCAGTTTCTCCACTGGTCCCCACAGGAATTCCAAGCCACCCACAGTGGTCTGCAAATTCCCATCACATGAAGGGCTCTGCAGCTGACACGGTACACATGGTTCACACACGCAGTACACATGGGACCAATCACATAAGCCTTCATCCTTTGTAAGTTAAGGTACTTCTGATCATACGTGTCCGGGGTGTGGGCCGGTGAGATGGTTCATCAGATGTCACCAAGCAAGACTGAGGGTGTGAGTTCGATGTTCGGGACCCACAGAACTAACATTAGCAGGCTGTCCTCTGACATCCGCACACGAGCCGTCATGGCATACATACATGCAGACACTTGCTTATCTGTTACGGTTTGAGTAGTGTGTCTCTCCAACATTCATGTTGGAACTTAATCCGCAGTGTTTAGAGGTTGGGCCTCTCAGAGACACCATGAGGACTACCAAGATGGCCACTTACAAAAACACTTAGGTGTATGTATGTGTGTGTGCGTGTGTTTTCCATTCTGCCGTCTACTATGGAGGACACAGTGCCCGAGGCACCATCTTCGAAACAGACACAGAAACCCTGCCATGGAACCTGCTACCCTGAACCTGAACTTCCTGACCTCCAGCACTATGAAAAATAAATTTTTGGTTTTTATAAATTACCCAGTCTCTGGTATTTGGTTAGAGAAGCAGAAATGGCCCAACATAATGTCCATTAATACTTGACATAAAAATTCTGAGGGAATGTCAACCCCTACCCTGTGGAAGCAAAGATACTAGCTACGGGCAGGGCTTCAGACAATGACCCAGAAGAAGTCTGGCAGAACATAGGAGAATTTCATATCTAGTCTCTATTAATTTGTTTGTTTGCTTGCTTAATTTTTTAGAACTTGATATAGAAACCAAGAAGGCCTCAAATTCCTAGAGTTCTACTTGCCTCTGCTCCCAAGTGTGCTGAGGTTAAAGATATCTAAGCACCAGCTGGGCGTGGTGGCTCACACCTGTGATCCCAACACTCAGGGAGGCAGAGGCAGGAGGATCACTGTGAATTCTTGTCTACAAATCGAGTCCAAGACACCCAATGCTACATAGAGAAATCCTGTCTTGAAAAACAAAGAAACAGGGCTGGAGAAATGGCTCAGAGGTTAAGAGCACTGGCTGCTCATCCAAAGAGGTCCTGAGTTCAATTCCCAGCAACCACATGGGGCCTCACAACCATCTATAACGAGACCTGGTGCCCTCTTCTGTTGGGAAGGCCTACATGCAGACAGAACACTGTATGCATAATAAATAGATCTAAAAAGAAAAAAAGAAAGAAAAACAAACAAAAAGATATCTACTGCCACACCCAGCCTTACTTCTTAGTTTTCTTGGGATGGGGGAAGCTGCATCCCAGAGCGTGAATAGGAAGGTTAAATATCAATCTCATGGAGTTGGTCCTCTCCTCTTACCTTGACATGTCTTCCAAGGATTGAACCCAAGTCCCCAGACATATACACTGTGTGGCTTTACTACTGAACTATCTTACCTGGTTTCTGTTTTGTTTTGTTTTCTGGTCCTTTCAGATTTCTAGATTTGCAGCCAGAGAGATGGTACAGTGAGGAGCAGCTTCTGGCACTAATCCTGATGACTCGAGTTCCATGCTAGGTAACGTGGGTGGTGGGAGAGAACCGACCCCCAGGCCCTGGGGCCCAGCATCTTCACAGTTTCCTGCCTGCCATTAGCATCGGGGAATGATCCAACTGGACGTGTGTTGCTTTCCCACCATTGTGCAGTCAAAATATCATGAGTCAAGCCATCTTTGCACGCAGGACCATCTGTATTTATGGGTGAAATGACAGTGTGCCTGGGGTTTGTTTTGGGGAGTCTGGCAGAGGTAGGAGAAAACAGCATGGCCTGAAATGAAGTAAAAGATATGTGCTCGTGGCGGCTGTGCCTAACTGTGGTGCATACTGTCATCCCAGGACGAAGGAGACTGGGACAGGCGGCTGGAAAACCCCAGGACAGCCTGGGCTACGAGAGACCGTTACAGTGTGTGTGTGTGTGTGTGTGTGTGTGTGTGCGCGCGCGTGCACCTGTACGAGTAAATATGGTATAACAGAAATGTATGTGTATATATGTGTTTCATATATGTGGCTCTTTCCTTCCACTATGGGGATCCCAGGGATTGAAACTCAGGTCTTCAGCCTTGGCAACAAGTACCACTTCCTGCTGAGCCATCTCCATGGCCCAACATGTTGATGATTTAGGATCCCTGTTACACTGTTACAGTACTGTGCTGACCCATCGGACACAGTCCCATACAGCCAAGAACACGAACAGGTATCTGAGGATGACCTTGAACTCCTGATGTTCCTCCATATATTTCCTAAGATATGGAAAGACAGGTATATACCACCGTGTCAGACTTTTTTTTTTTTTTTTAATCTCAGTTTTATGAGACAGGGTTTCAGCTTGGTCTGGAATTCACTATGTAGGTGTTGCTAGAACTGTAGGCTTGAATCACTAAACCCATTCTAACTTTTGTAGAACACTGTCTTGGGGCAATGAAACATCATGACCAAAAGCAACTTGGGGAGGAAGAGTGTGTTTGGCTTACACTTCCACATCACTGTTCATCATCAAAGGAAGTCAGGACAGGAGGGAAGAACCCTGGAGGCAGGAGCTGGTGCACAGGCCATGGAGGGGTGCTGCTTACTGGCTTGCTCACTATGACTTGCTCAGCCCGCCTTCTTCTAGAACCCAGAACTACCAGCCCAGGGACAGCAGCACCCACAGTGGGATGGGCCCTTCCACGTCAATCACTAACTTTAAAACTGTCTGACAGTCTTAACTGCAGCCTGACCTTCTAGAGGCATTTTCTCAGTTAGGTTCCTTCCTCTCAGATGCTTTTAAGACAGGGTTTCTATGTGTAGCCCTGGCTGTCCTGGAACTCAGTGATCTGCCTGCCTCTGCCTCCCGAGTGCTGGGATTCATGCTGGATGACTGGTTTACTGTCAAACGATGTAAGGCGTGCGCCAGCAATGCTCAGTGCCTGTAACGTTTCAGAGGACTCAGAGGCCAGAATATGACAAGAAGACAGGCTTTGCACTACCCAACTGTAACTTCCACACTCAGGAGGCTGAGGCGGGACTGGAACAATTTTCAGGTCAACCCGGGCTACCCAGTGAGACATAGTAGGATGAATAAAAAGATACGATGGTTAAACCATCAGGAACGTATAGAAAAAAAAACACTAATTAAAAAAATAAATTAATTAATTAAAAAAAAGAAAAAGCACTAATCGATTTAATCATTGTGAGCAGGGAATGATGGTTCATGGCTGTGATCCTAGCACGAGGGAGGCAGAGGCAGGGGCATGGGCATGGACACTAGTGTCAGGATACCCTGAGCCAAAAAAGTAAGACCTTGTCTCAAAAATTAAACAAAACAACTTTTATTCATTTCTAAGTAGAATTGTGGCCCCAGAAGGCCAAGACCAACCTTTGTCTCTACTCAGTCAAGCCTGGGGAACCCCCATACAGTTTGAAGGTGAACTAGCACTCAACCAGAACAAGCAGGTCACAAAAGAGAACAGGCAGGGAGCTAGAGAGACGGCTCGGCTGCTCTCAGCGAGGACCCACGTTCCATTCCCAGCATCCACGTGGCGGCTCACAACCATCTGTAACTCTCGATCCAGGCATCCGATGGCCTCCTTCCGACCCCAGGAACAAGCGATACACAGACATACATGAAGCAACTCACACATACACATAAAATAGTACTTTTTGAAAAGCTAAATGTAGTTGGCTGTGGTAGCACATAACTCTAATTTCAGCACCTTCAGTCAGGAGGCAGAGGCAGGTGGGCCTCTGTGAGCTGGAGGCCAGCCTGCTCTATCTTGTCCTTGTACCAAAGGAAAGAGGAAGAAGGAGCAGGCAACAGGCAGGTGTTGACAGACTCCCAGAGGCTAGCACACTGGTACACTGTTCAGCTGTTAAGAGCTGAAACCGTGGGGACGGGAAACTAGAAAGACTAGTCAAGTACTTCTCTGTCTTGCCTTAGCTGGGGATCAAATCCGGTGTCTCTGAAGGCTAAGCAATTTCTCTGCCACTGAGATCAAACACACACACACACACACACACACACAGACAAACTCACGGTGACACGCTCCTCACCATGATGACAATGAACTAACCCTCTGAAACTATAAGCCAGCCCCCAATCAAATGCGTTCTTTCATAAGAAGAAAGAACGGTGTCTCTTTAGAGCAATAGAGCAGTGACTAAGACAATGCCACTCCCTGATGACAAAACATCAATAAACCTGTGGGAGCCCATCTTACTCAAAGCACTGCCGCCAGCACCCTGGTCCTCCTTCATCCTAGGCAGTCAGTCCTTCCACCAATGGTGCTCACCCCTCACCTGGTCAACTCTGTCTTTTCCATCTGAGACAAAATCACCTGTAACCCAGAGGGTCATTAAGTAGCTGAGGATGCCCTTGAACTTCTGTCTCCCCAGTCTGCACACTGGAATGACTAATGTGTACCACAGAATCTGGTTTAACAGAACTTTTTCCAAGACTTAAGACCTCATCTAGTTATGTATTTATTTGGAGGTGAGGCGTATGCCCCACATGGAGGTCAGAGGACAAATTCCAGGGATTGGTTCTCCACTTCCACCGTGTGGACCCTGGGGATCACCCTCAGGTGGCCGGCTTGGTGGCCAAAGTCGTTAGCCACGGAACCATTTTGCTGGCCTTCACATTTTTAAAAAGAAGCATATAGCTGGATATAATGGTGCACACCTGTAGTCTAGG
Organism: Psammomys obesus; assembly: GCF_907164565.1. NCBI lineage: Eukaryota > Metazoa > Chordata > Mammalia > Rodentia > Muridae > Psammomys > Psammomys obesus. The sequence continues at coordinate 1,896,434 of NW_026592732.1, read as the reverse complement.
AGCTTGGGAAACTGAGGCAGGAGGATCCCTGATTAAGGCCAGCCTGGGTTATATAGTGAGACCCAGTCTTTTAAAAAAAAAAAAAAAAAAAAAAAGTTAAAGCTTAATTAAAATAAATTAATAAGCTGTAGTTGTGGCTTTATGATTCTGTGGAACATGGACCTCAGAATCTCCATCTGGAAAGTGGGGGTAATTCTCCTAATTTTTCCTTAGTGCTTGCCTTTCTGAAGGGCTGTAATCCATGGCCCCATCCACCTGTCTGAAACCCCATTTGATCTGTTTTCTAGCCAGAGGCGGGGGGGGGGGGGGGGGGGGGGGGGGGGGGGGGGGGTGTCAGGCTGAAGAGGAAACTCAGAAGTAAACAGAGCTGTGGGGCCCTGCAGGGCCAGGGCGTGGGCAGTAACCCCACACGGTAAACACCAGGCTGGGCAGTTTCTCATCAATTTCACCTCCGGGTTGTTCCCCCACTCCAGTCTATACCACCCACAGAGCAGGCTTATCTAAGGGGGTGCCTGCAAACATACAAAAAAATAAATAAGTAAATAAAATAAACCACAAACAGAGGCCTGGAAGGAAGAGCAGCCCCAGCTAAGTAACAATATGAGATATGAAACAAGGGAAAATAAAGAAGGGAGGCAGGCAGGCACTGTGGCTCTCAGACCCACAATTACAGTGAGCACTGTCATGCTCAGGCGCTGCTGTGTGCAGGAGGCTCAGCATCCCCCTAAAAATCACCACTGTGGCTATTTTTTTCCCCTTTTTGAGACCCTCACCTGACCTAATGCCTTGCAGACCCGCCTGGTTTTAAAGTCACAGAGATCCACCTGCGTCTCCAACGTGGATTAGAACTCACGACCCTCCTGCCTCAGCCTCCATGCACTGGACTTACAGACTTCAGCCACCCTGCCCCACCTCTGCTTAGGGCAGACACCTGGTGCCTGTTCTGGGCTTTGCACCAGAAGCCTGGCTCTTCCATACAGAAGCCAGTGTGTCTCCTCGGCCTGGAAGGTTGTCCCTGATTGATTCTGCGTGAAAAACCAGCGCCTCACACATGTCCTCACACATGTCCTCACGCCTCAGCGTGCCCAGTGTACAGTGGGCAAGCCTCCCCCAACTCCCCCGGTTACCTTGACATCTTTTGAGATAAGCCTCACCCTGCAGCCCAGGCTGGCTTTGAACTTGCAGCAATCCTTCTGCCTCTGCTGGGATTATGGCACCTCCTTGTTCTTCTCCCTTGACTACACTTTCTGTGCAGGTTCATGAGACTGGAGAGTGCCTGGATCTGGGACAGGTTACTGTGGCTTTGGGTCCCACCTCACCTCCACCACCTACAGAGCTCATCCTCAGGCTCTCTGGAGTCTCCCTCTGCCCGTCTGTATGAGGGAGCCACAGCCCACAACAGCGTCTTGGCTTTTGGTGTTTTTGAGACAGTTTCTCTCTGTGTGGCCCTAGCTGTCCTGAAACTCAGTAGTTCTGGCCTCCAAACTCAGAGATCCACCAGCATCTGCCTCCTGCGTGATGGGATTTAGGGAATGCATCTTTACTGCCCAGCTGCTTGTTCTCTTGATACAGGGTCTCGGAGCCCAGGGTCTCGGAGCCCAGGCTGGCTTGGAACTCCCTATGTTCCTCCTGCCTCTACTGTCCAGTTCTGGGGTGCCAGGCATTTGCTACCACATAAGGTATCATAGTCCACTCTTGGTGAGCGTGTCTTCTTAGGCAAGGCTGCAGCTTTACAAAAACAGTGGCAGAGGCTGCTCTGAGCAGGTGCTGAGGTCACCCTAAAATGACACATAAAGGGAGCTGGTCATTTGGCTCAGCTGTTAGAATACTAACCTCGCACGCACAAAAACTCGGTGTGGCGGTGCACACCTATAAGCCTAGTACTTGGTGAGTATAGGCAAGAGGATCAAAAGTTGAAGGCACTCCTCAGCTACACAGAGAGTTCGAGGCCAGCCTGGGCTATGTGAGACCTCACCCCCAAAATAAACACACCGAGAGCTGGTTTTAGCTCAGAGTGTTTGCCTAGCTAACAAGCTCAAGGCCCTGGGTTTGGGCCTTATCTGGGAGTGGGGGGTGGGAGTGGGAGCAAAAAGTCATGCACACACCAACATACTCCGGAGATCTCAGTGCTAGCTCTGCCGCCTCCCCCGTCTGTGATCTTGGGTGTGCGCCTTCTTGTCTCTGAGCCTCATATTCTCTGTGACAAGAAAGGAATAGAGTCCTCACCTCCACACCTGATGATGGCCTTCAAAGGCCCCAGGCACCTTACGGTCCGTGCTGGTTTCCATCCCAGGTCTCTGACCTGCGTGCTGTGTGACTCCAGACCCGTGAATTTCCCACTCTGAGCCTCAGCTGCTCATCTGTAACACAGGCTCTTAGCTGTCTTCCCCTCTCGGACGTGTGAGGTTAGATCCGTTTATGTAGGTAACTGCGCTCATCCTAAGGGCGGTTGTAACAATTAAGGCTGGGCTGGCTAGCTGGCTCAGAGGGGAAAGGCCCTTGCTTTCTGGCCGGACAACCTGAGGACAGCCTCAGGGCCCACATGGTGGAAGGATAGAATTGATGTCTGACAGCTACCCTCTGACCACGGCATGCTGCAGTATGGGCACCACACATACAACACGGACACACATCAACACACACACATACACAACACAGACACACATATCAGCACATACATACACGACATACAGATATCAACACACACATCACAGATCCACATCAACACACATACGACACACACACATCAACGATACAGACACACGAACAACACAGACGCATATCAACACACATATACAACACAAACATATGCAATATGCAAACATATATAACATACACACACATATAAGCAAAAAAAAAAAAATGTCCATAAGCCTGGTGACTCATGCCTACTCCAGCAGTTAGACGTGAGGTCTTTAGAAGTGGCACATGCCTGTAATCCCAGCACTACTGGGGGAGGCAGAGCAGGCACATCTCTGTGAGTTCGAGGCCAGCCTGGTCAACAAATCGCATTCAGGACAGCCAAGGCTACAAAGAGAAACCCTGTCTCAAAAAACAAACAAAACAAACAAAAAGTGAGGCAGGAGTTCGAGGTCAGCCCAGGCTACAGCTCAAAAAACAAAAAACAATTTCAAAAGAGAATGCTTGGAATTCGGAATGCATCCCGGAGTGTGGGGCATTTGTTCATTAGTTTGTTTAGTTTTTTTCTTTAGATGACTATTTCTAATTTTTTAAAACATGTGTGCGGGTAGTGTGTGTGTGTGTGTGTGTGTGTGTGTGTGTGTGTGAATTGTATATGTGTGCCTTCTTGATTTCTGTGCACCACATATATACAGGTTCCCAGAGAGGCCAGAAGAGGGCATTGGATCCCCTGAAGTGGGAGTTACAGATGGTTGTGAGCTGCCCAGAGTAGGTGCTGGGCACCGAACCTAGTTCCTCTGTAAGAACTGCAAGTGTTCTTCACAGCTCAGCCATTTCTCCAGCCTCCTTTATTACTTTTAATAAAGGTGCCCATATCGGTCAGAGGCGTCTCAGTCCCCTGGAGCTGAAGTTACAGGTGGTAGTGTGCCAACTGACCTTAACTTGGATCATATGCCAAATCGTAAAACTCTTAACTGCTGAGCCATCTCCGTCCCCTATTGAATCAAATCAGCCTCACACTGGCTACACGTAGCTGAGGATGGCCTTGAACTTCCGATTCTCTCAAGTATGGGGATGACATGATGGGTATATGGTACCAGGCCCATATGGCATCCCACCTGGGGACGCTAGCATGCTAGATAAGCTACTCTACCACTGAGCTTCACACCCAACCCTGTGTTTGTCATCTCCCCACACTCAAGACTGAAACAACACAGAGCCGAAGGCCGCTCCCGGGTACCTTAATTGAAGGATGGAGAGTCAGAGTCGTGGACTATGTATTAAGACATAACACTGTTTCAAAAAAAAAAACAAACAAAACAAAACAAAACAACAACAACAACAAACCCTATACCAGACAACAAAACCCACATCAGAGCAGTGAGATGGCTTAGCTGGCAAAGTGCCCGACAACCTGAACTTGGTCCCTGGAATGCACGTGGGGGAAGGACCTGCCTCCTGTAAGGTCTTCCACATGTAAGCTGTGGCACACTGCCCCACGCCATTATGTAAATAAACGTAATAAAAAAATATGTAAGCTGGACATGGTGGGCACATCTTTAATCTGAGCATCTGAGAGGCGGAGGCAGCTGGATTCTGTGAGTTTGAGGCCAGCCTGGTCTACAGAGCAAGCCAGGGCTACATAGTCTCAAAAAACAAAAACAAATTAGGTCAAGTCATAAGGTTCCGGATGACCCAAAAGGGAGGTGGGGAGGAAGAAGGAAGTGAGAGAGAAAGGGAGGAGCGGAATAGGGGGGAGGGAGGAAAGGTAGAAGTTGAGGGTGATCAACAGACACATGGGAAGCCCTGCACTGAACAGGAGGGAACTTGAGGCCCAGGGACTAGAAGGTCCTTCCCAGAAAACACAGAGCGCCTTGGAGGAGGGGCAACCCTCTCTCTGGGAGACTGGAGTCCACCGAGGACCTGGGCTGCAAGTGGGCCCTTTAAATCTAAGCTCCACCTTTGCTCAGAGTGGGCTCTGGGGAGTATTTATAAGGGGGTGTGCCTCCTGTCTGCTCCACAGAACTCCTGCCGCTCCTGCCCTCTGACCTCACGGCCTGTCCCCCCAGTCCCCCCCAGTGCCCACAGCCACTGGCCACAGAGAGGTGTCATGGACTTCCCACCCTTTGACATGTGGAGAGACTACTTTAACCTGAGCCAGGTGCTTCTGGGTTTAATTCAAGGCTGGGGGCAGAGACTGGAGGGTGAGGGGGCCGAGAAACTCAACCCCAGGCCCCAGGAGATGAGGGAGGAGGGCCTGGGGGTCTTGTCGGGAAACCCGGCTGCCCTGTGCAACTTCTGCAAGCACAACGGAGAGTCCCGCCACGTCTACGCCTCCCACCAGCTGAAGACCCCTGAGGGAGTGGTGGCGTGTCCCATCCTCAGGCACTACGTGTGTCCTTTGTGCGGGGCCACCGGGGACCAGGCTCACACGCTCAAGTACTGTCCGCTCAACAGCAGCCAGAAGTCCCTTTACCGTCGCAGTGGACGAAACTCGGCGGGGCGCAAAGTCAAGCGATAAGTAAGACCCTTCAGGTACCTACCACCTACACCCCAAAACCCTCCTAGCCTCTGACCCTACTTCCATGTCCTCTGCTCACCCAGTCCTCTGGGGGGTCCCTGCATCCCGGTGTTCTCTACTTTCAGGATCATGAAACAAAGGGAGGTGCTGGCAGCCGGGACCACTTGTCTCAGATTCCTGATACCGGGAGAGCCTTTCTCCAGGGACCGCGCCTCTTGGTGGCTTCCTTTGGATCGTGAGGGCCTGCTGATGACACTAAGATGGCCTCTTTGACTTCTTGGCTCCCCAGAAAAGATCCCTGGGGGGATCCTTGGATTCCCCACCATGTAGAATCGCATTCAGTGTGCTCTGTGCTCTGATGGGCCTGCCTTCAGAACCCAGGGACAGTGCCAGAGACTGGCCCAGACTGGCACTCTCAAGAACTTGATGTTGGTACTGTGATGCCGTCCATCTATCTTCACCTTCTTCAGCATCTGCAGGCTCAGGTTTCCCCGTGGACCATTCAAGATCAGCCCTCAGTTCCTTGAACTAGAGGAGGGTCAGGGCCCTCTGGGAAGCCTGCCAGACCTTTGTAACTTCACAGACTGCCTCCTGCCTTGAGTGCTGAAGCCCATAGCTCCCCCTGCTTCAGTGCTAATCCCATTTCACTCTACTCCTGCCTCCAAACCCCAATCACTGATGGGTTCCTGTGAGAGATGTTTGACACCCCCCATCTTGTTACTTGAGTGTATTAGGTCAGTGTGTGTCCCACAGCCAAAAGAGTGAGACCCCATCAGAACAGCGCCTGCTTGTATTTTACTGTTAGGCTCAAGGGAGAACTCCAGTTGAGTTTGTTGTTCATTATTTAGCAAGCGGGTTTGGAGATTTTATGAGGATGGGGCTGTGAGCGCTGGTGAATAAAGAGTTTTAGAGTTAGTTTTGAGACCCTAGTGCCTGTAATCTTTTAACTTGGTTGGCCAACTTGGTGGGCTGTGCCTTTGGGAGACAGAAGTGAAGGAGGGGACTGGAAGGCTGCATTTGCAAAACCCTGGGAACCATTGGAGGAGCAGGAAGGAGTCAGACCTGCACTCCAGTCCTGCCTCATATGTCTTCCAACACAGGGTGTCTGTCTGGGGACACGTTCCCAAATACTTCTCAGCTTCCACCGAGACACTGCTTTTTTTCTTTTTTAATAATAATAATAATAATAATAATAAACCAACCTGTGCAAAGGCCAGGTGGTGCTGCATGCACGACTTCCAGAACTCAGGAGGCAGAGGCAGATCCATCTCTGTGAGTTTGAGGCCAGCCTGTTCTGCATGAGTTCCAGGACAGCCAGGGCTACACAGAGAAACCCCTCTTTTGTCTTGAAAAACAAAAGAGAAAAGAGGGTGTGGGTGGGACCAGGTAATTCAAGGGAGCTGACTTTCTCTCTGCCATGCCCTGGGGCCTGGGACTGAACTCGGGTCTCAAGCTTAGTGGCAGGTAGCTTTCACCCATTAGGCCACCTCGACCGGCTCAAGTTCTGTGTTTTGTTTGTTTTTCTTCCTTCTTCTTCTTTTTTTCCTTCCTGTTCACTAGAGAGTGAACCCAGGGCTCTACAGCTCTGATTACCCATGGGTTCCCCTCCTGCCTTATGAGACCAGGAACTGCCAGATCTGAATCTTACTCCTTCAGCTCCCCAGCACAAAACTGTTAAAAAAAAAAAAAAAAAAGGTATAAGCCAGTATTAAGTAGTAGAGGCACTCCCGCCTTGAATTTCAACACTCCGGAGCCAGAGGCAGGGGGAGCCAGCTGCAGGGGTGCCCTCCTGCACCTACGGCCCCAGCACCCACAAGCAGATACACACCATGAACCCTAAGATGTTAGGCCGGGAGTTGATGCGGTTTTCCTCTAGTCAATCCCAGCAGGCAGGCGAGGCCAACCTGGTCTTTCACAGAGCTAGTTCCAGGACAGCCAAGGCTACATAAAGAAATGCTGTCTCAGAACAACAACAACAACAACAAAGCAGCCCCCAAAGTCTTTTTAATGTATGTGAGTGCTTTGCCTGCTTGTGTGTCTGTGCACCACGTGGTCCTGTAACTAAGGATGGTTAAGAGCCCTGCGATTGGGTGCAGAGATCTCCGGCCCTCATGGGAGAGGGCTTAACTGTTGAACTATCTCTCTAGCCCCTTTTCCCAGCCTGTGTCACCTTTTCCTTAAGTGTTGGCGACACATACTTGTCCTAGCCTCGCTGGAGGCTGCAGCGAGATTATTGCTGCAAGCTCAGTGCCAGCCTGGGAGACTACTAAGATGCCTTCAAAAACAATCTTTGTAAGTGAGCACCAGAAGGACAGATGATGCGCCGGCTACACAATGACTTTGAAATTTTTCACCAGCTAGCCCTGATGATTTTCGTGAGGCTGAACTCAGCCGTCCAGCTATCTGACTATCCAGTTCATCCAAGCGGTGCTCTGGATTCATTCCTGCTCTGCGCTTTTGATTAAAATGGGCCAAGGCCAGGATCGCCGTGCCCACCCTCCTCCAACAAATTCCTGCCTTTGAACTACCTTTCCGAGCCATGACGTCAAATTGTGGACAGGGGCCCTCCCAGGCGTGATTAGGAAGTTGTTGGGTTGCTATGGTTACCGCCTCTGCATAGGCGGGGAATAGCTCCAGGGTGCCCCGCCTCAACCCGTAGGAGGTAGTTTCCTAGCGATCCTGCGCAGGGGCGTGATTAGGCGTGGGCAGCGAGGTTTCCTAACGCCTCCCCAATCCCACCCACGCAGTTGTCATGGAAACGAAGCTCTAGTCCCCCAGCGTTTCCTCCCTTTTCCCTAATAGAAAAGACTTCGTTTAGCGAGAAGAGTAAGCTAGAGGACTACCCAAAAGGAGGAGACTCAGCTTGCTTGGTTCTAGCGTTCTCCCTACCACCTTCCTCTGCTGAGCCCGCACTGGGATTTAGTCCTGGGTATCACCGCAGGCAAGATGCCAGCGACCCGCATGCGCACTGTAAGTTTGCACATGCGCCATTGGGCACCAGAAGCCCTTGGAATCTAGTTTAGCGCTAGTTGTGCGGCTGCGCAGCCGTATCCCGGTGAAGCCAGGCGATGGGCAGTTCTGCGCTTGCGCCTTGCTGAGCGGCTAGGCGCAGAGAACACAGCCCAGGCGGTCAGAATCTGGAGACCGTGTTCACCCGGCGCGCATGCGCCTTGGCGCTCGGTGCTACTGGGGGCGGGGCCCAGAGGGGGAGGGAGAGGCGGGGGGGAGGGAAGAGGCCGCAGAAGCCGAAGCCCTGACCCACCGCCAGGCAGGGGCTGCGGTGGCGCCGGTGAGTGACCCCGCGGCCCAACTGGGGTCCCCATCCTCTGTGCTCCATCACTCTTTTGGAGTTCCCAAAAGCGTCGGGGGTCTCCTTCTCACCTCGGACCCCCGTTATCTCCAGAGCTCCCCTTCATTCCCGGCCACCCCAGCACCCCCACAATCCCTGCAGACCCTCAGCCTTGATATTTCACGGTCTTATCCAGAGGCCCCCATTTCACCTTTATTCCTGGACATCCTCTCTCAGGGACCCTAGAACGGGAACCCACTGCCCTAGGAGCCCCCTTCCCAACGCTCCCCTCTGATCTGAGCCCCCCCCCTGGCTGCTGCATTGCCCGGGTGGCATCACTTCCCAAACTCATGCATGTTCGACCCCAGGGCATCCCCGATTATCTTTCCCTGTCCTGTTCCTCTGCGCCCCCGTTCTCTTCTAACTCCTGCAGTGACACCCTTTTCCCTTCCACTTTTGCTCATTTCCCTCCATCCTTCCAGACTGTCCCCCTAATACCCATCAACTCCGCGAGGCACTCGGTGGCCGCGTGAAGCACAAGATGGGCACTGGGCGGGTGTCACCTACTAGGAAGCGCCTCTGATTACACTCAGCACCGCGCCGCTCCCATCACCACTTTTGTACAGGAGACCGGAGGAGCCCGTGTCGGGGCGACACGGGGACACCAAGCCCCCGCCAGCGCTGTTCGCCCTTTGCCCGCAGAGCCGGCGCCCCCCATGCGCCAGGCAGCCGATCGGTGGCGTCTGGGGGCGCCATGGCCTCGGCGACCGCGGCGGCGGCGCCGGGCGAAGCGGAGGAGACCACCCGGCTCCGCAAGCCGCGCTTCTCCTTCGAGGAGAACCAGATCCTGATCAGGGAGGTGCGTGCCCACTACCCTCAGCTCTACGGCGCGCAGAGCCGTCGGGTGAGCGTGGCCGAGCGGCGGCGAGTGTGGGACAGCATCGCCACCAAGATCAACGGCATCACCAGCTGGAAGCGCACCGGCCAGGAGGTCCAGAAGCGCTGGAATGACTTCAAGCGCCGCACCAAGGAGAAGCTGGCTCGCGTGCCGCACTCCACGCAGGGCGCGGGGCCCGCCGCCGAGGACGCCTTCTCCGCGGAGGAGGAGACTATTTTCGCCATCCTAGGGCCGGGCGTGGCGGGCGCCGGGGCTGAGGAGTCCCCGGCAGCCGCCTCGTCCCAGCCTCAGGTTCCGACCTCCGGTACGCAGCGGTATGTGCTGTCAGAAGACCGCAGACCTAACCGACGGGCAGGTGAGTCCCAAAGCCAGCGCTTTTCACAACTGTAACAACCGCAAACACTCCCGAAGCCCACAGTGCGCAGTTCACGCCCAGATCCTTCAGGCGTGTTCATGGCATTCTCGCAAAAAAACTCCTAGGTGAGTGCTGCCGCTCCCATCTTAGAACTGGGGCTTTAAGATCAGAGAAAGAAAACGACTTGGGAGTTGAAGGCAGAAGAAACGGGACTTCAAGGCTAGCCTGCGCTACTGGAGACGCCGCTGCCTGGGGGTGCCCAGTCAGTAGAGTGTCTTTTCTAGCTTTCAGGGTTTCCTGGGTCAGATCCCCATACTGGATAGCTGTGTGTGGTGGCACATGATTGTAATGTCAACACCAGGAAGTTCAACGGTAGCCTGTGTGCTTAGCGAGGTAGAGGCAACTCCGAGCACTGCGGGATCCTGCCTCCCCAAAATAACAATTTAAAAGAGAAAAGAAAACGGATTGTTTCTGGTGGTTCCAAAGCCCCTTGATAACTGCCAGAGGTAGGCATGGAACCAGTCTTAGGAGGCTTGGCTCAGGGTCCGTAGCTGGAATGTTATCATCAGCCAGGTGGGATTTCAGTGGGGATGGGGGGAGCTGGGGGAGCCTGAAAGTGGTGGCCTTTTTCCCCAGCTACTGTGGAGGGCTGGGGCAAGAGGCTCGGGGGGGCTCAGTGCCCGCCCTGGGTTACCGAGTGAGTTCACGACCAGTCTGAGAGCCATGGGCAGGCATTGGGGTGAGAGAGAGATGGGGTGAGGGGAGGCTTCCGTGCAGAATTTAGTGTGTTAGTCACGTTGTCCCCGGACAGGGCCACCCCAGTTAGTGTTCTCTCACTTCTGCTCCTGCAGGGTAGAACCAAAAAGTAAGTTTCTTCCTCCAAGGTTTCTGTGAAAACTTAAGTCAGGTGATACAGGCAAATCGCTAGCTATGGCATCTCCTGAGTGCATGGCCAGCCTGTGGAGTTAGGTGACCGTCAACAGTGCGTGGTCCATACTGCTTTGCCACTGTAAACCAAGGCTTGGAGAAGCCTGGGGACTTCCTCAAGGTCATGTCTGAGGAGCTGCTGTGGAGACCTCCCTCCTGCTCAGCATTCACTCTGGATTTTTTTTACCCCAATGAGATTGTCTCATGTACCCTAGGCTGGCCTTGAACTCCCATCATACCTGAGGCTGACCTTGAACTTACGCTCCTTCTGCCTCTACCTCCCTAGTCCTCAGATTTCGAGAACGTAGATAGAACCATGCCTGGCTTCATGCAGTGCTGGGGGTGGAATCCATACACTGTGCATGCTAGTTAAGCACAACAGTCACTGAGCCATGGTCTCTAGGCCACTTTCTTCCCTCAAACGCCTGCCCTGTGCTGACACCAATGATTGACACTGTTCCCCGTTCCCCGGTGGAGAAAAGAGTGGCTCAAGGTGACAGGCATAAAGCAGGGGAACCCAGGGCCTGAGTGAGCCAGAGGCATATACCTCACCCAGGCTCGGGGGTGCAGAGGAGGGCTAATGGGAGAAGATGATGTCAGAACTGACACACAAAAAGTGTGGACAAAGAGCTCAGAAAGTCATCCTAATGGGAGGAAAGGCCTGTGCAGCCGCACGGAGACAGGATAGCCTGGCCCGGTTGGAAAGCTGAAGGAAGTTTGAGGGTTTGAGGATGGATTAGAACAGAAAGATTACACAAAAGACATTTCCTATGATCACCATTATCATTTAGATGAGATCAGCGAGATCAATAGAAGCCAGACCACATTTGGTCTTGGCGTGTATGGTCCTTGTGTAGCAGTACATGCTGTAATCCCAGCACTAGTGAGGTGGAGGCAGGAGGATCAGGAGTTCAGGGTTTACCTTGGCCAGTCTGGGCTGTGTGAGAGCCAGTCTCAAAAAACTGGCTACATGGGGGAAAGAGATGTGCTCTGGGAAGCCATTGAGAAAGGGAGGGCACAGGCATGATCACACTAGGCAGCTTCTCTCTCTCTCTTAGTTTTTTGAGACAGGGTTTGTCTGTGTAGCCATGGCTGTCCTCTGTAGATCAGACTGTCAAGAGATTCACTTGCCTCTGCTTCCTGAGTGCTGGGATTCAAGGGCTGTGCCACCACGCCCCACAGTCCTTCTCATTAATGTCTCGAGTCTTTACTTACTTGTGTGTACCTGCACACGAGTGTGGGGGTAGAGATCATGAGCCAACTTTCAGAAATCTCTTTTCCACTGTGGAGTCTCTGGATTGAAGTCAGTTTACACAGCAAGCATCTCTATACACTGAGCCAGCTCACTGGCCCCTTTGCTAGGCAGTTCAGAAAGGTTCATCTCCCTACCTGAGGTCACGCAGCTGGTAGGCGGTGAGATGTTGAATGGTATTCTATGCCCAGCCTCTGGTCTTCGTGCAGTTTTTGCCCATTAACAACTGAGGAGTTAGCGGATGTGACAGAATGCAAGCACCAACTCAGGACTTGGAACTCACTTACACAGAAGGCATGTGGGAGAGAGGAAACTGCCAGAAAGCCAGCCTATGTTCTCAGTTTGAACCAAATCTCTTCCTGTGAATTGAGAGCCATGATAACAAGTTTGTTCTATGTTCATATGTTGTCTGCATGCGTGTAGGAATGCATGTTTGCATGTATGTGGTGGTCTAAAGTTGATGTGTCCTGGGCAGGCTCAGTCAATCAAACCCAGAGCTCACTGATGGGGCTAGACCCACTAGCCAGCTCCTCCACCTTCCAAGACTGGCATTAACAGGCTTGCTGCCATACCTGCCCATCGCAATCACTGTTTAATGAGAGCTCTTCCTGGGGTGGACTCTTAGATACAGTGGAGGACAAGACAGATTCCTTTCCCTTCAGAGAACTGATGTATTTGAGGATACATACCACAAAGAGTCAACACTATACGAAATGCTAGTTAAGTGATAACTATTAACAGAGAAGTGATTTCTGCTGAGAGGGTGTCAAGCCACACAATGGTGGATCACATTGAAATCCCAGCACTCAGGGGGCTGAGAAGAGAGTTTGAGGATAACCTGGGCTGCATAGAGACCCTGTGCCCAAAAGCAGTTAAAAGTCATGCGGTATAGTAATGATAGGAGGGCTTCTTGGAGGTCATGAAATCAAGCAGTGACTTGAATTCAGAGGTTGAGCCTAGTGGATATCCGAGGAAAGAATGTTGCAGTTAGAAAAAAAAAACTACACGGTAAAGGCCCTGAGGTAAGATACACTTAACCAGCGCGCTCTCTGTCTCTGTCTCTGTCTCTGTCTCTCTCTCTCTCTCTCTCTCTCTCTCTCTCACACACACACACACACACACACACACACACACACACACACGGTCACTCTATGTAGCCCTAACTGTCCTGGAACTCACTTTGTAGACAGGCTGGCCTTGAATTCAGAGATCATCCTGCCTCTGACTCTGGAGTACTGGGATCAAAGGCCTGTGCCACAGCACCTGGCTTACCTAGCCACCTAATACTGTGTAAAATTTACAGAGTGAAGTTGCTGTACTCAAAGAAGCAGGGCATGGTCCTGAACAGCTGCAAGCAGCTTGCTTGGGTCTTTGTTGGCACTGAACTAAGGATCACCTATTTCTGACATAGCATTTGAAGGCTATGACAGTCAGGCGTGGTGGCACCTACTCAAGAGTTCCAGAACTCAGGAGGCAGACACAAGAGAATCATCCCAAGCCTGGGGCTGGCTGTTCTATATAGTGAGTTCCAGGCTACCCGGAACTACAGATAAGATCCTGTCCCTCCAACACAAAAAACACCCCCCAGAAAAAAGCTACAGTTACAGACACCTTCAGTCCTAACACTCGGAGGCTGAGGCAGGAGGATCTCTGAGTTTGAGGCCAGCCTGGTCTGTAGAGTTGAGCTCCAGGACATCCAGGATACACAGAGAAAACCCTGTCTTGAAAAAAATAGCAACAACAAAAGACACCTCCCCCAAAAAACTTAAAGGAAGGCTTAGTAGGGGAAGGTGCTTGCCACCAAGTGTGACAACTGGAGTTCAATTCCTGGACTGACATGATGGGCAGAGACAAGCTGTTCCGTGACCTCTGCATGCACAACATGGCATGTGTGCCCAGACCCCTATAAACACAAATAAATAACAACAACACACACAAAATAAAACAGCAAATGGGAAAAAAAAAAGGCTGGGCCAGTAGCTCAGTGGTAAAGCCCCTGCGTAGAATTCCCCAGTGAGGGGCTGGGGGTATAGCTCAGGGGTACACACCTGCCAGCTTGTATGAGGCCTGGAGTCCCATCCTTGGGCTGGGAAAACAGCTGTGAGCACAAGGAAGCCTTAGCTGGTAGAGCTCACCTAGAATGATTAGACAACAAACATGGACTGAATGCCCGGGGGAAATGAGTGCTCCGAGACATCACTGAGGGGTGAAGGCAGAGCTGGGGAACGACTGGCAGCCACTTGAAAAAAACAGCTAAGGAATGTCTCCTTGAGGAGGAAGCACTAGAGTCTACAGGCCTGGAGGCCACCACACCAACTGCCCCACAAGCCTAGGCAGCCATTGATCACTGTTTGCGTCTGTCAGCATGTTCTAGACACTTTGTGTAAGAGGAAGCAGACAGCACAGTCACTTGTGCCTTGGTGGCTTCCTGGCGTCTGGCTATGTTTTGGTGGGCCCCTGAAAGGCTGATGTTGGTGAAGGGACTGAGCATGTGCTAGATGAGGGAAGGGAGTCCAGGGGTTTGGAGAAGGCCAGGGCTGTGGCGTCAGAAGCTTCTAGATTGGGTGTTGGATTTAATCAGGTTTATGTGGAAGAGCGTCTACACCAGGATAGTGCCTTCAGTAAGGTAAAGGAGCCAGCTGTGGCAGTGCCGGCCTGTGATCTCAGCTCCTAAGGAGGCTCAAGTAGCAGAGTTGGAAGTTCAGGGTCAGCCTGGACAGTTTAGCAAAACCCTGTTTCAAAAGAAGGGGAGCTGGAGAGATGGCTCAGCAGTTAAGAGTGTGTTCTGAGCTGGGCATGGTGGTAGATGCCTTTAATCTCAGCATTCAGGAGGCAGAGACAGGTGGATCTCTTAGTTCAAGGCTGGTGTGGTAGGCTAGCCAGGGCTACACAGAGAAACCCTGTCTCAGAATTGGAGAGAGAGAGTACTGTTTGCAGAGGACCCAAGTTCAGTTCCCAGCACCCAAGCCTGTGGGCTCACAACCACCTGGCACACCAGCTCCAGGGGCCTCTGGCCTCCAGAGCTTCCACCCCACCTGCACATACCCACACAGGCACACACATATATAGAATTAAACTTAAATCTTAAAAAACTAGCTGGGCACGGTGGTACACGTCCCTGAACTCAGGGAGGCAGAGTCAGGCAGATCTCTGAGAGTTGGAGGCCAGCCTGGTCTGCAGAGCAAGTTTTAAGACAGCCAAAGCTACACAGAGAAACCCTGTCTCGAAAAAAGCCAAAAACAAACCCTAGAGCTGGAGAGAGAGAGAGAGAGAGCGCTCAGTTAGTAATAATGCTTGCCACGGAAGTAGGAAGTCCTGAATTCAATCCCAAGAACCCAGGCTCAAAAGCCCGGTGGTATAAGTTCCCATGTGTGAAATCCCAGCACAGAAGAGGGGAAGACAGGAGGCCCCTAGAGGACGTTCGCTAGCCAGCCAAACCAAATCAGCAAACTTCTGGTCAGTCCACATACATGTACATATGTGTTCATGCTTCCTCTCCCCCCACCCCACACAGAATAATAGAAGGAGTTCAGTTGTGACGTAATGATAGAGCACATACATAATTTGAATGAAACTGTGGTCCAGCTCCGGGTAGGAGAAGAAGAATGGGGAATAAAGAAGTTATTTTAGCCCCAGAAACTGGAAGGCTGGAACTGGTGTCTTCTGGGATCAAGGGCTCAGTCCTGGAGTGAGTTTGAGGTGTCATTAGACAATGCACAGACAGTGACCACTACTCCACCCCCACTGACACTTGAGAGCTGCTTGAACTCAGGGAAGAGGTTCAGCTCACTCAGGACATGGTCCAAGAATGTGAATGAGGTCTCAGGTGAGTGAAGGTCCTAAAGGCCAAGCAGGCTGGGATGGAACTAGGAAATCCGCCATCTTGGCCAGAGAGAACTTCTGGAAGTCTGACCCCTGGGCCAGCCACTCCCTCTTCCAGGGACTCCAGCTGAGGGGTAGGGATGAGTGTCCAGATACTCTTGCTACCTAGGGGTCAGGCTTTCAAGGCTTTTGTCCACTAAAGCATGCCACCAGGTTTAATGCATCGACTCCTGACTCCTCTGCATCCAAGGATGATGTCATGGGTGTTCCCTGATGTGCTTGAGACAGGGCTGTCTCTGTTACTTAGGTTGGCTTTTGGGGGTGGGGGTGTGTGCGCGCGTGTGCTGATGTGGAAGAGGTCTTATGGGGTTTTTCCCCCTTCTTTTTGCTATGGTCTAATGTAGTCCAACCTGGGTGTGTAGTGGATGAAGGCTTTCAACTTCTCCATCTCCTGCCTTGGCTTCCTAAGTACCAGGGTTAACAGGCATGTGCCAGTGTGCCTGGAGGGTGTGACCCTTGGAAAGCCTGACTCTAGCCAGGTGTGGCAGTGCCCACGTAATGCCTGCACTTAGAAACTGATGTGGGAGGATCAGGAGTTGCAGGAAAGCCTGTACCACACAGCCCCATTCACTGAAGAAGGAAGGACTGAGAGGTTGCTCTGGGGCCAGGAAGCCAAAAACTGGAATTGAAACCTTACAGACTCATTATAACTTACCCAAGGTCTCTCTTCTTACAGATGCCCCAGTGCAGAGCAAGGGGGCCTCCAGCAGCCCAGAGTCCTGGGCCCGGCCCCCGTGCAATCCCCAGGAAGCCAAGGAGCGTGAGGCCCCGTCCCCTGCAGCCATGCAGCCTGTCCAGCTGCCCCGCCTGGCCTTGTCTCCGCTCCCTGCTCCTCCACCGCCACCCACGCCGCTGGCCCAAGTGGCACCATCATGCCCTAGCCCCCCTCCTCCTCCGCCGCCGCCGCCGCCACCCACCTCAGCCCCGGAACAGTCCCTGGACTTCCTGCGGGCTCAGCAGGAGACTGCCAATGCCATCAGGGAGCTGGCTGGCACCCTTCGGCAGGGACTGGCCAAACTGAGCGAGGCCCTCAGCGCCCTGTTACCCCTTCTGCCAGGAACCCCAGCTGAGCCGCTGCCTCCGCCCCCACCCCCACCTCCGCCCCCACCTCCCAAGCCGGTCCTGCCATCACCTGCCCCCAAGGTGGAGATCACCGCAGAGCCTGTATCCGTGGTAGCTGCTGTCGTGGATGGGGCCGTAGTGGCAGCTAGGGGAGTGATCATGGCCCCTAGGAGTGAGGAAGGGGTACCCAAACCCCCCTCAGCCCCACCACTTCCCCTCCACGACTCACCCCCACACAAGAGGAGGAAAGGTTTCCCTTCTCGGAAAAGGCGGGGCCGCTGGAAGTCTCCGTGAAACCTACTCCTGTCTATGCTCCTGCCTGCAACCCCTCTCCCTGCTTGGCGCAGTCGAGGAGGAAGATGCTCTTTGCCCAACCCTGCTGCACCCTGGCTTCCTGCTCTAGGGGAGTGAGCACCCCACTTCCTGTGCTAGTTAGTGCCTGATTTCTCTGGGTGAGTGCCCGGGTGGACTCCCTCAGCCCCTCTCTCGGATAGGCGGTGTCTGCCCGACTGCCTCCTGTAACCCCAACTTCTAAGCCATCAATTTTATGTTACTGTATTACCCTTGGTGGGGTGGGAGGGGGACCTCCTGGCTCTGCGACATGCCCCTTCGAAATCATTGCTGTTCTTGACTTGAAGAGAAGCAACGCTCCCCACTCCCCCAGCCCGGAATCCTTTGGAGGGGGTGGGAGTTGCTTGACAAATGAGAACATAGAAGGTGGAGGACTTTAGGGAAAGGGAGGCAGAATTCTGACTGGGGAAGTATAATGGGGTCCTGTGCCTCCCGTTGCTGCGTGGCGTGTCTGACCTCCAGAGCTCAGACACCCCCCCCCCTTTTCTCCTCAGTGCTGACAAGATGTCAATAAACTTATTTTCATACAATTAACTTGAGGCTCCGAGACAGGCCTTGGGAATCCAGCACCCTTCCCACGGTAGGCCACACCTTCCCAGAGGACACGCCTCCTGGATTTGAGGAGGGTGGGTATTTTTTCTAACTCCTCTAAAAGCTTTAACTAATTCTAGTGTAGAAGCCCAGACTGAAGGTAGTTGTAACCCCAGCTACACGAGGGAGGCTGACGGCATAACGAGACCATGTATCAGAGAAAAAGTTTCCAAAGAATGTTACGAACTAAAGACTAGGGATCATGCGGTGATGTGTTAAGAGAGTAGTTCATAAAGCAACCTAGGTGGTTGATTTAGGCAAAGACAAGACAGCTGCCCGAGGGTCAGACTCCCAGGAAGTGTGCAGGAAATACGCCTTTACAATTTTAAAAACTTTCAGCAGGGGATCATGCAATTCCATTACTAAGGAGGCTGACACTGGAGGATTGCCATGAGTACTTCAGAGTGAGACCTATCTTTAAGAGAAAAAAAATAAGAGCCAGGCATGGAGATGTATTTTTAAAATTTCAGCTCTCAGGAGGTTATGGCAGGAGGATCCAGCGCCTCACGCCAGCCAGCCTGGGCCAGGTAGTAAGACCCAGTCTCAAAACAAAAAAATGCAGGCTAGCAGTACAGCTCCGTGGAAGAGCACTAAGGCCCTGGATTCCGTCCCAGCACCAAGAATAAGCAGGAGAAAGTAAATAAACAGTAGTACCAATGGTTGTGAACATAGTATCTCCCAGGAAACGACAAAAATAGGCAATTTGTTTAAAGGAGAAAAGCGTTAAAATAGTAATGCAGGTGGTAGGTAAAATTGAGACGCTGAAATAGAAAGCCAGAGCTGCTGTGACAATCCTGGGGTGGGGGTGAGAAAGCAGGCAGCCTCCATTGAATGCAAACTGACAAGACTTTTTTTTTTTTTTAAACACCAGCGGAAACCCAGGCCCAGTGAAGGGAAAGGGCTGATGGAGCTAGGACACATACATCGCTTCTCCCCTCACCCCTGCTCCCCCCCCCCAAATCTGCGAGAGAAAACATGGGAGCCCAGAGCCACACTGGGCCCACCAGGTCATTAGGCACTTGAGGATCTGGTGTTGCCCTCCCCAGAAACCTCCTCTTGGGTCCTTCATTCCAAATACGAGGGCAATAAGGGAACCCTTCTGCGCCACAGCGCAAAACAAAACAAAAAAGCCCTGCTAGCAAAGAAGGGAAAGAAAGGGGGTGGGGAGAGCAAGAATCGGGAAGGCCTCCCTCAAGCTTCCAGGCAGAGGAAGTGCGTCAATTCGCCCATCTCGCAGAGCATTTTGGGAAATGTAGTGCTATTGGGAAGCGTCAAGAAGCCAACTGTGTAACCCTTTGGAGACCGAAGCGCGTGCACAGCTGGAACAGAATTGTGAAGGCGCTCGGTGAACTCCCTTTAACAGATGAGGAAACTAAGGCAGGCGCCTGGCTCGGAAGCTTTCACCGTCTCATCCTCTGCCCTGGGGACTGCCCTTGAGGCTAAACTCTAGGGGGGGACAAAGTGCTAAGTAGACAATCCTCTTGATACCATCCTCTTGATACACCATCCTCTTGAAGCCGTCCAATCAGAACCTCTCCGCCCCATCTCAGAAAGCTGCAGCCCTTCTAACCCGTCATTGGCCCGTCTCGAAGGGGCGGGATTCTCAGAGAGGGCAAGGTTTTTTTTTGTTTTTTTTTTTTCTTTTCTAAAACCTCTCAGCAAATCAGAGCAGAAACTGCGTTCTGGGTTCTGGGTTTGGAGTCACGGTCCTGTAGTCCCAGCACTAAGGAGGCTGAAGCAGGAAGACTGCCGCGAGCGTGAGGCCATTCTAGGCTACACAGGCTAGCCTTCCAGGCCCGCCTAAGCTAAAGAATAAACCCAAGTCTCAAATGAAATCAAATCAAATTGCATGCCCTGCAGCAACTTGTCCGCTCCAAGCATTTCTGAATCCATTACCCATTCCCTGGACACTGGATGCTAACCCCGGCTTCTAAGCGAAACACAGTGAGTGTTTAGCACCCAGAGACCAGCACGCACCCTCTTCTTCCCGCCACTGCTTTCTGCCTAGTCCCCTTTAAGAAGCAACCCCGACGGGACTACATTTCCCACAAGGCTTTGCCCGCGCGTTATGTAACTTTCCCTGCGAAGCGGCCTCTGGGGCAGAAGAAGGAGGTGGAGGCGAAGGCGGCCGTTGCAGCGGCGTCGGCGACGGCGCGAGCGGCGGGAGCCCGGGGCGGCGGCGCCCGAGGCCCATCGAGGAGCTGGAGCAGTGCATCTTGGCTCACTGCGCGGACCGGACGGGGGCGCCGACGTGCGTGCTCGTGGCTTGCATTTTCCACGGGAGGCGGGAGTGAGAAAAAAAAAAAAAAAAAAAAAAAAGGCTGAGGGCCTAGGGGGCGGGGAAGGGGGGCCGGGCCTGAATCCGGCGGGGAGGCCGAGCCGGAGGCCGGACTGAGTGGCTCGCGCGCCCGTCCCCGGGCACGGCGGAGCGAACGTGGGCGGCGGGTGCACAGCGGGGGCACCTGGCGGCGCTCCGGGGGGCGCCATGGCGTCCGTGCAAGCGTCCCGCCGCCAGTGGTGCTACCTGTGCGACCTGCCCAAGATGCCGTGGGCCATGGTGTGGGACTTCAGCGAGGCCGTTTGCCGCGGGTGCGTGAATTTCGAGGGCGCGGACCGCATCGAGCTGCTCATCGACGCCGCCCGCCAGCTCAAGCGCAGCCACGTGCTCCCCGAGGGCCGCTCCCCGGGACCCCCGGCTCTCAAGCACCCGACCTCCAAGGACCTGGCCTCCACGGGCTCCCAGAGCTCCCAGCTGCCACCCCCGCAGGCCCAGGCGCAGCCATCGGGGACCGGAGGTAGCGTCTCAGGTCCGGACCGCTATGACAGGGCTACTTCATCCAGCCGCCTGGCGCTGCCTTCGCCGGCTTTGGAGTACACCCTGGGGTCCCGTCTGGCCAACGGGCTGGGCCGCGAGGAGGCCGTGGCGGAAGGGGCACGCAGGGCTTTGCTTGGCTCTATCCCCAGTTTGATGCCCCCCGGGCTGCTGGCAGCTGCAGTGTCTGGCCTCGGAGGCCGAGCCCTGACGCTGGCACCTGGCTTAAGCCCTGCTCGTCCACTTTTCGGCTCCGATTTCGAGAAGGAGAAGCAGCAGAGGAATGCGGACTGTTTGGCAGAACTGAACGAGGCCATGCGGGGCCGGGCGGAGGAGTGGCATGGGCGTCCCAAGGCAGTGCGGGAGCAGCTACTGGCGCTCTCCGCCTGTGCTCCCTTCAATGTCCGCTTCAAGAAGGACCACGGGCTGGTGGGGAGGGTGTTTGCCTTTGATGCCACCGCCCGCCCTCCTGGCTATGAGTTCGAGCTGAAGCTCTTCACCGAATACCCCTGTGGTTCTGGCAATGTGTACGCGGGGGTCCTTGCAGTGGCTCGCCAGATGTTTCATGATGCTCTTCGAGAGCCGGGGAAGGCCCTGGCCTCCTCGGGCTTCAAGTACCTCGAATATGAACGCCGCCATGGCTCAGGGGAATGGCGCCAGTTGGGAGAGCTGCTTACCGACGGGGTCCGAAGCTTTCGAGAGCCTGCTCCCGCGGAGGCTCTGCCCCAGCAATACCCAGAACCGGCCCCCGCCGCCCTGTGTGGTCCGCCGCCGCGAGCCCCATCCCGGAACCTGGCGCCCACGCCACGCCGTCGCAAGGCATCCCCTGAGCCCGAGGGCGAGACAGCTGGGAAGATGACCACAGAGGAGCAGCAACAGCGGCACTGGGTAGCACCGGGTGGTCCGTACTCCACAGAGACCCCCGGGGTGCCCTCACCTATTGCTGCCCTCAAGAATGTGGCAGAAGCCCTGGGCCACTCACCCAAGGACCCTGGTGGGGGTGGAGGCCCTGTGCGCGCAGGGGGCGCCAGCCCAGCCGCTTCCTCCACTACCCAGCCACCGACCCAGCATCGCCTGGTGGCACGCAATGGAGAGGCAGAAGTCAGCCCCACAGCCGGGGCTGAAGCTGTCAGCGGGGGTGGGAGCGGCCCAGGGGCGACCCCCGGAGCTCCCTTGTGCTGCACCCTGTGCAGAGAGAGGCTGGAAGACACCCACTTCGTTCAGTGTCCCTCGGTTCCCGGACACAAGTTCTGCTTTCCTTGCTCCCGGGAGTTCATCAAGGCACAGGGCCCCGCTGGAGAGGTGTACTGCCCCAGCGGAGACAAATGTCCGCTGGTGGGTTCCTCTGTCCCCTGGGCTTTCATGCAGGGTGAGATCGCTACAATCCTTGCTGGAGACATCAAGGTCAAGAAAGAAAGGGACCCCTAGGCCGCCGCTGCCAACCAGGCTACTTTTCCCTCCCCCTTGACCGCCCACCGCAGCTGCGGATAAATTATTCCCTACCCCTCCCAACCCAGTAACCCCGACCTGTGTATAATACCCTCTTCCTCTGCCCAGATGAGTCCCTTGGGGTAGATACATTGTGGGTGGGGGGAGAGAGCTTGTGGCTCCTATCAGAGCGGGTGTTTGGAGTTCTGGGCCCCCCAATTTCCTTCTCCTTTCTTGGCTTGGCTTTCCTGCTGTTGGTAGTTGGGAGAGAGGTACCCCCCTTGTCCTTGAGAAGGGACCTCCTGAGAACTCGCTCTTTATAAACGAAGCAAAAGCATTTTATTGCCCCCAACTCCTTTTCCTCCTTCAATAAACCGAAAGATGGGTTGGTTTTTTTCTTTTCCCTTCTTGGTCCCTTTAGTTTTGTGAAATGCTGCGCCCCCTTCGGGACTGGACGTGTTCTGCGAGAGTGGACTTCTGAGTTGTGACCACCAGGTGGCGCCCTTTGTCCAGCAAGTGGCTTTTTGTAGTGTACATTTGCGATGCTCTGATTAAAAGGTGTAGTCAAGGCTGGTTTTGTAGACGATGGAACTGAGATTCTAACAGGGCTTGCCTTCTGCATGGGGACTACAGGCATGCGGGGACTAGGTCTGCGCTGCAGCTGGCTGGTACTGTCTACGTGTGGAGACGTCAGAGAAGGGAAAGGCAGTGTGGGAGGCTTCCTAGAGGCAGGTATTTCTAGGGGAAGTGCCCACGGAAAGAGTAAGTTTCACTTTCCTGGGTTAACAGGACACATGGAAGCAGAGTGATGGTTTCTTGTTTCAGATGGTGCCTGAGAGTTAGACACACCCGAGAACTAGGCACATGTCCATCTGGGGACAGTAGTGGCCATACTAAAACACCCAGGAGCTAAATAAAAGGCTCCCACCCACCGCGGCGGCTTCTGATGTGTGTGCGGCCTTGCCCCGCACCTGTCCTGGGTGACTGATCATTAACCAGGATTTCCTGCTGGCTGACGTCATGGGGCGGGGTCTGGGCCCTAGGCAAGCTTAAAAGAAGGGGGCGGCCCCAGGAGCTATGCCCCGTTCCTCACTGAGATGGAGATACCGGGAAGGTTTGGAATGCTGAGCCAAAGGGACCGTAGCTGTGCAGTGAGAGTCAGGGCAGAGTTGTGTCCTGCCGCTGTGCATGTAGCTCTCCGCTTTGAGACCCAAGGGTGCTTCTGACCTCCCTCCTAGCTGTCTCCTCACCTGAGCGTGAAGAACCCTCATTACTTGAGTGCTCCCGCATTCACCTCAAAACACGTCACCCTCAGTATCTACAGGACTGAGTTCCCTTCCCTCCACCCCAGTGGTGAGCACTCAGGCACCGTCGGGAGCCTGGGTTCAGGGCAGGGCTAGGAAAACCACCCCTGATTAAATACACTTGGTGATAAGCAGCAGCGGGTGGTGCCGGATCCGGAGCGCCCTCCTTTAAAGTCGCCCCGAGTGATGGAGGGCTGCAGGCTCCAGCACTGAATCTGTCACCCTCCGTCTAAACTTTCAGATGGATGGAGGCCTCCTCACACCTGGACGTTCTGCTCCAGGCAGGGCTCACAGCTGTGCAAGGCACCTGGTTCTTTAAGAGCAGCTGGTGGGTGGGGGTCAGAGGAGTCACCCCCAGCCTGGCTGCTGTGTATTTTAGATAGAGGTTAGGTTAACTATTAACAGAACAGACAGCCTGACCTGTGTGGGTGTGGGGGCTGGGTCAGTCCCCCTTCCCCCAATGCCCAGGTGGGGTTAGGGTAGAAGGACTTAGAATTTGTTTGGGGACCAGAGAGTAGGCAGAAAGACAGAAAAATGCTACAGGGAGGTCCAGGAAAATATGGGAAAGGACAGAAGCAGGGAAAAGAGGAGCAAGAGGCCAATTGTTGAGGGCTGCGTGGTAGAACTCTTGCCTAGAATCTACCAGTGAGGAGCTGAGCCTGTGACTCAGTGGCACAGGGCTTGCTTAATACCAGTAAAGAGCTGGGGGTGCGGCTCAGTGGTAGATCCCTGCCTAGAATCCCCCAGTGAGGGGCTGGGGTGTGGCTCAGTGGTAGAGGTAGAACCCCTGCCTAGAATCCCCCAGTGAGGGGCTGGGGTGTGGCTCAGTGGTAGAGCCCCTGCCTAAGCATCTGGGAGCCCATGGGTTTCATTCCCAACACTACAAAAACTTTTTTAGAAATTTATGTGCATTGCTGTTTTATCTGTCATGTATGTCTTTGTGAGGGTGCCAGGTCTCGTGGACCTGGAATTACAGTTGTCAGCTGCCATGTGGGTGCTGGGAATTGAACTCAAGTCCTCTGGAAGAACAGCCAGTGCTCTTTACTGCTGAGCCATGTTTCCAGCCCTACAAAAATATTTTTAATTCACTGAGCTAAAGACATGGAACAAAGAGAACCTCAAAAAATGAGGCAAAAATGGAGGAAAATATGCTCAGAGAAGTGAGTATAATGAAGAGATGTCCAGAAAGGTTGAGAAAGGCAGCTGCATTAAGATACCAATAACAGACTTGGAAGCTGAGAGATGATACCCACAATCCTAGCACTCAAGATGCTAAGGCAGAAAGATCCACATAAGTGCCAGACTAAGCTGCAAGGGAACAGTCCATCTCTGAAAACAAAGAAGGAGAAAAGGACAGAAAGCAGGTGAGGGAAAACAAAGACTTAAAACTGTTCAAAGGGCTGGAGAGATGACTCGGTGGTTAGGAGAACTGTCTGCCCTTCCAAAGGACCTGGGTTCAATTCCCAGCACCCACATGGCAGCTCACAACTGTCTGAAACACAAATTCCAAGGGATCTGGCACCTTCACACTAATACACATTAAAAAACAAACAAAACACCAAAAACTTGTTCAAGCACTTGGAGGCAGAGGAAGGCAGATCACTGTGAGTTCAAAGCCAGTCTCATCTACAGAGCTGAGCTCCAGGACAGGCAGAAGCTACACAGAGAAACCCTGTCTTAAAAAACCAACTAACCAAACAAAAAAGTTGTTCAAACTAGGAAGTTCCCAGAGAGAGAGAAAGACCTCTGGGAATAAGGGCCAGGCCAAGCCTGTCCTAGATCCTTTGGATCCTTGGTTGTACTCCCTACCCATGTGGTGAGGGCAGCCTGGCTAGTTCTTTCTTATCTTTCCAGCTCAGCTCACTTGTGACCTCATCCTGAAAGCTTCCTCTGACTCCCAGGCTGCATACAAGGCTGTTTGAGTCCCCACAGTTGAAATGAGTGGCAAGGACCCTGAAAACATGACAGCCATAGATCTCAAGTGATAAGAGAGGCCAGGCAAACGGATCACAGGTTGCTATTTTAGAAAGGGTCCGTTGAGGAAAGAAAAAAGGAAGAAGCAAGCCAAGAGAAATCAGTGCAGCTCACTTATGCAAAGGTCCTGAGGTAGTAACCTGCTTGTTTCCTCACAGAAGCAGCCACACATGAGCCAGAGCAAAGGACAGACAGACTCAGACCCTCCCCCTCCCCCACAGAGAGAAGCCACCTAAGGACCTGAGGACAACCAGGGACAACAGATGCAGACGGCAGCAACGTGGTGGGGAAGTCCTGTTCCTTCCAGAACTTTCTTCACCGGGAAAGCCTCCAGGTCCCCCCGTATGCCTGCTCCTGCCCTGCCCACTCACACCTTGGGCAGAGGAAGTTGGCAGGCCCCCACAGGAACTTTAGTGGGGGTGGGAGGGGGTCAGTGAACAGAGGAGGTGGCAGGACGGAGGGCGAGAAGTGTGGAGCAGGCAGGCAGCAGGCAGTGGCTACACAAAGGCCCCAGTGTCTGCCCCTCCTGCCCCCATACAGATAGAAATAAGACATGCATATACCTTTTTATATACACCAGCGGGCTGGGCAGAGGCTGGGGGCCGCTCTGTCCCTGAAGGGCCAAGGCACAGCAGAGTCTGCCACTGTGGCCAAGACTCAACACAGAGAGGAGAGAGAAGCATTCATGGTGAAAGGGGCTTGAAGGCCCAGAGTAGCTGATTCTGAAGCTGAAGACATCTGAGAAACAAACTTGGCTGGCAAGAAGAAGAATGAATGGATGGAGAAAGAGCAGCAGAATGAAGAAATGGCAGGGAAAGTCAGAGACACAGGTGAAAGGAAATAGGTACAGAAAGAAACAAAGATATTAAAATCCGGGGAGCATGGGTGTGGTGGACTGCAACCCCAGCGCCTGGGAGGCGAAGTTAGGAAGAACAGGGTCACCCCTGTTCACAAAGTGAGTCTGAGACCAGCAAACAAACAAAACAAACAAAAGAACCTCCCGCTCCATTAAAAAAATCTAAGGTAGGCATGCAGTTCCTCTGGCAGAGTGTTTCTGTAATGTGCAAGGGTGCTGGGTTCAAGACGCAACACGTCATAAGCTGGGCATGGTGGCTCAGGCCTGTCATGCCAGCTTTATGGAGGTAGAAGCAAGAGGATCAGGTGATGTAAAGGGCAGCCGAAGCTACGTGAGGCTCTAGAGCAGTGGCTCTCAGCCTGGGGATCAGGTCCCCTTTAGGATGCACAACCCCGGGTATCAGATAGCTACATCATGACATCATGACATCTGCACATAAATATCCGATATTTACATGACAGTATCGAAATCACAGTTGTGAAGTAACGACGAAAATAATGCTGTAGTTGGGGGTAACCACAACATAAGGGGTCACGGCATTAGGAAGTTTGAGAAGCACCACTCTAGAGAGAGAGAAAGACAGACAAAGGGACAACCAGGCTGAGAGAAGGACTAGGGCTGTGGGTGCAGGGTGGCTGTGGTCCAGCTGGGAGCAGCCCTAAAGGGAAGGGTGCAGAGGTGAGGGAGGGGCCCTGGGGCTGCAGGCTCCTGTTTACCTGAGGCAGGCATGGCAAACAGGCGTCCAGCCTGGACCACAGCCGCCGGGGTAGGCTGGGCCGGGCCGCAGTCCTAGGACCAATGCGCCTGACACGCCCACCTGTGGCCTGAGTGGTGAGTAACACACACTGGCACCAGGGTAGATGGTGACACATTCGTGGACAGACACAGTGACGCATAGTGACCAATTATAGGCAGATCTGCAGTGACAGGTCTGAAGGACAGAGACACACAGTTACACACAGAGAAGAGTGACAGGTAAAAGTGTTGTTATGCACAAGCCAGTGACAAAGACACAGCTATGCTAAAAGACATCACAGAACAGAGAAGCAACATCAAAATTAACACTAAGAAATGCAAAAAGCCTTGTGACACACACACACACACACACACACACACACACACACACACATAGAATGATGAACTGCCCAGGCTGTTGGCTTTTGTGGGTGAGGCTTCTCCCATACCAAATTGTGGCAGGAAGTGGGGGTATCCTTTGGAATAGTGGAGGTCCAGGGTCCTAGGGTCTAAGCCAGGTGGCTTCCCTAGGACCCCACTTACTAGCTGTGTGACCTTGGTCAAGTCAAACCACTCTGTCCTTCATAAAGTGAGGGGCCCTAGAAAGCTTTTCCAAATTGCTCAAAACTAGTCAAGTTTTTAAGGTCTTTGTTTTTTAAGAGACACAAACACATTATGTAGCCCAGGTTGGCCCCAACCGGTTAACACTCCTTCCTCTATTGCCTGAGTGCTGAGACCACAGGTGTGGGCCATTAGACCCAGCAGCTGGGGCCACAGCTATGGTCATTCTCTCACCTCAAAACATCCAGTGTATAGCCCTGTGCTCAAGCAGGGACTCCGGTCCCTAGACTCAGTTTCCCACCCACCACCCACGGGTCCTTTCCTTAGACTATGTCACTTCAGACCCACAGCCAGCCCTCTCTATGTTTTTATGGCCCCCGCCTCCAATGACCCATCCGTTCCTCATCTGGTCCTCCTGTCTGTCCATGCGTCCCAGTCTGATGGTGGTACTTTTCCACACTGGACACCAGCCGGTTGTCCCTGGGGTGGGGGGTCACAGCGGCCCACGCCAGGCGAGCTGGTGGCCACCAGACACCCCGACAGATGCCCCACCCTCCCCTAAGGACCCTGCAACAACACCCGCCTCTCAGGCCACCTGAGGTCCCCAGTGGGGCAGCCTGAGGCCTGAGCCTGGGGACAGGAAGCCCCAAGCCTGGCTGCCCTGAAAGCCTCTTTCAACCTGGGCCTCCTCCCGCTGCCACCGACTCCTCCTGCGGAATAATATTTGGGCTGTTGGCCGGGGCGGGGTGGGGGTTGGGGGGCGAGGGCCAGATCCGGAGGCCGCCGGGGAGAAGCCAGAAACCGCAGGGCTTCCTGCCTCGGGCCGGCGACCCCCAGGCCGGGGGGGGGGGGGCCGGGGCCCAGGGAGACTGAGGGCCTTTCTCTAGGCCCCAGTTGTTTTTTCCAGGAACCGGGAGGAATTCCCCAGGACAGCCAGCCTGGTGGGACCGCTGGCAACTGGGAGCCGGCAAGGCAGGGGGCGGGGTGACACGCAGCCTGGGCAAGGCCGGACTGTGACAGAAATAGAGGGACCCGCCTGCCAGGCGGCAGGTAGAGGCGGAAACTCTGAACCAGAGAGGGAGGCCAGAGAAGAGGGCCAAGGAGGGGACAACATGGGTGACAGGACGAGAAAGAGTGACAGAGTGGACCTAGCTCAGTAGGCAAGCGATCGCCTGGCCTGGCACGGTCCAGGCGCTGCGTTCCACCCCGCAGCACCGAACACACCAGAGCGAATGAGTACAAGCCAGGCGTACATGCCAGTAACTGTGGCATGTGGAAGGCAGAGGCAGGAGGATTGCCCTGAGTATGAGACCCTTTCATAAGTAAGTAAAAATTTCTCTCTTTCTCTCTCCCATACACCCTCAAGTCTTCCATCCTTTTCCTTCTTCCTCCAAATTGAACAGTGCATGGTTTCCGTAGGTTCCTGGAGCCTCAGAGCACCAGGTGTGTGTGTGTTTGTGTGTGTGTGTGTGTCTCTGCCGTGTGGGGGAGGGGCAGTGGCCTTGGTCACTGCAAAGCCACCTCCCCCCTGGCTGCCCTGGCCCCACTACTGCGGGGGCTGCTATCTATGAACAAACTGTCCTTGGGGTCAGGGACAACAAAGAGCCAAAGGTCATGTTGCTGCTTTCCCCCAGCCCTTCCTCCACAGGGGCCACCAGCTCTCTGGGATAGGAAGAAGAGCACAGAGAACACAAATTTAGGTGTTTGAGCCCCACACGGTCCACCAAGGAAAAGACTCAGAGATGGAAATAGTGCCTTTTTAATGGTCAGACACAGGCAGTATCCCAAGTCCCAGACAAGAACTTGACCTCAGTAGGAATTCCCCACACCCACACCAGCCCTTTCTCATTGGCCAGGGTGGGGATGGGCTTCAGAGAAAAAAAAAAAAAAAAAATCACAGGGTCTGCTCACCTCTACCCTCACCCAACCCCCACCAAGGAGATGGAGATGACAGTCCTGTGGTGACCTTTACGGGTGCATTAACAGCATGCTGAGATGTCGCCTTGCCAGTATAGTGTCCCTCCATGCATCCAGTGTGTCAAAAAACACACCATGTGATCTGGTGGCCAACTTGGCATCTGCTGTACCAAGAAGTCTGCCAAAAAAAAAAAAAAAAAAAAAAAAAGAAAAGAAAAGAAAAAGGAAAAGGGGATCCCAGGATACAACGGGACAAAGAAAATGTGGCCGGCATGGTGTGACTGCCCGTCACAGCATCCAAAGGGCCAACGAAGAGGTCATCCAACATGGTGACCGTCAGCCACCCATGGCTCAGCCAACGGCTTCACTTAATATGGCAGCTTTCACAGTGCATGCACCCAGAACAGCTGCATTCACAATATGTCCAACATGGCCACCTTCACAATACCCCCACCCTCGGCCCATGAAAGAGTCCATGGCAGTTACCACAGCAGCCAATGGGTCATCATGGTCATAGACCAAATAAGATGTTAATTAATGGGACAAGCAAAGTGTAACCACAAGGATCAGAGCCCAGGAACCCAGTGTCTGTCACAGCCAACCCCATCACCACCTTCCCAACTGCCCTGCTAGGATGCATTAAGCAGAGAGCGGGAATAGAGGCTCTGGTAGTAGGTCCCAGGCTCCCCACTCTCAGCCCCGTAGCCCCCAAACCCCACATCCAGTTTGGAAGGTGCTGGTGTCTGCTCTGACATCAGGTTGTTGATAGAGAAAGGGTGGTTGAAGTTGTAGGGTGCATCCAACTTCAGTTCTCCTGGGAGCTCCAGGCCGGTGAAATAGGGTGTGGAGGAAGCAGGGGAGGCGCAGTCCAGTCCCCCCACATCCTCCCCACTCTGGGCCTCAGGCTCGGAAGGTGTAGGCTGGGGCTGAGCCGGGGAGGCGACGACCGGGGCAGCCATAGTGGGGGCAGAGGTGGCTGAGCCGGCCGTACCGTTCCTGGTGACAGACGTGGCACTGTTCCCTTTCTTCGCCTTCTCCTCCAGCTTGAAGCGCTTCTGGCGGCGGAGGTAGCAGCCATTTTCAAACATGTTCCCAGAGCTGGGATGCAAGGCCCAGTAGGAGCCTTTGCCCGGCTTGTCCGGGGAGCGCGCCACCTTGACGAAGCAGTCATTGAAGGACAGCGAGTGCCGGATGGAGTTCTGCCAACGTTGCTGGTTCTCCCGGTAGTATGGGAAGAGGTCCATGATCCACTGGTAGATCTCACTCAGCGTCAGCATCTTCCCTGGCGCCTGCTGGATGGCCATGGTGATGAGAGAGATGTAGGAATATGGTGGCTTGGCATGGGCCAGCGGCCGCCGGTACCCTTTTGCCATCTCCTTTCCATGCACCAGCCCGGACCCTGGGGCTCCATACCCAGAAGTACTGCTTCCGCCGCTGCCACCGGCACCCAAGCCTGCGAAGGTGGGCCCCAGGGCTGCTGTGGGGGCTGGGGGTGCCAGGGGTCCTGTGGGCAACGGGGAGGCCTGAAGCCCTCCGGGAGGGTAGGGAGAGCTGAGAGGGTTCAAGGACATGTAGGAATTGAGAGGGGCCATGGTTGGCACAGGATTCACTGGCGAGTACACCTGCAGGAGTGAGAGAGACACACACATCAGCCGGTGCTCGCTGCTCAGCAAAAGAGCTCTCAAATGCAGGTCCACCTATGTGTTTTTAGAGTCTCATCTAGCCCAAGCTAGCCTCAGACTCACTATGCAAACAAGGATGACCTCCTGATCCTCCTGTCTCCACCTTCCAAGAGCCATCATGCCCAGCTCACCTTCCTGTCTTGCCTTTTCTGAGTCCCTTCCATGCCTCTCTCTAGAGGTAAGGTGGTACACGTCTCTAATCCCAGCCACCTGGGAGGCTAATGATTACAAGTTCAAGGGCACCCTGAACTTCAGAGACACTTCTAAGACAGCCTGGACAACTAACCTGGATATTGTCTCAAAATAAACAACAAAAAGAACGGCTGAGGGCATGACTCAGTGGTAGAGGCCCTGCCTAAAATCCCCCAGTGAGGGGCTGAGGTGTGGCTAAATGATAGCTGCTTTTCTATCACACAGGAAGATCTGGATTCACTCTTTAGTAAATCAAAAAGGAAAGCTTTTGTCAACTTTTTATATCCTCCTCCCCACCCCCTTTGGTTTTCCAAGACAGGGTTTCTCTGTGTAGTCTTGGCTGTCCTAGAACTCACTCTGTAGACCAGGCCGGCTTCGAACTCACAGAGATTCGCCTGCCTCTGCTTCCCTAGTGCTGGGATGTGCCACCACTGCCTGGTTTGTACCCCCTTGCTTATCGATCTGCAACATCTGCAGGAGACCAAAGGTCTACCGCTGGCTCCTCCACCCTTCCTGTTGTAGCAAAAATGAAGGGCAGTGTTACTCTCCTCATTACATTTTATGTATTTGTCTTTGAGACAAAGCTTCGCTGCACGGCTCAGGCTGCTCTCAAACTCACTACCTTCTTTAAACAGCTTCTGAAACCCCTTGGTTACACTAATGAGTGACTGCCATTTTAAACTAAATGAGGGGCCAGCAGATGGCTCAGTGGGTAAAGACGCTGTCACCAAGCCTGACAACACAGGTCTGATCCTTAGGACCCAGCTGGTGGAAGGAGAGAACTGACTCTTGAAAGCCGTCCTCTGACCTCCACACATGCACCATGGCACTTGTGTGGCCACATGCGTATACAGAGAATAAATACATGTAAATAAATAAATGGTTTTAAACCACATTAGTGCATATTTTTATATTTTAAATTTCTTTTTAAAGTTTTACTTTTGAATACAATAATTATCAATAGACATATCCCAGATCAATAGAAACTGGAACAGGGTTGGTGGCACAGGCCTACAGTCCCAGCAGTGGGGAAAGAGGCAGAAAGCTACCTATCAAGACTCTGTCTCAAAAAAACAAAAACATGACATTGTTTGAGGTCTCAATAATTTTTTTTTCCTTTTTTGTGGGGAGGTTCTCTGCTTTTTTTAATCATGTAAAGAGGTTGATGGCTGGAGAGATGGCTTAGTAGCTAAGAGCAAGTACTGTTCTTCCCAAGGACAGGCATTTAGTCCCCAGTATCCATACTGTGCACGTCACAACTGCCTACAATCCTAGCTCCAGGGGATCTGACCCCTCTAGCCTTCTTGGGCACCTGTCCTCATGTGCTCATAACCACACACATGTACATAGTTAAAATAATTTTTAAAATGTAATAATGGGGTTTTAATTGTGTTATTATTGGGCACAGCAGTGCCTGACTTCAACCCTGGCATTCAGGAGGCAGACACAGGCAATTAAGGCCAGCCCGGTCTACATACCAACTTCCAGACTAGGCAGGAAAAGGAAAAAGAAAAGAAAAAAGTTCTGAGCACAATAAAATTGAGAAATCAATCAAAATCAGCCAAGTCAGCTAAAAAATAAATTTACGTAAAAAAAAAAAAATCAGTGGTTTTCCACTTTTTCTTCTTAATTTTATTTACTATTGTCCTGCCTGCATGTACGTATGTATGTGCCCATCCTGTGAGTGCCTGGTGGCCAGAAGAGAGCGTCAGATCTCCTTTCCTGCAAGGTGTCTTCCAATCTCCAACTGCATGTGTATGCAGGACACACACACAGAGACAAATGCACACACAGAAACACACGGGCATGTGCAAACACAGTTCTATTTAGGTAAGTGAAACCGAATTGAAAGAATTTGAAAAGCAGTTACAAATGCACCCCATTTTCAGACATGTTCAGATAGGGGAACAGGTGTCTCCTAGCTCAGTGAGCTACGGTCCGCCCTGCTATGCCTTCCAGAATCACCCTCATGTTCACAGTGGTGGTTCACACCTGCGGTCCTGCCACACTAGAGGCTGGAACAGGAGGCAGGGTCTTGCCCATGCTGCCCTCAACTCCTTCTGGAGCAGTCTCAGCCTCCCTAGTACTGGGATTACGGGTGTGTGCCACCATACCCAGCTTTAACAGGTATTTATTCACCGTCTGCACTGTACCTCCTGGACCCAAGCATTTCAAAGGCATTGTTTCAAATTCTCACAAACGTGTGTGTGTGTGTGTGTGTGTGTGTGTATGTGCTATTATTACTGTGATATTGTGATATTTTGTGGCTGGTGCTGAGGCTTGAATCCCAGAATCACACATAGTAGGCAGGGGCTCTACCACTGAGCCACACCCCAGCCCTTCACTGGGGTATTCTAGGCAAGGGCTCTACCACTGAGCCACACCCCAGCCCCTCACTGGGAGATTCTAGGCAGGGGCTCTACCACTGAGCCACACCCCAGCCCCTCACTGGGAGATTCTAGGCAGGGGCTCTACCACTGAGATACACTCCTTGCTTGAGAGGTGTTAAAATGGCCATTTTACATCTGAGTCAGCTATGGTCCAGAAAAGTTGTCAGGGGGTGAGGGCCACACAGAAAAGAAGAGGAAGAATCTTGGTAGTCTAGAACTTGGGCCTGACCAGTGTCCCAAACTGGACCATGCTATGAAAGCTGTGGTCAAGACAGCCAGAAATGCCCACTCTTGTAGAGCTGACAGTCTAGCAGAAAGCCAGTGATCCCAAAGAGTAGTGGAAGCACCAAGCACATTGGACGGTCCTTCTCTTTCTAGATATCCCTACTGTGTTTACCTGCTCTCCTCCCTCTTCTCCTTCCTCAGCCTTCCACATGCCTGGCCACCCTCTCCTCTCCCAGCTCGGGTCTCACCTGGTGTCTGCTTCTCTGCCACTGTGAGCATTAGCTGGGCTCCAGTGGCTTAGGGAACTTTCCTCCGCCAGTTAGCTCATTTCTCCCTCCCTCTGACAAGAGCATGGTGTAACCCAGGCTAGCCTCAAACTAACCTAGGATAACCTCAAACTCCTGATTCTTCCGCCTCTGTTCCCCAAGAGCTGGGATTCCAGGCATGGACCAGCAAACTTGGTTTATACCATGCTGGGATTGAAAGCCAGCTCTGCCTGCATGCCAGGAGAGCATTTTACCAACTGTGCTACAGCCCTAGCCCCAGATACATTTACAAAACGTTTTTTTCATTATATGTCGGGTATCTGTGTGGGCATGTGCAGGTGAGTGTGGGTGCTGAAGGAGCCCAGGAGAGGGCTCCAGGCCCCCTGGTTCAGGAGTTACAGGCAGTGGCGAGCTGCCTGGTGTGGATGCTGAGAATTAAACTCAGGTCCTCTAAAAAGAGCAGCAATGGCACACTTAGCTGGGAGCGATCTCTCTCCTCAGCCCTTATAGGCAGCTCCTCTAAGCAGACAAAGCTAGCCTTAAACTCCTGACCCTCCTGCTCCCCCCACCCCCAATACCGGTAGGTGATTCCACCATGCAGGCTCTGTTGGCAGCTCTTTCGCTTTGGTCTCCTATAATCTGTCACTTTCCTCTTCTTCCGTTCTCTCCCTCCCTCTTTCTATACCACTCTGGCTCCTGGCTCCACCTCCCTAGTGCTAGGATTAAAGGTGTTTGCGACCACCCCAGGCTCTTTTACCGGTGTTCTGTGTCCCTCTAGCCACGTCCCTGAAGCTCCTGCCCCTCCCCTTCCCATGTCTCTGTCCTTGGGCCATCTCTTCCTCCTCTCCCCCCAATTCAGTGCTCACCTCTCACAACTTCATCTCTTTGCCTCGGTCTCTTCCTTGGCATTTTCTCTCTCTCTGTTGTCATGTGTCCATGTCTCTCCCCCACCCCATCCCCCAGTCTGCAGCAGCACAGTTCTGTACTTTTCTGAATCTCCATCTCTCCAGGAGCCTGTTTCCTACCCTCCCCCATGCTCTGTCTTCCCACCCTGGTTGGGCTGTTTCTGCACCCCCACCCCTTCGAAGGGAAAAGTGATGACTTTAGGGGGATCCACACTATCTCTGAATCTCTTTGCATCTCCACTTCTCCAACCCTGGGACATCAGGCCCTTCCTTTTCTTGCTCCCCACCCACCCGGAAGTCCTTCTCGAGGTCTAACCTCAAGCACTCCAGCTGCTGTAATCCACCTTAGGTTTTCCCACGCCCAACAGCTAGGATGAACCCCTGATGTCCGGGTCTGAACCGGATCTCCCCTCCCCCTCCTCAGGGTGCGGCTGAGAGTGGGGGGGAGGCCCTCAGGGGACTGGTGGCACCCCCACCTGGGAGGCTGGAATTTCTCCCTGTTCATTTCCTTATTGTTTCTGGAGAAGAGAGTGCTGGGGAGGAAAGAGGGGAAGCCCGGTGACCTTCCAGTTCCAGACCCCGAGGACCCCAGTCTCCTGCAAGGTGCCCCATGGCCCATCTTTGAAATAGGGGGGCTGTTGGGGCAGCTGATATCTAAAAGCCTAAGGTCCACGGTCGCTTTCCAAGAGCCAGCTAGCCACAGAGTACAAGGTAGCAACCTTGCCCCATCCGTAGAAGCCATTAACGGGAAAGAAAAATGCTGAGTTGTGGGGGGCACGTTGGGCGTGGTCTTGTCTGTTCTTAGTCCCAGGGAAATGCAGCCCACCCATTGTTCACACAGGCAGGGAGACAAGTGGCTTTCCTGCTGAGAAGCCGCAGGTGCTGCCAGAGAGAGGGGGGTGGGCATCTTCAGACCTCAGCTCCAAACCATTCCAGTCTTCCCTTTTGTCGACGTTTCCAAGAAATTACATCTAGGGTGGCCCTCACATAGCTTCCCCCTCCCCCAAGACCTCATTCTGTAGGTCACGTCGGACTGGAGCTTGCCGGGTAGCTGACCTCAAACTTGTCATCCTCCTGCTTCAGCTTCCCAGGTGCTAGGCTGACACGCATGCAGAGCCATGACCGATCTGTTAATTTCTGTCAGTTTCTCCACACACACACTACTTCCTCAACTGTGGTGGTGGTGGTGGGGTATTTGAACACTACCTCTCTGCCCTAGATGCCCCCTCCCAACTAACTTCTTCAGATGTGTCCCCGTTAGGACCAACTTGTAGTTGGCTCTGTTAAGCCCAATGCTCAGACTTCCAATTATCTAAGAGCCTCCACATACCAGCCTGGCCCCTGCTTTCCCTCTATATCACCAACACCTCCAGCCCGCTCCCTTTCTACCTCTCCACACTCCCAATCCCTTCCCAGTCAGCACTGCCCCACCTTACACCTCCCCAGACCCAAAACAGGCCCCTCCTGGGCACCTGGCCAAATCCAAGCCTGGCTACCCCTCAGGGATCCAACCCCACAACTTGGAAATACAGACCCTAGCCGCCTCTCTCAATCACTAAATCTTGACTCTTAGGCGAGCCCAACTGTTCCAATACCTCATCCCCACCTTAAGTTGCCTATGTCAGGGACCTGTGGGCCCAGAACCTCGTGTCCTTCTCCCCACCATCACAATACGAATTACGGGATGAGTGAGCAAAGCCGGGAGTCCTTGCAACAGGACAAACAAGACTAAGACGTAAAGAGGGACTTCTGTGTTTGTTGGGGTGAAGGAACTAAGGTCAGTCTAGCAATGACGAGATTGTGCAGAATCTGAAGGGAGTCCTGCTGGGAGTCAAGGTAAGGACGGGGGTGAAAACTGACTCCTGCCACACAGATGTGGATGCCCCTGTCTTTCGATCTCCCAAGGCTGACGTCACCTGAGGACTATCCCAAGCCACCTGTTACATTAGATTCATCAAAAGGACCCCTATCCACCCCTAGTTCTGCTCCTACCTTAGCTCTCCAGCTGATATTTATCCCTGAACCCCAATTCTGATCCCAACCGCCCAAAGCCCTCCCCCAACCATGTCTTTAACCCTGAATTCCACCACAGACTTTCCTTACTGCAGACTCCCAACCCCTCTTAGTCACTACGCTTCTCCTCTGTACTGTGAACTTCGTTTCTTGAGGTCCTCCAGCTCTGTTCCCCTAGCCTAAGAGCTCTGACTTCCCATCTCCAATTTGTTCGAGTCAAGGTCTCAACTGAACCTTTCAAGTGTGACCTCAAAGGTTTCCTTGCTAACATTCCCCCCTTCCCTTTGGAAGCAAGCCATCATCTGGATCTGCTTGTTTAAGTCGCTCTCCCAAGCCTTGTCCTCCAGCCCCCGACTCCCATACCTGGTGTCTGTGTTCCGAGGTCCTTGGCTCCCACCTGAGTCCACACCACAGCCCTTGCTTGCACATAAGCCCGCAGCCCCACGTCTGCCCTCCTCCCCCACTTTCCCGCTCCGCCATCCCCGAGGACACACCTCGCCCGCCTCTGGGTAGTAGCTCCACTCGGCCAGGTCATGGGCCTCCATCTTCACCGAGCCCAGCATCCCCTGGGCCTGCGCCCCCACACGCCCAGGCTGCGGCCCCCCGGGGGAACCGAGCGCTTCGGTCTCTCAGCAAGCACTGGCCCGGAATTCGGACCTGAGGCACGCAGCCCGGGAGTCCCGCTGGCCCAGGCGCCTTGGGAGGCAGCCACTTTTTATAGCCGGGACACCCCCGCCCTGGCCCGCCCCGGGCTCCTCTCCCTGCCCGAGGGCAGCGCGCTCGGATTGGGGCGCCCCCTGCGGGATCGCAAGAAGACAGCCCTCTGGCCCCGGGAACTTCGGTCCTGGCACCTGGAAGCTAGTGATGGATGGAGAGTGGGGGAGCTACCAGGAGTGGAGTGGAGGACCACACACCGCTGATCCCCAAAGTCCTAGAGCCACATTGCGGGGGCGGGGAAATCTTTCTGCTTCGAGGTGTTTCATCATCTCTACCTAAGAAAGGAAACGCCAGAGCCCCGCATGTACTTCACGAAGGAAAGGCAGCTAACAGCGCTCAAGACTCCACAAGTCCCTATACGACACCGTAAGCAGCCTGCAGGGATTCTTGAAACCACATTCCCACTGGAC
Source organism: Psammomys obesus (assembly GCF_907164565.1). Lineage (NCBI taxonomy): Eukaryota > Metazoa > Chordata > Mammalia > Rodentia > Muridae > Psammomys > Psammomys obesus. The sequence continues at coordinate 1,858,279 of NW_026592732.1, read as the reverse complement.
AAACGGGAAGACTGAGGCTTTCGACGACTGCAAATGCTGTAGGCTCCGCACGGGGTCAGGGCCGGTGGTGGAAGGGCTCAAGACTTCTGCTTAGACTCCACTGAGTCACCAGATCGTCTCCAAGACCCAGAAAACTCCGCTCACAGCACCCTCCACTTTAACGTTAGCCTGCCGTCTAGGGAGATGGGAGACTCCGGACCTCCGAGACTCCATTTCCCAGAAGCCTCCGCCCCTCTCTCTGTCCAGCGCCTGAGCACGTCGGACTACATTTCCCAGAAGGCATGGCGCTCGAAGGCCGGAAATGGCGGCCGCCCCGGTGGACGCCCGGAGAGGGCGGACGGCTGCCGACGCGGCACGCCGTAGGGGCGGGGACGGGCCGCGGTGCGGGACTCCATTTCCCGGCGGCCCTACTAGTGCAGCGCCTGCGCTGTGTCACGGCGGCAGGCGGAAGATGGCGGCGGCAGCGTCTGTGGAGAGGCGCTGCTGAGGGGGCGCGAGGGGGACAGAGGCTGGAGCCGCGGTGAGCGGGTGGCGGCGTGAGGGCCTGGGGCGAGGGGAGGAGGGGCGCTGACGAGGCCCGGGCGCGAGCGGTGAGGAGGGCCTCGGCGAGGGCCGGGAGCAGCGGCCCCTGCCCCTTCCCCCCTGCTCAGGACCCTTCTCGGCTTCCCAGTCTCCGGGGGCCAGAGTTCCAGCGTGGCCCCGCACATGTCCGCCCCGCAGACCTCCTCGGCCTCCAGTCTGCGTCCTGCTTCATCCTCCGCTCCGCACACAGCTGCGACCGGCCCTTTGCTTTGCCCAGACTGGCCATGTGCCTTCCCGCCGCCCCACTCCCCCACCCTCAAAACATGCTGTTACCCACCGGCCTAACTCCCTTTCATCGCTGGGGTTGGGGGGCCCGGCACCCCCCGTCACTTCCCCTGCAAAGCCCCCCGCTCTCCGCCCTCCTTCCCAGAAATCCGCCCGCTGAAGGCCCTCGCAGGTCCCCGGGCCTCCCCCCTCGTCACGCGTGGTTGAACTTGTTGTTAGGGTTTTGTGTGTGTGCTGTCTGAGGATGTGTCTAACCCTGAGCTCTGTGTGATCGCGGACTGGGTATGTGTCGGTCGGCGTCCGCAGCGCCCGCCACGCACCGGCACTGGAGTTGTCCAGGTGATGTTCGTTGAATGAATGAAAACCACTTGGAGGTCCACTCTTTAAAGTGACGGGGGAGTCGTCGTCCTTCCTGGTGGGAGGGGCAGTTCACTGCTGAGCACACAGCGGGGGAGGGGAAACAGCGGTAATGTTTCTGATGGCCAGCCTGCAAACATCCCAACTCGTTTTGAGTAGGAAATCACTAATTATATTTATGTAATAAGATGATTTGCAGCTGTAGAAAGGAAGGAGAAAACGAGACTGAGCTCCAGCATTATTAAGAGGGGAGGAGTGAAGCAAAAAATAATCTATGTACAAGTTGAAGGTCAGCTCTCTATCCAGTTCACTGTGGACTCAGCCAGCCTTAGATGGAAATATTCAGGAAATCAGTTCACACTGACCATATGTAAACTGTTTAACTCTTCCATCAGTGCCTAGACAATACAATGTAGCAGTGCTTACATAGTATATTGCATTAGGTATTTAAAGACACCTGAAGGTGACTTAAGCCAGGCTTGGGGGCTCAGACCTGTAGTTCCAGCTACTTAAGAGTTGAGACAGGAGGTTCACAAAATTCTAGGTGTTGTCTGGGGTACAGAGCAAGTTTACTGGCAGCCTGGGCAACTTAGTGAGACTTTGAGATGTCTCAAAGTCAAACAGCAAAAAGAGAACTGGGATGCTGCTCTGTTTTAGAGCCCGTGCCTGCCATACAGGGGTCCTGGGTTCCATACCTAGCACAGCCAGAGAGAGAAGGGGGTGGGGCGGAGGTTAAAAGTGTGCTAGAGGATATGTATGGGTTTCACATGAACACTGCTCTTTTGTTTTGGGGGAGGTCTCTGAGTCCCATGCTGGCCTCCCAACTCACCAAATATGGGGGATGGCCTTGAATTTTACACCTCTGGGTTTATGTGGTGCTGAGGATAGAGCCTGGGGCTTTGTATTTTAAACAACAGCCCCAACAGTGCTGCTTTATTTTATTTTGTTTTGTTTTATTTTATTTTATTTTATTTTATTTTATTTTATTTTATTTTATTTTATTTATTTGGTTGGTCTCAAACTGAGATCCTCTTACCTTTACCTGGAGGGCTGGGATTAAAAAGGCATGACATCATATCTGGCCAAACAATGCTGGTGTTTTTAAAATATTCTTAATTATGTAGTTTTTTTTAATGTTGGAGTGCTCTCTCTGCATGTACACCTACATGCCAGAAGAAGGCACCAGATCACTTTATAGCAGCCAGAGTTCTTCACCACTTAGCCATCTTACCAGCGCCAAGCAAAGCTGTTGTAAATATAGGAATAATTTTTGATATAAAGGGAGTCCTGGGGTCAATTGCTGATACTTGTGGGGAGCTGAACATCATTTTACTAATTAAAAACAAAAAGAAGTAGAAATATGGACTTGAAAAAAAAAAAAAAAACTTAAAGAGTTAAGCCAAAGAGGAAGGAAAGTTTCTTTGGTTCTTGATGTGTCGAGTGGAAAGTTCCTTACATTTTGGCCCCAGGAGCAGTCTGGTGTGTCGTGTCAGGTGGCCATACTCCTTGGCTTAATGCGCACACAGGGGAATGGTGATTGTCAGTAGCATTGGATGAAATGAACACATTGAATGTGCTGTGAGTGTATAAAATTTGGAGTAGGGGCCTCAGTATGGAGGAACAGACTAGATCTCTGGGGGCAAAAGAAACAGACTTTGAGAAAGGGTTGTGCTGGGTGGGGTCAACTGACAGCATGGCGACCAGAGGGAGGTATAGGGCAGGCCTGTGGGTATGGCACTGACTCTATGCAAGATGTGGAGTGACAGGCAGCCTTCACATCTTGCTCAAGATGTCACGGTTCTTTAAAAAGATAGAACAGCTTGGCTAGTAGCATATGCTTTTAATCAGCACTGGGAGGCAGAGGTAGGTGCATCTCTGTGAGTTTGAGGCCAACCTAGTCTACATAAGATTTATAACCCATTGACACTCACCAGGTTACTTTCACTTAAAAAAAAATCCTGGCAATAAACTTTTTAAAAATATATTAGCCTGTGATGTCTGGAGGAGGTGTTGCTATTCAGTTTATAGGTTAATTCCATTTAAACTTAGTTACCTCCACTGGGTGTTGGTGGCGCCTGCCTTTAATCCCAGCACTCCAGAGACAGGCAGAATCTCTTGAGTTCAAGGCTAGCCTGGTCTACAGAGTTCCAGGACAGCCAGAAACCCTGTTTTAAACCAAACCAAACCAAAACCAAAACAGCAACACCAACAACAAAAAACCATGGTTATCTCCAATGCTGTCTTATAGTTGCACCATTTATATTTAGGACTAATCTAACATATTTTTAAAAAATTAATCTTTATTTTCTGTGTACAGATTATTGTTTGCATTTATGTCGAGTACCTTCAGAGGCCAGAAGAGGGTTTCATATCCCCTGGGTGTAGAGTTTTGAACTGTTCTGTGGGTGCTGGGGGCCAACAAACCCAGGTCCTCTGGGAGAGCACCAATGCTTTTATCAGCTAAAGGCAAATCTCCAGCCCCCAGTTCCACCTTTATAAAAGCTTGTCACTTCTTTCACTGGTACAGCTCAATGTGATCCTCCTGCCTCAGCCTTCCAACTGCTGGCATTAGACCATCCTGACTTTGGTTTTCCTTATATAATGGATCTCCCTCCCAAAAGGGGAAGCTGTAGAAATTACCGTAGTCTGCTGGTGCGCACAGATTTACTACATTCTGTCAGTGGAGAGTTTCCATATTCCTTTCTTCCCCCTCTCGCTTTTTTTAGATATTTTATTTTTATTTTATGTGCATTGGTTTGAGGATGTCAGATCTCCTGGAGCTGAAGTCACAGACAGGTGTCAGCTGCCATGTAGGTGCTGGGAATTAGAACCTGGGTCCTCTGGGAGAGCAGCCAGTGCTCTTAACCACTGAGCCATCTCTCCAGCCCCTCTCCCCTCTCTTAGCAGCCCACCTGGCCTAGAACTCACAGTCCTCCTGCCTCAGACCTCACAGAGTGTTAAGACTACAGCACCTACCTGGCTCTCCTAGCAATTCCTTGCAGCTGTGCCACCTGTTGGTTTGCATATTTATCCCCTCAGGGCCTCGCACATGCTGTGCGAGCACTCCCCCACACACCCCAACTTTCAGAGTCCTCCAGCATGTAGGTGTATGATAGTCTTTGCAGCCTGGCTCCCTACTTAAGAACATGTGGTTGGATTATGCTATTAAAAGTCATGTTGTAGCAGTGGTGTCTTCTCTGAGTCATTTCATGATTTTTGTCAGTATGATTTTATGATAATTATGTAGAGGTTCTTTTCCCTCCCTCTTCACAGAATGGCTTAGGGATGCTGTATTGCAATGAGTCTTTTCTTTTTCTTTTGAGACAGTATGATGTAGCTCTGGCTGGCTTTGAACTCACTGCGTAACTGAGGCTGGCCTTAAACTCCCAATGTTTGTACCTGTGTCTTAAAAGTGAGAGACATGTACCACCACACCTGGTTATGTAGATGGTCTTTCTTTTTTTCTTTCTTTCTTTTTTTTCTTTTTGGTTGGGGCTGTCTCACTGTGCACCCTGGTTAGCCTGGAACAGTTTGTGGCTGTGCACACCTGTAATTCTAGCTCTTGGGAAGCACCAAGAGAAGGGCTAGGAGTTGATGGCCATCTTTGGCTACCTGATCATACAGAGACCAGCCCAACCTACATACACTCTGTATTAAAAAAAAAAAAAAAAGTGCTAGAGATGAAGCACTGTGCCCCCTGCTCATGGACATAAACCCCTTATTCACCCAAGAGGAAAGAGGAGGGCTGGACAGGGGAGCTTACTAGTTTCTTTTTCCAGGGAAAACCTGACAACAGTCATGGCAAGTGGCAGCGGGGACAGTGTCACCCGCCGGAGTGTGGCATCCCAGTTCTTCACACAAGAAGAAGGACCAGGCATTGATGGCATGACCACTTCTGAGAGGGTGAGTGTCACTGGGGGAGGCTGGGAGTGAGAAAGTCTGCCTTCTGCCTTTGAATGATGCTGCCCAACAGCAGAGAACAGGAGGGCTCCAGGGATTGGCCCGGGCTGGCAAAGCAGGCCGCAACACCTGGTTCTTCTATCCTTCCAGGTGGTCGATCTCCTGAACCAGGCTGCGCTCATCACCAATGACTCAAAGATCACAGTGCTCAAACAGGTGAGGCGGGGTAAGGGAGAAGAAGGGCAGGACAAGGCCGGGGATAGAGTCCCTGAGGGAGCCCTGCTGACACCTGCTCATGCATGCCTGCACTTTTACATGTCTGTACACAGACCCACACGCCTGTGATGCATTCATACCTGCCTGTGCACATGCACACTCATACATACCAGTGCCCCAGAGTGCACTGCTGTACAGCATGCTCACTCAGTGCTTCTCACGATCTGGGGCTGGGGCACAGTGGGAGGGGTCACCTCTGTACTTTATGCACAGAAAAGCAGGCCTCAGAGTTTACAGACTGAGCCTAAGGACACTCTGCTAGCAGCTGGCAAAATTAGCCATTGGATTCTGGGGACCACCTCAGATCCTGTGCCTTTCGTTATTGCCTTTCCCCTTACTATGGTCTGGTTAGGTGGACAGTGACCTATAGTGGACAGGCTGGCATGCAGAATTAAGAGGGAGCTCCTGCCTGGGAGTGTTGTTGCACACCTTTAATCCCAGCACTCAAGGAGGCAGAGGAGGCAGATGGCTGTGAATTTTAGGCCAGCCTGGTCTACAAAGCAAATCTAGGACAGGCAAGGTTACACAGAGAAACCCTGTCTCCAAAAACCAGTTCCTGACCTGTCTTCAGGATAGGGGTCACGGAGGGTTTTCTAAAAGAGGCCATCAGAACCAAGTGCTGGAGGAAGAGAAGCTGAAAGGCATAACCAAGCATACATAGGCAGAGCATCAAATCATGCAGAAGCGGAAAAGAATAGAGCCCTTCAGAACAAGACAGGGTGGAGTCCATATGAGCTCTGTGGCAGATCTCCTGCCTAGAATCCCATAGTAGGGGTGGGGTTGTGCTCAGTGGTTGTGTTTATCAGGCATGAAGCCTAGGGGTCCTTCTTCCTAGAACCACAAAGACTGTGGGACCACACTGCCTAGGTCGGGACCCTATTTCTCCCCCCTTAGCACATGGCCGTATTCCCCTGTGCAGTACCGTGGGTGCTGACAGTGGTGTGGTTATGAGGGTGATTTACTAGGAATATTTGGAGTTGTATTGTTGAGGTCTTGGGCTTGCTTTAGGTTGCAGGAGGATGTCTGGAGAAGGTGTTGTTTCAAAGAGTATAGTGTGGGGCTGGAATGACTGCTCACTGTGAAAGCAAAAGGATCTGTGTTCAAAACTTAGAGAAAAGTTGGGTGTGGCCACACATGCCTAGGACCTCAGCTCGAGGGGTAGAAACAGGTGACTCCTGGGAGCTGCCTAACTAGCCTGGCTAAAATTTCCAGGTTTGAGATATTTGAAAGAGGAACAGACAAGGAAGACACTCTGTTTGTACACATGAATGTGCCCATCCCCTCACGGCCCTTGTACTTGGGAGTTCGGGGATTATGAGTGAAAGCAACTGTGTCTGGCTTTGGGGCCTTGTTTTATGTCTGCTCCTCCTTCCTTCAATTGTCTAGGTCCAAGAGCTGATCATCAACAAAGATCCCACCCTGCTAGACAACTTCCTGGATGTGAGTGATGGGCCTGGGGGTAGGATGAAGGGGAGGTGATGCCCTTGGTGTGGCCTGATCCATCTTCCCTCTGACGTTACAGGAGATCATCGCTTTCCAAGCAGACAAGTCAATTGAAGTGCGCAAGTTTGTCATTGGCTTCATTGAGGAGGCATGGTATGGGGGCTCCTTGAGAGTGTCTGGGTGTTCTGGCTTGTGTTCCTCAGGGTCCCCCAGCACACAGCTAATGGGATTGCAGCCCTAGATGTCACGGAGTCACTGCACTTCAGCCAACACTTCTTGGGTGCTTTGTTCATAGAACGGGAGTCCTCCTTTCAGAATACAGGCAGCAGCTTACTATTTCTCAGCCACTGTCTCCACTGTGGCTTTTCTCCACCAGACTGACGTGACATGGGAACTGGGAATTGAACTCAGGGTCTCTTTCACAGCAGTATGCACTCTTAGCTGCTGAACCATCTCTCTAGCCCACTTCACCCCCTTCCACTTCTTTACTATTTAAAAATGATCAATCAGTGGTGATTAGTACAGTCACTTTCAGTTTTTGTTTTGCTCTAGACAAGGTTTAAGCTGAAGCCCAGGCTAGCGTAGAGCCTCCTGTGTAGCAGAGGTAACCATGTATATTTGGTCCTCCTGTCTCTGTCTCCCTGTTTCTGGAATAGGAAATTTGCCGTCACCCTGGCCTCATAGTTTAGTTCTGAAGCATCTGTCGGCCAGAGGGGAATCATATCCCTCACTGTTTGCCCATAGCGAGATGATCTGCTGAGAGGCATGGAATCTTATTGTGCCTGATCTTACACTCTTGCTGGCCCTCTGAGCACTCAGGTGGAAACCCACGAACTTGCCTGACCTTATCTCCCTCTGGCTCTCACAAAACACCAGTTCCCTTCGTAGCCAGTCTGCTTCTGCTTGACCTGTGACCCCAGGTGGACATTCCTTCACTTCCTCAGGATACTTCAGAAAACCCTTCCAGAGCATTCCCTTTGGGTCTTGCCCAGTAACACTTCTGTCTTTACTGTCACTGCTCTCTATGGTGTTCTGTACTGCTTGAAATTGCCTGGAAAATTCTCCCCACAAAAAACTTCAGATTCCCAGTGGGGCCTCACTGTCTCTAGCCTCCCCGTTCTGGGTCTGCCTTAAACAGTGTTGGATCTAATAGCAGTGACAATGGCTGTTGTAAGCAAAGGCATCTAATCATGGCTCATAGTCTCTTGCCTGTGATCCCCATAGCAGCCTTAGATGGGGCCAGTTGCCCTCTCACAGTCTCAGAAGGGGCTGTAGCTCATCCCTTCTTTACTCATTCTTGGCTCTGTGAGGGGAGGAGATAAAGTAGCTCTTTCTGTTGCCCTCGGAGCCTGCCAGGAGCTGTTGAGTCTTGACCTGCTTTGTCCAGCTTTCAGCATGAGGCTTTCGGGGATTTCTTGATCTGTTTAATTGAGAAATAGGCTTGGAGGGTCAGGTGGGGTCTCTCTGTGTTGACTTGGTGGAACTTGGCAGATCTAGGATATTTTATCCTATATCTCTGACCCCAATGCCCACTCTGTCACACTCTCTTCTTTACTGGGAAAATTGGTAGAGACATGATCTCACCATGGCCTTGAACTTGTGGCTGTCGTGTTTTCCCCCACACCCTCCCTCCGTGGTCCCAGCTTCCCCAGTGTTGGGATTGCAGCATATGCTACCATACCCAGCTATGCTAAATTTTCTTGAGTTCACAAAAAATTGTGTGTGTAGCAAATGTGTCCCAGTGTGCCGAAGGACACAGCATGGGGCAAAGCTGTGTACTGCCCTGCCTTCTGGCCTCACAGTTGAGCTTGTCTGTTTGAGAGAGAGTCTCACTTAGCCCAGGCCTGCAGCCAGTTTTCTTTACCACCGAGCCATCTCTTAGCTTGTGTTTTTTGGTCTTTTTGAATGTTTGGTATTTTTTGTTGTTGTTTTGGGTTTGGTTATTTTTTTAGATAGGTTTCTCTGTGTAGCCCTGGCTGTCCTGGAACTCACTCTTTATACCAGCCTGGCCTCGAACTCAGAGATCGGCCTGCCTCTGCCTCCTGAGTGCTGGGACTAAAGGAGTGTGCCACCACCACATATAAATGTTTGATATTTTTTGAATGATGCAACCAATGTTTAGACTTGGATTGAAACTTATGTTTTGAAAAGTCCCATTAATGTGCTGAGTTTTGAGGGCTAGCTTTCTCAGTTTCTTTGTTCCTTGACCAGACATTATTGGAGGCCTTTGGTTCTGTCAACCCAAGTGAACCTAAGTCAGATCTTCGAACCAAAGGGTTCTTACAATGGTAGCCTCCAGTCTTGAGTAAACACAACTAGGTGTTTTTATTAAGTTCTTTCATTGATTACTTGATGGGTTTTGTGGCCATTCACACCTCTGCAGTAGGTGTTCTTCCAAATAAGATAAAGATGGAACAGGGCTGGGGATGTGGCTCATGTACCTAGCACATGCAAGGCCTTGGGTTCCGTCACCAGCACTGTATAAATGTGCACGGTGGTGCATGCATATATACACGCTAGCACACAGGATGTGGAGGCAGGAGGGTCTAGGGCTCCTCAGCTCTTGGCCTCCTAATTAGAGGCCAAGTTGCGATTAAGACTTTGTCTCAGAGAAAAAGCTGATGCTGCACATACTTCAGACAGTTGTTGGCTGTCACTTACACAGCCAGCAGGGCCCTACAGAGTTGAAGGAGTGAAGACTGTAGGACCAGCCATAGTATAGGGGCCCAGGGCAGCTCTACAGTGGAGGTATCAGCATTCTCCTCCACTACTGGATGTGCTGGCAACAAAGATTCCGACACCTCCACCTCAGTTTCTTGATTTGTGGACCCTGAGTCCCCATCTCTTACCCCTGGCCCCTTCTCTTCCCTCCCTAGCAAGCGGGACATTGAGCTGCTGCTGAAACTGATCGCCAACCTCAACATGCTCTTGCGGGACGAAAACGTGAATGTGGTGAAGAAAGCCATCCTCACCATGACCCAGCTCTACAAGGTGGCCCTGCAGGTGAGGGCCGCAGCTGGGCCTTCCAAATGAAGGGTGGCTTCCTAACAGTTGGAGCCACGTCAGAGTGGGATTTGCTTTGATGCCGGCTATGCTCAGCACTGGGCACACACAGAGCTGGCACTGCTCTGCTGAGCCACACTCCAGCCCTTGTTTTATGCTTGTCTTGAGCCATCTGAAGTACCCAGGGAAACCTTGAATTTCTCTCTCTTTGTGCTAGGAGTCCCTTAGCTGGGTTATAGCCTGTATTGCCAGTCCTGATGAGTACAAGCTTGTTATGAGTGAGGTTTGCTGTCAGGAGCGTAGACAACAAGGCATCTAATATTGTTTTCTAGGTCCACTCATTTATGCATTCAACAAACATTCCCCAAGAATTCTCAAGCCCTCTGCCAGGTGATGTAGGGGACAGCCAGGACCAGGACTGTAGGTGCAACCTTCACAGTGCTCCTAGCCCAGTGAGGGACACAGACTAAAGGATCATCTCAACCAGGTGTGGATCGCTCACCTGTAACCCCCGCATGTGGGAGGCTAAGCCAGAAAGAGTTCAAGACCACCTTGGGCTACCTTGGAAGATCATGTTTCAAAAATAATAGCAATTTTTTTTAAAAGGATCATGAGTTGTAGAGATAGCCAAGCTTTTGGAAATACTTGCTCTTCTGGAGGAGGACGCAGGTTCACTTCCTGCCACCCACATGCTGTCTTAGAACCACCTGTGATGCCAGTTTCAGAACATTTGATGCCCACTTCCAACTTCCTTGGGTACTGTTACATGTGGTGCACAGATACACGAAGATAAAACACCCTTATACGTAAACAAATCTCAGAAAGGGGGGGATCATATGACTTCCTCTGGCTGCCAGTTGATGACACAGGAGTGAGTTCATTGGTTGGAACAGTGAGTTAGGTTATCAAAACAGTCAGTTAATTGTTGCCCTTTTTTTTTTTTTTTTTTTAAATATATGTAAGCTTTGTGCCTGCATGTATGTTTATGCAGTTTTTGTGGAATGCCTGTGGAGGCCAGAAGAGGGATCAGATCTAGGACTGTAGTTACAGTTGAGAGCTGCTGTGGATATGGGAATGCAACCTGGGTCCTCTGCGATAGGATAGCAGCCAGCCAGTGCTCTAACTTCTGAGCTGCCTCTAGTCATGCTCCCACCTTCTGAGGTGACTCCTCTGTCTTGAGATCTGCATCACTGGGTTGTGTCTTGGTCACCCCCGCCTCACCCAGTGCTGAGCATAACTGTGCCTTAACCAAGTGAATGCTCATCATTGAGTCTGAGGTGGGCCAGAGCCTGCTGGTGGCTGATGTGCTGTCTTTGTTGTGTCTCTTCTCTTGCTCCCTGCAGTGGATGGTGAAGTCTCGTGTCATCAGTGATCTCCAGGAGGCCTGCTGGGACATGGTGTCCTCTATGGCCGGGGAAATCATCCTGCTCTTAGATTCTGACAATGACGGCATCCGTACACATGCCATCAAGTTTGTGGAGGGCCTCATTGTCACCCTTTCGCCCCGCATGGCTGACTCGGAGGTCCCCCGACGCCAGGAACATGACATCAGTCTGGACCGCATTCCTCGTGATCACCCCTACATCCAGTACAGTGAGTGCCCTAGTGCCTTGTGTGGGCTCACCACCTTCTCTCAGTCACCCTCTTCTTCCCACCTACCCCTTTCCTCTTGTCTTGTTTCAGACAGGGTTTCCCGTATCCTGTGTTAGCATTGTGTAGCTGAGGGTAACTTGAACTTCTGATACTCTTACCTGAAACCTTGCAAGTTTAGTAAGTCTACAGACCAGGGCTGTATCGATAGAGTGCTTGGCTGGCACAGAACCCCAAGATTTCCCCAGTTCTGAATACACTGAGCATTACATGCCTGAAAATCCTAGCGCTTGGGTGGAGGATCATGAGTTCGAGGCCAGCCCAGCCTACAAAGTAAGACCCTGTGTTTAAAAACAAAAACTCGCCATGCAGCACCTTGCAGTGCTATTGCAGTGTCTGTAGATACAAATGAATGTATTGTACACATCTTCCTCTAATATGAGTCAGTGTGTTTACACTGAAGTGTTGTGTACTGATTTTGGAGGACTAGACTGAGAGCCATGCTGCTTCGGGCCTGTTGGGTTGTGTGGCGAGTCTGCATCCAGTCAGGTTGACAATAGGACCTCACTGACTGACCCTCTCTTCTCTCTCATTAGATGCCCTATGGGAAGAAGGCAAGGCGGCTCTGGAGCAGTTGCTGAAGTTCATGGTACACCCCGCCATCTCCTCCATCAACCTGACCACAGCGCTGGGCTCTCTTGCCAACATCGCCCGCCAGAGACCCATGTTCATGTCCGAGGTGATCCAGGCATATGAGACTCTGCACGGTAGGTTGGGTGTCCCCCACCCTCCACCCCATGTCCTCCCCTGGCCAGGTGGTTGGTTCTTAAGGAACCATAAGCTCTAAGCCTCGCTGCATGCCAGTCAGCACTGCAGCTCACCATGAGCTCCATGATAGATGGAAAGCGTTGGTGTTGGGTTGTGGTATTACTGGGGGCCCTTTCTGATACCCACCCTAACTCCCAAATAATTGACCCAGAGACCTATTAGATTTACTCAATAAGGTAAAACACTAAAGCTGGGCAGATGTTCATTTAGTTTAACCCAGCTATGCTAGTCGGGCCACCTCCTAGCCATGTGCCCTTTTAGCTGCTCTCTAGTCTCACCCTGGCCGATCCTGCTCCATCTTTGTTCTCATGGCAACTTTCCTATAGCAACCTTCTTCTCTGCCCTCTCCTCCTCCTTTTCCCCCTTCTCTCCTCCTCCCTTGCCCCTCTAATCTCCATCCCTTCCTTCTTTACTTCCTCCCTCCCTCCCTTTTTCCCTCCCTCCCTCCCTCCCTCCCTCCCTCCTTCTGGCTGGGATTGGAAGTCCAGCCTTCCTATCTCCAAAGAGTATGGCGTTGAGGCATAAGTGGATGCTTGGCATGGTTCTAATTGTTCATCTCTGAGCTCTTGGTCGGCTTTGTTTCCTGAAGCAGTGAAGATGGCCCCAGAGCTCAAGGCTCCTGAAGGATCCACTTAGCAACAGAGTGAAAGAGAGCGACTCTTTCCCCATCATTCCAGCAAAAGTCAAAGGCTGATGCTCATTGTTTATGATTGGCTGAGCAGAGCCTGCGAGCCTGCTGCTGAACCAATCACAGTGGCCTGGGAAACGCAGTGTTCTCATTGGCCCCAGTCTCTTGCACACTTGAACAGAGGATGGAGACAGGGTGATTCCCTCAAAGGGGAATGAGAGTGGCGCTGGCTGAGGAACTGGTGGATGCTGTGAAGGCTGAGTTAGAGGCCTCTTTTCCTGGGGAGCAGGCATGGCTTGCTCACCGAGGTGACTGAAACTCTGGCTGCTCATGCCAGTGGCAAGAGGATTGGCCTGAGCTGTGGCAGCAGTTCAGCAGCTTGTGAAGAAGGTGGCAGTTACAGTCTCCCCAGGGTTAGCACTGGCCTGCAGATCAGAGGCCTGACCTGAGGCTTGCTACGCAGACAAAGAACATTTAGGCTTTTCACCTTAAAGGACTAATGTAGTAGAGGTGTTTTAGGTTTTTAGTTTCAGCTTGAAAGTGGGAAGTCATTTTTTTGAGCCTAGGAACTTTCCAGAAAATGTCAGCCAGCGCCCTGCCCATGTCTGGGGCAGAGCATTGAGCCTGGTAGGCCCTGCAGTGATCTTTCCCCAGCACCAAGCTTCCGCCTCTGTCCTCACAGCCAACCTGCCCCCAACACTGGCCAAGTCCCAGGTGAGCAGCGTGCGTAAGAACCTCAAGCTGCACTTGCTGAGCGTGCTCAAGCACCCTGCCTCCTTGGAGTTCCAGGCCCAGATCACCACCCTGCTGGTGGACCTGGGCACTCCCCAGGCCGAGATTGCCCGTAATATGCCTAGCAACAAGGACTCCCGAAAGCGGCCCCGGGACGATGCAGACTCTACGCTCAAGAAGATGAAGCTAGGTGAGCAGGGACATGAGGTCTGGCCTTGTCTGAGGTCGCTAGTGGATCTGTTAAGTTGCATTAATACACAGTACATTACAAAGCATGATGTGGTAAACATAGCTAAGTAAAATAACTATGGCATATAATACATTAGTAAATGTACTTCTAATCTAGGAGCGGATAACCTTGGTTGTGCGGCCTCCACCTGTGGATAGCTGGGATGACCGGTGTGTGGCCAATTAGAATGAATTTAAATGTTATAGAAAGGAATGAAGTGAGTGACAATGTGTCTTATCCTTCATGTTTTCATTCCTGTTTTATACATGTGTAGAAGGCTTGTTTCCCTTGGTTTATACACACACACATACATACATAATAGGATTTTTCTTTTCTAATTTTGAAATCTTTAGCATTTTTGCTTTTTGTTGAAACACAGTCACAGCCTTATTCCTCAGCCTCCCAGTTCAGGGATTACAAGTGTGCGTCATCATCCCAGCTTTGAAATGACTTCTGTGGTATTTAACAGTAGTGTTGGCCATAGTAGCTTCTCAGTACCAACACTTTTTAAAAATGTCATCTGTGTTTGTTTATAGAACATTTCTGAAATTCTTGGGTGGGGAGTTTGTTTTGTTTTGTTTTTGACAGGGTCCTAGCTGGCCTTCAGACTCACAGAGATCCACCTGCTTCTCCCAAGTGCTGGGATTCAGGTGTGTGCCAACACACCCAGCTATGAAACTATTTTTAATATTCAAGTGGAGTTAATGTCACAAGGGCTGCTGTGTGACTCTAGCTAGATTTTTCCATTGCTCAGTGAAGGAGAGCAATGTTCTGTCTGTTCTGTTCTCTTGTAGGTTTCTGTGGAGCACTTTCTTGGTGTGCACATGAGTACTTTGTTTTTTAATGCATGTGCACCATGGTGTTTTTATGGAAGCCAGGCACTGTGGAAGTCTGCCCCCTTCTTCCGCCTCATTTGGGTTTTAGGGATTGAATTCAGGTCTTCAGGTTTGTGCAGAAGCACCTTTTCCCACTGAGCTGGGTCACTGGCCCTGCATCTCTTTATTGATTTATTTTAACTTTTTGTTTATTTTATTTTATGTGTGAGTGTTCTGTTTACACGTGTATGTTTACCACATGTATACTTTGTGTCTTCAGAAGACAGAAGAGAGCATTGAATCCTCGGAATTGCTAATGTTTCCATGCACATTACAGAGTATTTTTGGCCACTATTAAAAGGATGTGGAGCAGGGCAATATTTAACTTAGCCTTAAAGAACACCCAAATAGCAGTTCACAACCATCTATAATATTTTGTTTGGTTGGTTTTTTTCTAGGCAGGGTTTCTCTGTGTAGCCCTGGCTGTCCTGGAACTCACTCTGTAGACCAGACTGGCCTTGAACTTATAGAGATCTGCCTGCCTCTGCCTTCCCCAGTAACAGCAATACTGACTCCCCCTGGGGGCACCTGTCTGGCGAGTACAGGGTCCTGCATTCCATCCTCAGTATGAAATACATTAATGATATTGTCATCTTGGAGCGAATGTGATCAGCTAGAGGTTTTTGGCTTTTTGCCATGTCCTGGGTGAAAACTGAGACCCAGGAAGACATGTTGGTGCTTAGGATCCTGTGGCACTTTTATGACCATGGCACACTGCAGCCTAGGTCCTTATAGTTTGCATCTGCTTTTTGTGGTGATTTGCTAGATGTAAGCTACCTGGCTCCTGAGCAAAGATCATGCTGCTATCTAGGGAACCACCCTCTTGTTCCCCTCCCCTTCTCAGAGCCCAACTTGGGAGAGGACGATGAGGACAAAGACTTGGAGCCTGGCCCATCAGGGACTTCGAAGGCCTCAGCCCAGATCTCAGGCCAGTCAGACACAGACATCACTGCTGAGTTCTTGCAGCCTCTGCTGACACCTGACAATGTGGCCAATCTGGTGAGGAGGGTGAGGTTGTCCCACAGACAGAGTACTGATCCTAGTCCTTTCCCTGCCTGTACTCCACGATGGCCACTGCCATAGTGTCAGCCTGGGGTTCCCTCCAACCCTTGGATGGGCCTCTTTTCTTCCAATGGCCATTTATCTTCAGGATCCCACTCCCTATCTACTCACTCTGTTCTTCGGGTGGAGGACTCTCCCAAGTGAATGGGCTGGCAGTCATTGGCTCCCCCACAAGCTAAGACAAGAAGAACAGCCCCAGCCCCAGACCAAAGTTCCTGCTGCATCTCCCATGCTGCCCTAGGCTGAGCTGCCTAAGAGCTTTCTTCCCTGGGCATCCTGCAGGTCCTCATCAGTATGGTGTACCTCCCTGAGACCATGCCTGCCTCCTTTCAAGCCATCTACACTCCTGTGGAGTCAGCAGGCACTGAAGCCCAGATCAAGCACCTGGCTCGGCTCATGGCCACACAGATGACAGCTGCAGGACTGGGTCCTGGTGAGTCTTGAGCTAACCCGTGCCAGGCCATGGCACTAGGCTCTTCTTACTGGAAAAGTTGTGGGATGAAGGTTATGTTCTATCTAACATGTCACTTGTCATGGGCCCATCATTATGCAGGATATTCAGTGTCTTCAGGACCTGGGCTTTGAAATCCAACAGACTCCACCTTGAGTCCAGACTAGCTTGTGTCAGGTTACTGAGCCTGTGAGCTTTGGGTCTGTCTATTTTATCACTTTGTTCTATGTGTATGCCCTCACAGGCCAAAAGAGGGTGTCAGATTTCTTGCAGATGCAGGTTGTGGGTCCTCAGTGAGAGCAGCAAGTACTCTTCACCACTGAACCATCTCTCCAGCCCTTTTGCTTTCTATAAGACAGGGTCTTGCTGTGTAACCCATGTTGGCCTCTAGCTTCTAACAGTTTTTCTACCTAGCCTTCTGAGTGCTGGGGTTACAGGTATGAGTCACTCTCAGCACCTTTGTGTTCTTTGAAGTATAAACAATAACACAAGCACAACTCCAATGTGAGTTTCAGGAATCCTTTCTTTCCACCTTAAATGGGTTCTGAAGTTAAACTGAGTTCCCTTTACCCTCTAAGCCATCAAGCCAGCCCTTGTTTCAGACCTTGTTGTGAGCATAGCTGCTGTGAACAGTGGCGTACGAGTCTTTGGTGCACTCAGGTTTTCCCTGAGTATGTTCCAAGGGATGGAGTTGTCAAGTCACATGACCTCTGCTATTAAAGAATGTTTGTCATGAACATGTCCTAGTGGTACACATCTGTCATCTCAGGAGGATCAGAGGTTCAAGGTCACCCTTAGATGCATAGTAGGCTTGAGGACAGCCTAGGTTTCATGAGACCCTGACCCACAAAGCCCAAATGGGCTGGTGAGACAGCTCAGTGTGTAAAAAGTGTTTGCTGTAAACCCCAAAGACTTGAATTTGACCCCTGGAATCCACAAAGTGGAAGGAGAAAACGGCACACATCCACTGTGGCATATGCATGTACATCCCATACACATAAATGAGATGGAAGCACAAGGACTTCCATTCCCATCCCTAACGTCCACAGAAAAGCCACACTGGGCTACACCTAACCACAGTACTAGTTGGGCCCTGGGGATTTTCCTGGTCAAACACCATGGGCTCCATGGGTGACTTGTCTCAAAAACTAAGTGGGTCTGGTTTAATGGCTCAGCTGGTGACGGTGCCTGCCCCATGACATGTACAACACATAAAATGTAGAAAAGAAAAGGGGGAAAAAAGCCTGAGGCAGGGTAGTAACACACATTCTTCTAACCTCAGCCTGAAGCCCTGAGTTTGAGTCCTGTCTGGGCTACACAGTGAGTCTAGCCCAGTCAGAGCTGCACAGTGAGACTCTGTTTTAATAAAAAAAATAAAGTGAAGACAAAGGAAGATACACACCCCTCTCTCCCACGTGTGTATACAGTCTAACACATCAACACACACACATGCATACTCATGCACACCATACAGACGTAAATTAAGAGAACCTGCCTGTGATGTATCTCAAGAGGCTGTGACCCGGAATGAAGCTGTTTGGCTCAATTGTTCCTTTGCTGGGTGAGCCACCTGCCGGGTGCAGTGTGCACAGCAGAGCCTGGGGTGCAGGTAATGAAGCTGATGTGGGTGCCTCTGTTCAGGTGTGGAGCAGACCAAACAGTGCAAGGAGGAGCCCAAGGAGGAGAAGGTGGTGAAGCCCGAGAGTGTCCTGATCAAGCGGCGCCTGTCAGTGCAGGGCCAGGCCATCTCTGTGGTGGGCTCTCTGAGCAGCATGTCCCCTCTGGAAGAGGAGGTACCCCAGGCCAAGAGAAGGCCAGAACCCATCATCCCTGTCACACAGCCACGGTAAGTGCTCTTCCAGTTGGAGTGTGGCGCCTGTCCCATGAGTGTGCTGTAGGAGTATAGGGCAGGCCGAGGGCTGGGCCAGGTTCCTCTACTTCAGAGTCAGCACAGGGACCACCAAGCTTTTGTAGGATTCTGCAGCCACACCTTCTTTTTCTGTCTTACCTTGGGAGAACAGTGGTGGAGTGACTAAGTTAGATACTCTCGGGGCCAGAAGTCCTGGTGACAGTGAGACAGTTGGTACAATTCCTGATTTGCAACAGGAGCTCCTGGATGTCACCACCATCTTCATTTTTCTCATCACTTTTATCATAAATCAAGCTCAACCCTACCGGAGCATCACTTGAATGTTACTGCTTCCTTGTAGCCTCATGCTCCGCTCCCCATTCCATTTTCACCCCACCCACGCTCAGCCCCCTTCAGGGTCTTTGTGCTTACTCTTCTCTATCTGACCCCTTCTGGTCCTGGCCTGTTCTCACAGGGAGATACGCTCCTTGGCAAAAACAATTACGATTTCTTCCTGACTCTGGCTTCCTGGCCTGATGAGCCTCAGGAAGTTCAGAGGTGCCTATGTGGCCCAGCTGGGGCCACCAGACACACTGGGCTGCAGAAAGCATGCCAAGTTACTGCCCTTGACCCTGCCCTCATATAGGCTGGCAGGCGCTGGTGGGCGCAAGAAGATCTTCCGTCTGAGCGATGTGCTGAAGCCCCTGACAGATGCCCAGGTGGAAGCCATGAAGCTGGGAGCTGTGAAGCGGATCCTGAGAGCTGAGAAGGCCGTAGCCTGCAGTGGGGCGGCCCAGGTGCGCCCCTCAGCGTAGTGAAAAGTCCCGTGGCTCTAGCCTCTCCTCCTCTGCTTGAGCCACTGCTCCAGGCTTGACTTTGCCCCCTGCAGAATCAGAGCAGCAGCTTTCTAGACAGCAGGGCTTCACAGGGTGTGGGGTGTGGGCAGCTCTGATTTCAGACATACCTGGCTTCAAATATTTTGCTTTTTTTTTTTAAATTTGTTTGTTTAATTTATGTGTATATGTGTTTGCACACATGGGTTTATGTGCACTGTGTGTGTGCAGAAACCCACAGAGGCCAGAAGAGGATACATATCCTCAGGAACTGGAGTTACACGGAATTGTGAGCCACCATGTGGATGCTGGAAACCAAACCCAAGCCCTCCAGAGTTGACAGCTGTTGCTCTTAACCACTGATCTCTCCAGCCTTTATTTCTCTAATGTGTTTGTTTGTTTTGTTGTTGTTCGAGTTTTTGAGACAGGACTTCTCTTTGTAGCCTTGGCTGTCTTTGGAACTTGCTCTGTAGATCATGCTGGCCCTGAACTCAGAGGTCTGCCTGCATCTGCCTCTCAAGTGTTAGGACTAAAGGCGTGTGCCACCACTCCAGTCTTTTTCTTACATTTTAAAGAGTGTTGTGGGTGGTACAGATACCATGTATTCTTTTTGGTTTTCACCCACATCCTGTTCTTGCCTAGAGGAGACAAGAAGAGAATCCCCAGGATCTTTCCCTAGGACTGAACATGAGTCACTTCTGGGAGCCTGGGGTGGCTTGGAACAGTTGAAAGTTTGTTTCTTCCTTGTTCACTGCCATACAATGTGAGGCTGCTGTGTTTATGCTCCTTCATGATGCCTTCCTTGGTTGGTTGATTGATTGGTTGGTTGGTTGACTAATTGATGATTGATTGATCTGGTTTTCTGAGATGAAGTCTCACTCGCCAGGCTGGTCTTGAACTTGAGCAATCTGGGTGCTAAGGTTGTAGATGTTAGCTTCTGTATATGGTGTTTGCACCAGGCATTCCTGAACCTGGCAGTGGGAGTGCAAGGCATGATGAAGGTGCTCCTCATGTAGACTGGCAGGCGCCGACCTACATGCTTGCCTACTGACTTGCTTGCTCACCTGCCCCCAGGTCCGCATCAAGATCCTGGCCAGCCTGGTAACACAGTTTGACTCTGGACTCAAGGCAGAGGTGCTGTCCTTCATCCTGGAAGATGTCCGGGCCCGGCTAGACTTGGCTTTTGCCTGGCTCTACCAGGAGTACAATGCCTACCTGGCAGCAGGGGCCTCCGGCACCCTGGACAAATATGAGGACTGCCTCATCCGCCTGCTCTCCGGACTGCAGGAGAAACCGGACCAGAAGGATGGGTGAGGGCTTGGCCATAAGCCCCACCTCCCCTCCTGTGTCTCACTTCCCTTTACCCCTTGGTGCTACCCAGGCTTGCCCTCCCCATTTTTCTCTCCCTTTTTCCTGTTCCCTACAGAAGCTTATGCAGACGATGCTGTGTGGGAGGGCTTGGGTGGTAGTCATCAGGTTCACTCCAAACTCTTGCTTCTTGGTCTAAATTGCCTCTCACCCTCTGGGCGTCTGTTTCCCATCTGTACTAACAGGTCCCAGTGATAACGATGGTGGTACGGTGGCTCCGTGCCAGAGCACTGCCCTTGCACAAAGGAAGCCCTGGGTTGCATTTCCTCATTCTAGCAAAAGGAAGAGAGCATCAGAGAGGGAACACTTGTGCCCTGTCTGTACAAGCCTGCCCCCCTCTGAAGCTGGCCCCAGGGCCGGGGAAGTTGGGTGCCATTTGGGCCACCGAATGTGGCTATCTTACTGCACTTCTGCAACCTGGTCTTTCTTGGGTAGGATCTTCACCAAGGTGGTTTTGGAGGCCCCACTGATCACCGAGAGTGCCTTGGAGGTGATACGGAGGTACTGTGAGGATGAGGTGAGCAGCTTGCAGATCTGTGGTGTAGACTTAGAGGCAGGTGTGTCATGAGGGCCCAGTCCTGGGGGCATGGTTTGAGAGAGGAAGGGAGGCAAGAGGAAGATGAATAGCAGACTTAGCATTGCCCCCGTCTGCAGAGCCGCGCCTACCTGGGGATGTCGACACTTGGAGACCTAATCTTCAAGCGCCCTTCTCGCCAGTTCCAGTACCTGCACGTGCTCCTTGACCTCAGCTCCCATGAGAAGGACAGGGTGAGCTTATGCCCATAGCCAGCCAGTCATCCTTGTTCTTCTTTTCCTCAAAACTCATGTTTTTCATTTACCATAGTGTAACATCACCATGGAGTCAGGGGTGCTTTTCCTGACCCTGAGTGTGCCCTCTCAAAGGAGGGTGTGCCCATTCTCTTCTCACTGTTCTCATTGTTGGTGAACTGTTACCTGGGCTGCAGCCAGGAGAGGAGCCCATGTGGCTGCAGATAGGGTGATATCACGACACACAGTGCCTAGGTATCCACCTGTGTAGACAGGGAATGGGGTTCAAGATGCTTCCTGGAAGAGGAGGTAGGTGAGATGACCATAACACAGAGTAGCTGTGCTCTAGATGAGACACATGCTATGTATGGCTCAAAGGCCCCTGGACCCATCCGCACTGTAGCCTGTCACCACTACCCTCCCTTCGGGTACATGTTCAGCCTGTGCTGTCATTTGTTACAAACTCATGCTAAAGACCAGACCTCGCTCCTGTGGCTCACAGCAGATGCTGTCCAAGGGAAGCTTGGACAGTGACATGTGTTCCAGTCAATGGGTTTGCCTGTCCTGCCAAGTTCCAAAGCCAAGGCTATTTGGCAGGGGGAGTTACCATTGAGGAATGAGGAGCAAGCAAGGCAGGGGAACAAGATGGGACTGAGAAGTGCAACAGCTGCAGCCTGAGATAGAGGTCACTACTGTCCTGAGCCTCAGGCTGGACTTGATTCACAGCTCTGTCCTCACTCCCTCCCTCAGCTCCCTTCATCTTGCCCATTCTGCCCTCAGGTGCGCTCCCAGGCCCTACTCTTCATTAAGCGTATGTATGAGAAGGAGCAGCTTCGAGAGTATGTGGAAAAATTCGCCCTCAACTACCTGCAGCTCCTGGTCCACCCCAACCCCCCTTCAGTGCTGTTCGGAGCTGATAAGGACACAGGTTTGATGCAGGTTCATCTGACTTGTATTGAGCCCCACCCAGCCTACTAGAATGGCTGCAAGAGGGCCAAGACAGACAGACAAGAGGCTGCAGGGCTGGGAAAACTGGAGGACCAGGAGAGCAACTGTGGGTCCAGGGCCATCTCAGGCCAAGTCCCTTAGCATAGTCCCAGATCAGGAATGTGGAAAAGGCCTCACAGGAAAGGTGTGAGGCACCTGTGAGCACATGTGAGCAGAGGTGCTACCCTGCCAGGGAGATGTTGGCACAGCGAGAGTCTGTGTAGGGACCAGCATGGAGGGTAGCAGCACTGCCAGTTGGGCTGCCCCTTGTACCTGACTGATAGCCATTATGAGGGCATTTATGCTGATGCTATAGTCTTCTGTGCTAGGACTCAGAGAATGTAGGGTTAGCTTCACACTGTACAAATGACCATTAACTGCCTTGGGCTTGGTGGTGGGAGGTGGTGGGAGGGAGTCCTGCTCTTTCTCCACCTGCTCCCTCTTCCTGCTGACTTCAGAGGAGCATGGACACTGGGGACAGAGCTTTGGGAAGGAAATACCGGCCTCTGTTGACTCGTGGTCCCATCCTGTTCTATCCTGTCCTGTCAGAGGTGGCTGCGCCCTGGACAGAGGAGACAGTGAAGCAATGTTTATATCTGTATCTGGCTCTCCTGCCTCAGAACCACAAGCTGATTCACGAGTTGGCAGCTGTGTACACCGAGGCCATTGCCGACATCAAGCGGACAGTGCTGAGGGTCATTGAGCAGCCGGTGAGGCTCCCGGCCCACCTGGGCAGGGCCGAGTCCCCAACTCCAGCTGCTACTTGGGTGTCTACTTCAGCAGGCACCAAGGGCTGTCATCTGGATTCATGGCTTTGGCTTGTGGGTGGTCTTCACATCATTCTTCAGCTCATGAGAAGGCACAGGGTGTCTCAGAGGTACAGGGCCTGGAGTGGGCACGCCTCGCTTCATAATGAAGTTCTGCCTTTGCTCTTTCACTTTGCCCTGAGATGAGGGGTGCAGGTCAGACCCCCAAGCAGTGACCACATTTGCTTGAGTTCCTATTACCTTTTTTATTGGCCTTTCCCTGTGCCATTACTGGAGGTCCTGAGCCACAGGGCCACCCCATGAGAAGCAGATCAGATGGGTGCCGTTTGCTCCTCGGTTCAGAACCCCTTGTTTTACATAACAGCTCTGCCCCTGGCTTTGTATTGTTATTTGAACGGGTCTAGAGATCCTCTTGCCTCATTCTCCTGAGTGCTGAGGTTACAGGTGTACACAGCCCTGCCCTCATGACATTTTTTTATTATGGAAAACTCCAGTAGAAACAGAGGGGGATAGGCAGGTTAAGTGCTTCAGTGTCCATCACATTACACATGAGGATGCGAAGGGCAGCCAGCAAGCTCCTTGCCCGAGTCTAGCCTGCACTCTCAGCTAGACTAGAATGAACAGTGGTTGCAGGAGGGTGGGCAAGGATGAGGAAAACCTTGTTAGGCATTGCAACACAAGTTGGGCATGGAAGGTTTGCGACAGTTGGGGCACTGTCCTGCCAGGGAGGAGGACATGATACAGATCAAGGCTCTGAGCTGACACCAGGAGAGACCTGGAGGATCCCAGAGATTTAAGCACCCCACCTTCTGCAGCTTCCTTGAATGCTCACCATAACCTGCTGTTGCTGACCTCTGTATCTAGATCCGAGGAATGGGCATGAACTCACCAGAGCTGCTGCTGCTGGTCGAAAACTGCCCCAAGGGGGCGGAGACCCTGGTTACCCGCTGCCTGCACAGCCTCACTGACAAAGGTGCCTGGGCCCCACCTTCCACCTACCATCTCACCCATTCTTCCCCTTCAGTGGGTGGAGCTACTATGTCCCCAAATCCTGTGGGTTTCTCCCGTCCTTGGGCCTCTCTGTAGAGAAGAGCCATGTGAGCAACATTTAGGAAAGGAGAGGCTGGGGATCCTGCTCTGGAATTGCTTATATGCTTACCTTATGTTCCCATATGCTTACCTCTGTCCCCTAACCCATGCTCACCTCCTCTGGCTCCTCCCTGTCACCCCAACTCTGCTTTTCTCTGTCTTCCTGAAGTACCGCCATCCCCAGAACTGGTGAAGCGGGTCCGAGACCTGTACCACAAGAGGCTGCCTGACGTGCGCTTCCTCATCCCTGTGCTCAATGGGTTGGAAAAGGTAGGGCAGGAGGAGAGGGGCAGGTGGCCAGCCCACTTCCACAGTATATAGGACAGAGGCTTGTGAGAAATGCAGGGAATCCATCTTGCCCCTGTAGTCAGTAATTGCCCATCTCAGCCTCCTCAAGCCACTGCTCAAGTATCACAGTGGCATCCTACTGTGTGTGTTTCTGTGTGTGCAACCATTGTCCCTGGCCTATGGGAAACACCCAGCAAGAGCAGGGGAGCAAGGATGCTTCATCCCCATGCAGATGGGAATGAGGATGACACTGTTCACAAGTGGTAGGCAGCAGCTTTGGGGAGAGGGAAACATGTCATGAGGCTTAGAGGCCTCACTGGGGTGAGTAGGTGGATCACGGGGCCTCCTAGCCCATCATCACTCTCCTCCCCCTTAGAAAGAGGTGATCCAGGCCCTGCCCAAGCTCATCAAACTCAACCCCATCGTGGTGAAGGAGGTCTTCAACCGCCTGCTGGGCACCCAGCACGGTAGGTGCTCTTCCTCCTAGCTGCACAGGGATCACGTGGGAAGGGCCCAGGTAGGCTCCACTGTCCTTGGAGACTAGGGTCTCTGTTGGTTCCCGTCAGTTCCCTCTCCCTCCTAGCCCCCCGGGATCTTATGTGATATCTCAGGCTGTGAGCCAGTGGCATTTTGTCCACTGGGGTTAGAAACAAGGAAAAAAAAGTTTCAGGAGGGAAAGTAGCCAGTGATCTGGACAAGTTCCTCATCCCTGGTCCCTGTGGCCACAGTTAGGGACACAGTAGGGGGTGTGTGTGGTTCCATGGCACATCTGGTCTTCTCTCCTACAGCAGACCACCTCTGCTAATTGCCTTTTCCCCCCAACTCTTTGCCCCAACGCAGCAAAGATTCAAGCCACTTTACTGTTAAATAAAGTACCGTTAAGTGAGACCTTGCCCTGCTCTGCCCTGCCCTACCCCACCCCAACAAGTAGCTGCCCATGATCATGTGCAATGTAGAGTTAGTACTAAGATGGCTAAGCCCAGCCCTGCCTTCAGGGTGCACAGTCCAGTGGGGGCATTAGGATCAGTGGGGCCACAGCAAGGCATCTCTAACAAGGTGGGCAGGGGACAGTGGTAAAAAGAATGGTGAAGGCCACTTCATCCAGTCTCTCCTTCTGTCTCCTGGCCCCCAAGAAGCAGAGGGTGCCTCATTTTTATTCACTGTTCCTCAAGCCTGGCCTGAGACCCAGCTCTTTGCTGAGGTTGCTCTGTACTATTTCCCTTCCCCTGTTACCACTCACTGCAGGTGAAGGGAACTCAGCCTTGTCCCCCCTGAATCCGGGAGAGCTGCTGATTGCGTTGCACAACATTGACTCAGTGAAGTGTGACATGAAGTCCATCATCAAAGGTGAGGCACCCCTGTTCCCACATGGCCCAGCTCCCACAGATGGGCAGGGCCTCAGTCACCTGCATGGCTCCACTGGAACGAAGACTTATCGACTGCCCCACCCTGGCCTCCATGTAAAGCACATACAAACCTATGCCAGGCATCAGGTGGTCCTTGGGAATTAGGGGCCATCCCTCCCACCCTACCCTGAGGAGCTCAAGGAAGCAGAGCCCACAGAGCAAGTCAGAGGCACAGGGCTGCTGCTGGCATGAGTTGAGTCATCGGAGGACCTCCATAGCAGGGGCTTGGTGACAGTCTGCCAAGTGTCCTCTGCCAGGCTCTCCCCTCATGCCATGAGCCCACACACTCCTAGTAAGTATGGTGTAGATAGGACACGGAGTTCACATGAGCTAAATAATTTGCTGGGGTCACACAGAAGCTAGTCATGTAACACAACTAGAAACAAGCTGAACCCAAACCAAAAAGGGCTCTGCCCATGAGCCTCCCCTGGGAAGACACCATTTTCCTTCCTTTCTTCCCTCCCCCAGAAACTTGTGGGCCAGGATCAACTCTGTCCCAAGAGGGGATCCTGCCTGTCACCCATCCTCTCTGTTCACTTCAAAGTAGCTTCCTCTCTGTCCCTACCTTTCCTGTCTGGCCTGAAGTGGCTGTTTCAGGGACTGCCTTCCTAGCCTTCCTCAGCAGCTCCTGGCAGGAGAGGGGTCGTGAAGACAGGCCAAGGAAGGCCGCAAGGGAAGGGACTGGGGACAGGTCTCAAAGGTAGTGCTCCAGGGTTGTTGGCTGTAGACTCACACAGAAACAAATTCTTTCTTTTAATTTGTACAATGATAGGAAAGAATCTAGAGCCTCACATGGACTAGCTAAGTGTTCTACCACCAGCCATGCCTTGATCCTTTAAATGCAATGAGAACAGTCTTGGCCCCACAACACTCCATTTTTAAGGGTTCTTTGTGCATAATTTGAAGGGGTTTGGAAACACCCAGCCATCTTGGATCCAGACTAGAAATCCAGTCACAAAGAGGGAAAAAAGGGCCCAGCCAAAAGCTAGTAGACTGTGGAAGTTTCTTTGGGAACACTTGTCAGTGCACAACCTCTAGGCTTGCAGAACCCCAGCAGCCCACAGCTCTCCACCTCTCAGCCATCTGCTCAAGTGAAAACCCTGCCTTTCCTGGGGTCTGTGGAATCCCAGCACTCCTGCCCAACCAATCAGCAGTCCCAACACAGTACTGGTGACACAGCTAGGACAGACTGCCTGATCCAGCCTAGCTGGGACTAAGGAAGGGCTTCCTGAAATGGGGTCACCTTTATTGAACAGAACCAGTAGGGATGAGCTGGTAGTGTGCTGAGCCTGGTCAGATTTAGGGCTGAGCAGAGGTTTCCAAGTGAGAGAGGAAATTGGCCTTGGCCTCCTACAGCCTCTGGGGTGGAGAACAGGTCTTTCGGAAGACCCCTTGGGCTGCTGACTGGGAAGGGCTAGAGGCTGAGTGAGAAGCACAAGAGGAGGCTGGGTAGACTTGTGTCAGGGTCCATTTGGGCAGCAGTGGAGCGTGTCTCCACAGAGCAGCAGGCACCTCCTCCTCAAGTACTGGCAGGCCTCTCTGCCCTTCAGCCTGTGCATCTGCTGCAGTGCCTCCCTCTCTTTAGCCTCCTTTCAGGACCACCCTCCCCTCCATTGGCCTCTCAGGGATTGGGACTGGGGTCTTTTTTTCTGGCTCAATAAAGACTTCCTGGTTGACACACTCACATGGCCAGTGGTGTTTGGGGAAGGACTTCAGAGGCATCTCCTGGGATCGCCCCTCAGCTCCCTTAACCCTGATACTACCAACCTACTCTCAGGAGCTAGCCCCCAAGCAAGGCCTGCTCCAGGCTTTCCTCAGTGTGACATCTTTCCACATCCTGTGGGCACTGCCTTCAGCTGGGTCCTCGTCCTGGTTCCCACCACTATCTCTTACCCCTCCCTTCCTGTTACTCTGCTACATGTCCCTTTTATCTGCCATGCACCATCACAGACCCTCATACTTCGGTCAGCCTCTGTCAGAGACCCATCTGTTTCTCCTGTGGCTGCTAGGGTTGTCAGCAGCTCCCCCCTCCCCATAGTGGGTGACACCCACTCTCCTTACGCTAGGTCAGGCCCCAAAGTTTAGAGGATGCTCTCCAGCCCGCTCGCTGGGGCTGTCCTCAGGGAAGAAGCTGTGGTCTTGCAGTTGGTCCACCGTGTGTTATCCAGGGGTTGGATGCATTTATCTCAGTCTTCTAGGAGCAGGACCATTAAGCATCCTCATAAAGAGCCTTTTGTGATCAGGGTGGAGAAGCTTGGGGAGTGGGGTTTCCACTTTATGGGGGACATCGAGGCAGAGAGGACAGGCCCACTCTCCGCCTCCTCGTAGCCACCAACCTGTGTTTTGCGGAGCGGAATGTGTACACTTCGGAAGTGCTAGCTGTGGTGATGCAGCAGCTGATGGAGCAAAGTCCTCTGCCCATGCTGCTCATGAGGACCGTCATCCAGTCCCTGACCATGTACCCCCGCCTGGGGGGCTTCGTCATGAACATCCTGGCCCGACTCATCATGAAGCAGGTAACCTGTCCTTAGCTCCAGCAGGCAGCCACAGTGGGGCAAACCTCAGAATCCTATCTCTGGAACACCTGTCCTACTTCTTGCAGTGTTCTCTGCCAGCTCTGTCCAACTGGCTTCAGGGAGACTCTTAGAGGTAGGAGAGGTGTGGGTGCCTGCCTTTACCCCACCTCTGGGCACCACAGGGCACATAGCTCAGCTGAAAGCATCCAGAAAAGACTAGAATTAGGGCTGGGTTTTTTGTTTTCTTTTAGGGGGATAGGGTGAGGGTCTTTGTAGCTCAGAATAACCAAGAATTCAGATTTGCGGTGATCCTCTTGCCTGAATCCTCGGAAGTGCTGGAATTACAAGCATGTAACACCAACTAGTAATACTCTGGAAATGATCGAGTCCATCCTCCATCCGAAGCTGGGGTCAGACCAAAGGCTGCCCCTGTGCAGCACCCCAAGCCTGTTATGTAGCTACTGGCACCAGCTAGAGGTGCCTACCACAACAGCTTGAGGCGGTGCTGTCCTGGCACTTGGTGCTGTGCTAACCTAGGGAGTGGAGGCAGGGTCCCCTCTTCCCTGGCTCATGTCCTAGGACAGTTTCCTATGAGAAAGGCAAGTTTCTGGCAGGCAGGTGTATGAGCCTGGAGTACGCTGTCAACTGGCAGCATGTGGGGCCCTAGGTTGTGGCTGTGGGAAAGATGTGGCTGCTTGGGCCTGTGCCTAATGACCCCCCCCCCCCAATCCCACAGGTGTGGAAGTACCCTAAGGTATGGGAGGGCTTCATCAAGTGCTGCCAGCGAACTAAGCCCCAGAGCTTCCAGGTCATCCTGCAGCTACCTCCGCAGCAGCTTGGTGCGGTCTTTGACAAGTGCCCTGAGCTCCGGGAGCCACTGCTGGCCCATGTGCGCTCCTTCACCCCCCACCAGGTACCTGAGTGGCAGAGTGGACCCAAGTGAGCAGGAGAGCTCTGAAGGGTTTAGTTGTGGGGTATAGGGTGCGCTGAGAGGTTCCTCTGGCCAGAGCTCGCTATAGCCTTGGCCTCTGCATTTCCCTTTCCCTAGCAAGCACACATCCCCAACTCCATCATGACCATCCTGGAAGCCAGCGGCAAGCAGGAGCCGGAAGTCAAGGAAGCACCTTCAGGGCCCCTGGAGGAGGTGAGGGCAATGTGGCCCAGTTGTTAACCCACAAGTCACCCAAGATTGCAAACCTGGTGAAGGGGAATGGCCACCCACCCTCCCCTCTGTACCCGGAT
Organism: Psammomys obesus; assembly: GCF_907164565.1. Taxonomy (NCBI): domain Eukaryota; kingdom Metazoa; phylum Chordata; class Mammalia; order Rodentia; family Muridae; genus Psammomys; species Psammomys obesus. Next base: position 1,828,985 of record NW_026592732.1, on the reverse strand, counting down.
GGAGAGACTATGCACTGTGCCCTCCCTGCTTTCAGTCTCCTCCATCCGGAGATGGGGAGGAGGAGGAGGAGGGAACGTGCCCTTTCTTAGCTGAGTGGCCCTCCTTTCCCAGGATGACCTGGAGCCCTTGGCTCTAGCCCCGGCCCCTGCCCCACGGCCCCCTCAGGACCTCATCGGCCTGCGATTGGCTCAGGAGAAGGCCTTGAAGCGGCAGCTGGAGGAGGAACAGAAGCTGAAGCCCACAGGCGTGGCGCCTGCGCCCTCCGTGTCCTCAACACCTTCAGGGACAGCGCGAACTGGTCCCACACCGGTTGAGGAAGCTATGGAATACCGGGAGGAGGGTCCCGAGAGTGAGACCCCGGCCATCTTCATCAGCATGGACGACGATTCAGGGCTGGCCGAAACCACACTCCTGGACTCTAGTCTCGAGGGCCCCCTGCCTAAGGTAGGGGCAACAGCCAGAGATGCAGAGGGAGGCAGGAGCAGAGCTCTGGGCAGTGGGCTGAGGGGGTGACCAGCTGTTGACCTGCTGCCCCTTGCCTTCTCCCGCCACCAGGAGGCAGCAGCAGTCGGGCTGAGCTCCAAGGATGAGCGGAGCCCCCAAAGCCTCAGCCATGCTGTGGACGAAGTCTTGAAGACCTCCAGCCCGGAGGCCAGGGAACCCGAGAGCAAGGGGAACAGCTGACAGCTGCGGGAGTTTGGGGGGAGGGGCGGGACGGGGTCACCTGGAGCTTTGCCTTAACACAAATAAAGGAGGTGGCACTCAGGTTGTGGCTGCAGTGTCCTCTCTGCCGCAGGCTAGAAACCCTGAAATCAGAGCCCCGCGCTAGACTGCGCCTGCGCGCACTGCTCCCTGTGCTGCAGGCGCCCCGCGCTGATAATGTAACGGCAGGGCAGGCGGGGTACAGGCCCAGCCAGCACTAGCTAGCTTCCTTCTACAGGTCCGCACACTTTCTCGAGTCATGGGGGATCCACTGCCCAACCCCAACTCAGACCCTTCCTCCCAAAGCCGGAGGGCTTCCCAAAGCTCAGAAAGAGCACGGAGTCGAGACTCATCACAGCCTATGTTGAATATCCCGGAGGATGGGGTGCGCCGACCTCCGCAGAGGGCCAGTCAGGGCAGTCAGGACCTGGGGACTGGCCTGCTCCACTTGCCACAGAGGTCCAGCCTGTCTTCAGATAATCAGGGCGACGAAAGCTTGGAGTACCAACAGTCCATGACCTTCCCGTCTGGCTTTCCCGGGGAGTTCTCACCACAGGCTTACCTGGATGAGAGCAGACTGATGCAGTTCCCTCAGGGCCAGGCCCTCTTAGAACAACTGGAGGCTTCCTACCAGGACTCGGGCGCCGGCCTCTTGGGCCAATTCAACATGTACCCAGGAGAGGAACAGCTGTTCAACCAGGCCACGCATCACGGACCCTACCTGAGGGACGACCCTGCCCTCAACCTAGGGCCCTCTGATCTGGGCTTCATGCCCTTCATGGGAGAGATGCCTGACCCCGAGCCCCGAGAGCTGGCAGTGCAGAATGCCAAGGCCTACCTGCTGCAGACCAGCGTGAGCTGCAACCTCAGCCTGTGAGAGGAGGTGGAGGGTGGAGAAAGCGGGCAGAAGGCTGGGAAGGGCTCTAGCCAAGGCTGCCTCGGGTGTGGGGTCTCTGTGGGCATCTAACCTAGCAGAGCTGAGGGAGAAATAACATCTAATCACAGCCACTCCACCTGTTACTACAGGAGGATGCTGAGCCAGAGAGACTGGCTTGCTCTAAAATCACACAGCCAAGAAGTGGGTGGAACCACTATTCTAGGACAAGGCATCTGGCTCCTAGGTCCCTGTTCCTGTCTGCTAGCCTCCCTGTCTAAGGAGGATGCTTGTCAGAGTCGCTGAGCTGCAGTCACTGTCCCCGCCCCCTCCTGTTGGGCGCGTTAGAGAATGCTGTCCAATGTGGCATGGTCAATGAGAAGGACTTAGGTGGCAACTCGGAGGGGGGGACCTGGGGATAACACCTTGCACAAAACGCGAGGGCCTTGGAAGGGCGCTGTTATGTGTGGGACCACAGGGGGAAGAAGAAAAGGAAACACAAGGCTGGCCCGAGCACATGCTGGTTCTGTCCCTTCCATGCTTGCCTAGTGTCTGAAAGAGGACAGCCAGGAGGCATGACCCTGCACTGTCCATACAGTCTCTACCCATTCCTCACTTGCCTCCCTCGGGCCCCAGATCCAGCCAAAATTAACCTGTATGTGTTTCACCAACACATTTCCAGTCTTTTCTTTTTTAAAAAAATTTTTTTTTATGAGACAGTGTTTCTCTGTATAGTCTTGGCTGTCTTGGACTCACTTTGTAGACCAGGCTGGCCTCAGACTCACAGAGTGCTGGGGTTACAGGCCTGTGCCACCTCATCTGGCTCACATTTCCGGTCATGAGAACTTCAGAGTTCCTTCCTAAAATGCCCTGGGGCTGTCTCACTTCTTTTTCCATTTTTATCTGTTTAAGTGTGTGTGTGTGTGTGTGTGCGCGCGTGCGTGCGCACGCGTGCATACTGCCTGTGGAGGTCAGAAGAGGGCATTTCTTTCCTGGAACTGGAGTTAGAGGCAGTTGTATGCTTCCTGGTATAGGTGGTAGCAACTGAACTCTGGTTCTCTGCAAGAGCAGTATGTACTCTTAACCACAGAGCTGTCTTTCTAGCCTTTTAAAGATACTTTTACAAATTATTTAGAGTGTATGAGTATTTTCCCTACATGTTTGTTAAGTATGCCGCATGCTTGCAGTGCCTTCTGAGGTCAGAAGAGGGCACAGAATCCTCTGAAACTGAATGGTGGTGCTAGGAACAGAACCCAGTCCTCTGGAGAACAGCCTGTGCTTTTAATCGCTGAACCATCTCTCCAGCTCCCTCCAAGACAGTTCTATTACTTACTTTACGGTATTGGAGCTTGAATTCAAGGCATCCTGCAAGCTAGACAAGCACCTTAACCACTGAGCTACCTGACCAGCCCAGTCTCTTTACCTTCCCAGTGACAGCGTGGGTCCTCTCCACTTCCCACGCAATTGAGACTTCATAGAGCGGTTTGCATGCAGCAGAAAGGCTCATGCAATTGCTTTGGGATGAGATCAGCCTGGCTTCAAAGGGTGCTGAGCCATGACTACAGGTTTCCTAAGCATTAGTTCCCTCATCTGGAGGGTTGGTGTGTGTGTGTGTGTGATAATTGTTGCAAGAATTCAAAAATTGCTCTGAAACGCTTCGCGTGGTGCCTGGACTAACTAACTGTGGAAGCTGCCATGGGACTGTTACGACTCTGCTTTCTTCTCTACTCTCAACCCTCTCTCTCTCTGTTCCCGCTACCTAAACCTCCATCTTTTTCCAGTATGCCAGGCACACTCCCATCCTCAGATCTTCCTTCAACCCCAGGGGGGACCTGTGAGCCTCAACAATTTTGCTTATTCTCTTTTAATATATTTTCCCTCTTTTCTTTTCATGCCGTATTGCATTGGCTATGGCCATTTAGCAGATTTCTTGTTTAAGGCCAACCTGGGCTACATAGTAAGATCCTGTTACAGAGAAGGCTGGAAGGGAGGGCTTCGTTTCACCATCCTGGCTATAGTTAGCCATTTGTGTCTATCATCTGAATGTCACTCCCACTGAGGCAGGAACATTTTCTGTTCCCTTCTGTGTTCCTAGCAATAGACAGAGGGACAGGCACAGAACAGTAGGCTCAGTGCACTGAGCGAGTGTCCATCCCATCCCCTGACCCCTGCTCTGGAAGGCAGGTATGAGCACCTGGTGAACCTGCTGACCAAGATCCTGAACCAGCGGCCCGAAGATCCCTTGTCCATTCTGGAGTCCATGAACCGCACCACTCAGTGGGAATGGTTCCACCCCAAACTGGACACGCTGCGGGATGACCCTGAGATGCAACCCACCTACGAGATGGCTGAAAAGCAAAAGGCTCTGTTCAGCAGAGGTGGAGAAGGCGAGCAGGAAATGGAAGAGGAAGTGGTGAGTGAGCGGGGTGTGGGCAGGCGGGAGGGGAGACTAGGGGGCAGTGGGGGGGGGGGCACGGACCAAGAAGGACACACTGGCCCACGTCACAACCTGTGCTAAGGTGGAAACAAAAGTGACTGGCAATGCACATGGTATCTACCGTGCCTGTGGAGGGCAACAGAGGGCCTTGAGTGCCAACAGGGGAGTATCTGGGGCACCACACGAGGTTTAGGAGCATGGAACAAGTACTTTGGCCTTCCAGAAGCTGTCCCTGGCTGTCAGGTGAAGAAGCCCCGTCTCTCATCTCACCAGAACGATTCATCGTCCCTCCCTCTCCACAAACATTTCCTACTGCCTTCCAGCGTCTCTCAACTCAGAATCCATTCCTTCTTCAGCTCCTGCCTCAGTTTCCCCATTTATAAGTTAAGACATGCTAAGAGCACTCCCACCTGTATTCTACCATGCTCAGAGTAGTTACGTCATTGGTTCCTGAATTGGGTGATGCCTACAGTTTTGGTGGGATGCTGTGAACATGGCTCAAGGTGGTTGACAGCTTGCCCAGCATGCGCAAAGCCCTGGATTCCATCCCCAGCGCTGTGTAACCTGGGTTTGGTGGTGTAAGGAGTGAAATTCAAGCTCATCCTCGGCTACCTGGTGAGTTCCAGGTCAAATGGCCTGTTTTTGCATTGTTTTGTTGTTGTTTGGTTGGTTTTGGTGGAAAAGCCCAAGAGGGCTGAGGCAGGAGTGTTGTGAGTCGGGCTAACACGGGCTACACAGACAGGTGTCTGGCCTCCCAGGCTCAGGGCGAAGTGTTAGCACAATAATAATAATAATATAACAATTTATTTGTGATTGGATGAAATGGGTTGGTGAGATGACGCCGTGAATAAGGATGTTTGCCATCAAACGTGACAACCTGAGAGCCCAGGACCCACCCACATGGTAGAGAGAGAAAGCAAACTTCACAAGCTGCCCTCCGATCCACATAATTCAGTAATATATTCTTTTCTTCTTTCTTTCTTTTTTTTTTTTGTTTTTTTGAGACAGGGTTTCTCTGTGTAGCCTTGGTTGTCCTAGACTCACTATGTAGACCAGGCTGGCCTCAGACTCACAGAGATCCACCTGCCTCTGCCTCCCGAGTGCTTAATCCGAGTGGGATTAAAGGTGTGACCCGGCTAACTATGATATTTTGAAGGGTCTAACCTGGTGCTAAAGAGACAGCTCAGCAGAGTCTCACACTCACACTCACACATGACAGCTCAAAACCATCTGGTCAAATAGCTTGGGATGCACGAGATCCCATTTTTAAGAAAAAAAAAAAATTGGATGGGAAAGTTCCAGGGGATTCCTTCTTTTGACCTCTGAGAGTATCAGGCACACACGGTGCACAGACTAGACATACACAAAAAAAACATTTTGTTTTGTTTGCTTTCAAGACAGAGTTTCTCTGTGTAGCCCTGGCTATCCTGGAACTCACTCTGTAGACCAGGCTGGCCTTGCACCACCACCACCCAGCTAGGAGATCTCGTCCTAACACCCCCTCCCGTATGCCTCCCAAAATCCAATCTGAGGGTTTAGCTCGGTGGTAAAACCTAGAATCCCCTAGTGAGGGGTTGAGGATGTGGATGTGGCTCAGTGGTAGAAAGAGAAATACATTATAGAAAATGGCAATCAGTAAAAATGCTGAGTTATAGAGCTCAGCCAATATTCAAATATTACAGCCAATATACAGCCAATATTCAAAAGGCTGTGGGTTTGATTCCCAAAACTGAAAAAGCATCTGGGGACCTAGCTCAGTGGGAGAGTGCTTAGCTGGGATGCAGGAAGCGCTGGCATCAACACCCCTCCACCCCCACCGCATCACAGTAACTGGCTGTGGAAGCACATACTTGCAATCCAAGCACTTAGGGCATGGAGCCAGAAGGTTTGGAAGTTCAAGTCCACCCTTGGCTACATGGCTGAGTTTGAGGGTAATGTAGGCACAAGAGGTCCTGACTTCAATTCCCAGCAACTGCGTGATGGCTCACAGCCATCTCCTGGCATGCAGGTGTGCGTAGAGCATTCATGAAATACAGAACATAAATCTTAAAACAAAAAAGAAAAGTGATAGCCACCAGTGTTACTGCCTGTACCAGACATAGACCCAAAGAGTTCCCCATACTTGCTCCCTAACCTTCCCTCCTGGCCACCTTAACTAGGCTACCTGACCAATGAATCCAGGAATCCTCTGCCTCTGCCTCCTCGGTACTGGAATTACAAGCCTACAGCACCACACCAGACTGTTTACAGGGTTCTAGGGATGGAACTGGGTCCTCATGCTTGCATTAGCAGGCACTTAGAGACTGCCAGTGACAACAGGCAAACAAGCTGTCGTCATGCCTAAAGACTGAGTGAGGCTGCTCATAGGGGTGCATGCCTGTGATCCCAGCACTCGGGGGGCCAAGGCAGGATCTAGCGTTTAAGGCCACATGAACACCGTGTGGAAATCATGGCAAAGAAACTGTGCTTTTCAGCTGGGTCTGCAGAGGGAGTACCAGGACAGCCAGGGCTACACAATAAAACCATGTCTCAGAAAGCAGAACAAAACAAACAAACAAAATGGTGGTTTGCAATTTTTCAAAAATGTATTTTTATTTATGCACATGTGTGGAGTATGCTCTCATGTATGCAGGTACCTTGGAGGCCAGATGTGGCTAGCTGACCCATGGCCATGGAGTCACAGGTGGCTGTGAGCAGTCCAACATGAATGCTGGGAATTAAACTCCAGTGTGTGCAAAAGCAGCAAGCGCTCTTAACTGCCACAGTCTCTCCAGCCCTACCAGCAAATGCTCCACTCTCACATTTAGCTATGTCCTCCAAACTAAAAAGTACAGGCATTTCCGAGCTAGAATATGCTATGGATGAGTTCAAATTTAATAGCTATATGCAGAATATTTCACCCAACAGATTTTTTTTTTTTTTTTTTGGCAGTACATGGGATCTTCTCCAAAATCAGACATATCAGAGGACATAAGTCAAGTCTCAAAAGATAGAGGGAGGACTGGAGAGATGGCTCAGAGATTAAGAGCACTGGCTGTTCTTCCAGAGGACCTGAGTTCAACTCCCAGTCAACCACATGGTGGTTCACAACCATCTGTAATGAGATCTGGTGCCCTCTGCTGGAGCTCAGGTGTATATGCAGCAGAACATTGTATACATAATAAAGAAATAAATCTTAAAAAAAGAAAAGAAAGATAGAGGGAAAGAATTCCTTGAAGATCACAATGCAATAAAACTAAAAATCAAGACATGGTGGTGGTGCAGCCTTTAATCCCAGCACTCAGGAGGCAAAGGCAGGTGGATCTCTGTGTTTGAGGCCATCCTGGTCTAAGAGTGAGTCCAGGAGAAATCCTGTCAGAAAACAAAACAAACAAACCAACCAACCAAACAAACAAACAAAAAAACCCTAAATGTCAACAATAGAAACTACAAAAACATTTGAAATCTAAACACACGTTTGAATGAACCGTGTGTCATCCAAGAAGTCAGAGAGGAAATGAAGAAATTTCCAGAGACAAATGAAAACAAAACCACATCCTATCAAAAGCCCTAGGGTGCAGCCAAGACCCTCTTAAGGGGAAAGCTGATGGTGATAAGTGTTAAAGAAGCTGAGACATTGGATAAGCAACCAAATGATGCACCCCATCTCAAAAGCAAGGGCAGCCAATCCCAAACCACAGACTGCTATTTTTAACTCTACTTTATTTGGGGTTCTAATAAAGCCTCTACCTCCCTTCCAACCTCCCAATCTTAGGTAAGAGAGAAAGAAGGTTAGAAGGAAAAATGACATAAACCTCTTTACTTCTTCCATCTGGGGGTAGGGTCCTCGGCTTCTTTGGGGTCAATACCAAACTCAGTCATCAGGATATCCAGCAGTCCAGGTAACCAGCAAATGCAGCAAGCAGTCCTCTTCTAGAAGGGTTATCAGAAGCATTCTCTCCAACTGTCTCCTCTAAGCCACCAACCCTTCTTGCTCTGCGGGCTCTCGTATTTATACTCTCCCAGAATCCTCAGAATTCCACTAACTCCAGCTGGTAAAAATCACTCCCCTGAGCCCTCATGAGACTGTTACCAGCTGGCAAAGACCACGCCCCGCCCCTCTCAGAGCTGCAAGAGGCTGTTATCAGCTGTGGACAAACTTAAGGCAGTCCCATAGCCCACACTAGGGATTAAGACAAAAACATGCTTTCGTAACATAACTGAGTTTTTGAAGAAAACAAAACTTTCATTACAGCAGACAGCGCAAAATAAGAAGGGAAGAACTGAATGAAATTGAAAGCAAAGGACAGTACCCAAAGTCAGCCAAATAAAGAATCAGTTCTTTAAGGAGGTGAGATACACAGGCCCTTAGCCAATCTGACAAAAGAAAGGTAAAGACACAAATTTATAAAATTAGAGACAAAAAGAATGTCATTACGACTAACTCTAGCAAAATACAAAACAGTGTTAGAAATTACTGTGAAGACTTACACATGAAAAGGCTGGATAAGCCAGAAGCAGAAGAATTTGAGTTTGTGTTTGTTTTGTTTTTCAACATAGGGTTTCTCTGCATAGTTCTGGCTGTCCTGGAACTCACTCTGCAGACCCACCTGCCTCTGTCTCCTGAGTGCTGTGATTAGGGCATGTGCCACCATGCGTAATCTTAAGCAGATCTATAAAAAGCTGTTGGTAAAAAGGCCTCTCTTGAAGCAAAACCCAGGACTAGGCAGGTTCAACGCAGAATTCTGCCAGACCACTAAGGAAGACCTCACACCAATTCTTCCTAACCTGTTCCACAAAATAGAAAGTGAAGGAACTTCACTTTCCCTGTGTTCTGGAACTCACTCTGGAGACCAATGTTCTTGAACTCAGAGATCAGCCTACCTCCTCCTCCCAAATCCTGGGGTTAAAGGTGTGTGCCACCACCACCCAGCTGGCATGATTATTTATTTAAAAGTACCTATTGTGTTGACTGGAAAATTCTTGGGCCCAATAAACACAGTAAAGTTTCGGGATACAAAATCAATGGTTAAAAAATGACAGAAGAAGAAAAGAGAGAGAGAGAAACAGCTGGGCCATGGTGGCAAGCACCTTTAATCCCAGCATATGGGAGGAAGAGGCAGGCAGGTCCAAGAGTCTGGGGCCAGCCTGGTCTACAGAGTGAGTTCCAGGACAGCCAGCACTACCCAGAGAAAACCATCAAATTCATGTGGAAGCATAAAACCACACAGAACCAGAGCAGTTCCAAGGATAGCCCCTGCCTGAGCTATCACAGTCCCCATTCTCAGAGTATACTTCAGTGAGACAGACAACATGAAGGCGGGTGGGTAGGAAGGTTAGAGGATCTGGGAAGAGCTGGAGGAGGGGAAAGGAGATGGCCACAAGATATCGCATAAAATGAAATCATAGCATAGCACTATGATGAGAAACAGCCTATGCGGGCATGAGCAGACAGGTAAACCACTGGAATGGAGTTGGAGACCTGGACGCTGAACAGCAAAGTGATGGTTGCTTAGGTTTTGACAAAGGAGGCAGAAACATAGTTTGGAGGAAAAAACAAACAAACAAACAAACAAACAAACAAAAAGCCTAGTGAAGGAACGGTGCTGGCAAAGTGGGATTTCTGACTGCATAAGGATGAAATTAGTCTACAGCCATACCACCTTGAATGTGCCTGATATCAGCTAAGCAGGCTTAGGCCTGAGTAGTTCTTGGATGGGAATACTGAGTGCAGTAAGCTTAAAAAAAAAAAAAAAGCCAGTTATGACAGCAGACACCTGTAATCTCAGCACTCAGGTAGGTAGAGGCAGGCAGATCTTTGTGAGTTCAAGGCCAGCCTGGTCTACAAAGCGAGTCCAGAATAGCCAAGGCTACACAGAGAAACCCTGTCTCAAAAAACCAACCAACCAAACAAACAACCAAACAAAGAATGAAATTAGATTCATATTCACCTTATACAAAAAACAACTCAAAACAGATTGAAGACCTTAATTTAAAACTTGAAGCAAAAGACAGGTGGTGGTGGTGCACACCTTTAATCCCAGCACTGGGGAGGCAGAAGCAGCCAGATGTCTGAGTCTGAGGCCAGTCTAGTCTACAGAGTGAGTTCCAGGACAACCAGAGCTACACAGAGAAACCCTTTCTCAAACAACCAAAAATTAATTAGCCTCACCTCCATCAGAATGGCTCTTATTAAATCTGACAAATGTTGGCAGGGATTTGGACAGGAACCTCAGTTAACTGTTGTTGGAGGTCAAGATTAATACAACCGCTGTGGAAATCAGTTTGGAGATTTTGCAAAACTTAAAACCGAACCATCATATGTTTGAGCAGTTTCCCTTCTGGGCTTATCCCTAGGACTCTCTCTACCCCATCAGAGATGTTTATACTGTCCCCTGTTTATCACTTCTTCATTCACTATAGCAGAGGCTTGGAATCAACCTAGTTTGGATGAAATTTTGGTGTGCGTGCGTGCGTGTACGCGCGTGTGATGGAATAATACTCAGTTTTCAGGAAGTGGGTGGACCTGGAGCATACACTATTGTGAGGCTGAGACCTCAGAAGGAAAACACGCCACGTGTTTGTCCTCCCAGGAATATGGCATGATGTAGTAAAACAAATGTGTGGGCACAGTACAACAGGAGGGAAAGAGAACAAGGGGGGCCGGCTATAGGGCTGAGGGGGATGGAATGCAAGCAGGGGACACGAGTCATGAAAGGGGACATAATTATTTTTCCAGTTCTAATTCTGTCATGGATATTTTTTTGGTTTTTCTGGTAAAGTGAATGAACTATATTAGATACTGAAAGTGTAATATTTAGTATGAAGCGTCTATCACATCCCAAATGTCAATTCTAATTGTAGGAATAAGCAACTAGAGGTTTGCAAAGTGGAACACACACACACAGAAGATACCATGTGAAGCTGAGGTAGAGACTCCAAAGATGACTAGAACCAGCTGGAGGTCCAGATCAGCCTGTTTCTCAGTGGCTTTAGCTCAGGCCACAGCAGACTGGACTGAGCCAGCGACAGGCAATCCCTAGAGCAAGGCAAGCGCTTTGATGGGTGACCTGCGGAGGCCACGTGCCAGAGACACACCCCCACCCCAGGGTCCTTGTCACTTTTCTGGTCCCCCCACCCTCCATTCTCCACCTGACCTGCCTTCATGGACACAGTGGAAAAGGATGATATATATCCCTGGCTGGCTGGAATTTGCTATGTAGATCAGGCTGGCTTCGAACTCACAGAGAGAGATCCATCGGCCTCTGCCTTCCAAGTGTTGGTTTTGAAGATATGTGGCACCAATGTGGCTTTTTTCCCCCCCAGTAGAACAAGAAGGCCAGGGTAGTAAGGCAATCCAGCAGTGTCTCTGTGAGCTAATTAAGCCTTTCACCCGATTACTGTTAGGGTGCAGAGTATGGCCACCCCTGTATTGCCCGTTGGTACCCAAAGAGCTTCTGTGGCTCCAGGCTTCACATCCTTTATTTCTGTCAGGATGAAGAGCAAAGGGTTTTCTTTTCATCTTTTTTGCACCAAGGACCCCCTCCCCGAGGACATTCTCCAAAGTGGTGGCTTAGCCGTGGCAGGAGAATCAGGCTAGGAAGCCTTCAGCCTTTCTTCCACCCACTTCTCCCATCCCTGTGCAGAATGACAGCCCGGTGCCCAACATCATGGAGACAGCCTTCTACTTCGAGCAGGCGGGCGTGGGGCTGAGCTCGGATGAAAGCTTCCGAATCTTCCTGGCCCTGAGGCAGCTGGTGGAGCAGCAGCCCATCCACACGTGCCGCTTCTGGGGCAAGATCCTGGGGCTGAGCCGCAGCTACCTGGTGGCCGAGGTGGAGTTCCGCGAGGGCGAGGAGGAAGGCGAAGAGGAGGAGGTGGAGGAGCTGGAGGGAGGCGAGGTCCTGGAGACGCACGGTGAGGAGGAGGGCGAGGAGGATGAGGAGAAGGTGGTGGACTCCGTGCCCAAGCCTCAGTGGAAGCCGCCGCCCGTTGTCCCCAAGGAGGAGAGCCGCACGGGCACCAACAAATACCTGTACTTCGTGTGCAATGAGCCGGGCCGCCCGTGGACGCGCCTGCCACACGTCACGCCCGCGCAGATCGTGGGCGCGCGCAAGATCAAGAAGTTCTTCACCGGCTTCCTGGACACGCCGGTCATCAGCTACCCCCCCTTCCCGGGTAACGAGGCCAACTACCTGCGGGCGCAGATTGCGCGCATCTCGGCTGCCACACACGTCAGTCCGCTGGGCTTCTACCAGTTCGGCGAGGAGGAGGGCGATGAAGAGGAGGAGGGCGGCGCTGGGCGCGACTCATTCGAGGAGAACCCCGACTTTGAAGGCATCCCTGTGCTGGAACTCGTGGACTCCATGGCCAACTGGGTACATCACAAGCAGCACATCCTGCAGCAGGTAAGGATGGAGCTTCCCGCCCTGCCCAGTACCTGCCCCAGGCCAGCCCAGAATCTACTAGTGTGATACTAGTCATTGTTTGTCCATCCATCCGTGTAACTATCCATCCATCCATATATCCATCCATCCATCCAGTATTCTGCTCACCCACTCATCTATCTGCACACTCATCTTCCCAGACATCCAACCACATATCCATCCACCCATCCATCTGTCTGTCCATCCGTCCATCTGTCTGTCCATCCACCTAGCCAACCATCCAGCCATGGATCCATCCACCTACCCACTGGTCTATCCACCCATCTACACATCCTTCTCCCTTGAATCCGTCTATCCAGTGATCTACCCATCCATCCACCCACCAACCCATCCATTCATCTACTTAACCATCACCCAGACTCTCAACCCATACCCTCCCTTCCAACCATTATCCATGAACCTGCCAGTCTATCCATTGGTTTGTTCATTCATCCACTGGTCTGTCAACCTAGCTGTTTGTCCATCCATCCATTCATACATCACCCCATTCGTCTACCCAGCTATCTACTGTTGTTTTAAAGAAAGAAAATTCCAGGAGTTTGATTTTACCATTAAAGACTCAGGAGCCAGTGAAAACCTGCCAGCTCAGAGACGCAGAGAAAGCACCCAGCTGGCCTCTACTCAGCTCACATCCCAGATGGAAAAGGCCTGTTAGCTCACTTGTTAGCCCAGGAGGAAAAAGCTAAAAGCCAAAGAGCTCCTCCTTCTTCTCAACACTGACTTAAATGCCCCTCGACTCAATGCCTCCCTTTCTACTTAATCCCTGTCAACTGATTTCTTGCTCTGCCTCTTGACCTAGGGTTAACTTCATTAAATCCTGTGTATGGAAAGCTCTTGGATTAAAGGTGTGTGCTAGGGCCGAGCCACAACAGACAAAAGACAAAGTTCACAATCTCAGAGTTCACAATGGAATCAAATTTCCTGCCACCGTCTACTAATCCATATACCCATCCACCCACCCACCTACCCATCCACCCATTCATCTATCCATCGTCTGTCCATCCATCCATCCACCCATCACTTGCTCCTCCACTTCTCATGCCCTCCTTATTTCCTTGAATAGGGATTGGTTGGTAATCTCCCAACAGAAGCTTTGGGGTCAGATGGATTTTGGGGACCTTCAGGTCTTTCTGATTGTAAGGAGGTGGCAGGCACTCAGACCCCTCACTAGGCCCCAGGACAGGTGAGGGCAGCACTGAGCATTTGAACACGTGGGTATTTCTGCCTAAAATTGGAATAACGCTCGTAGGTTTGGGCCAGGGTTGCTGCTGGATGGTTTCTGAGGAGACCTGCTACAGTAACAGATACTGGGACTAATGGCCTTTTTTCTTCCGCTGCTCAGCATGTGTTTTGGATTTTTGAGTTGGGAACAGGAAACTGTGATGCTCATGTCGAGCGCCTGTTGGATCCTTCGTCATCCCATGACGACTGCTGGGAGCAAGAAACTTTTAAATTACATTTTAACTTATTATTTATTTATTGTGTTAGTGGAAGCCAGAAGACAACTTCTGGGAGCTAGATCCTTCCACCATGTAGGTCCTGGGACTTGAACTCAGGCTTTTCCATAGACACTTTTACTCACTAAACCATCTGTCTCACTGGACCAGCAAGCAAGGTTTAATTAATTCACTAGTGAAGTGATTTGTTCAATCAGCTGTTATTGACTCTGCAATGCTTGATTACATTCAAATAAATCCCTCTTAACATTTTGTTTCTTTTGTTTTCTTTTTTCTTCTTTCCAAGGCAGGGTCTCAATATTTAGCTCTGGCTGTCCTGGAGCTCACTCTGTAGACTGGGCTGTCCTCCAACGCAAAATAGATCTGCCTGCCCCTGCCTCCTGAGTGCTAGGATTGCAGGCATGCGCCACTACACCTGCCTTCCTTTTTGTTTCTTGAGACAGAGTCTCTGTACTGCATGTTAGCCTTAGACTCATGGTGATCCCCCTGCCTCGGACTAGCAAGTGCTGGCCTGCAAGTGTCTTAATTTGCTTTTCATTGCTATGATAGGCAGTAGGACCAAAGGCAACTTGGGAAGGAAAAGGTTTATTCGGCTGCATATCCACTGAGGGAAGTCTGGGCGGGAGCCTGGATGGAGGTCTGAAGCAGAGTCACGGAGGAGTCCTTACTGGCTGGCTCCTCATAGCTTGAATCAGCCTGCTTTTTATACAACCCTGGGCCCAGGGATGGCACCATCACAGTGGGCCGAGCCTTCTCACATCAATCAAAATCAGGAGAATTCCCCACAGACCTGTCTGCAAGCCAATGATGGAGGCTTTTTCTCAATGAGATTCCCTATTCCTAGAAGACTTTAGCTTGTATAAAGCTGATGCAGCAGCAGCAGCAGCAGCAACAACAACAAACCAATACAACAGGCATAAGCTACCACACTTGCTTAACATAACTCTTTTTGTGATCAGAACAAGGACTGATCCCAGTTCACAGCTGAAGAAATGGGAGGTAGCTGCATGCTGGGTGCCTGCCTGTATTTATTAGTCAAAAAGCTATCATTTATCAGAGGGAGGTCAAGACCACCAAATAAGACCCTGTGTTTAAAACAACAGGGCCTGATGTTTTAATCCCAGCACTAGGGAGTCAGAGGCAGGTAGAATTCTGTGAGTTTGAGGCCAGCCTGGTCTACACAGCAAGTTCTAGAACAGCCAGGGGCTACACTGAGAAACCCTGTCTCAAACAAAAACAAAAACAAAAAACAAAGACAAAAACAAGATAAACAAAGCTGAGACTATAGTTCAGTAGAATGCTTCCCTGATATCAATCTCTTTCTCTCTCTCTCTTTTAATCTCTCTCTCTCTCTCACAGACACACACACACAGATCGAGAAAGAGAGAAGAGGGACAGAGACACCAGCAGGAGTGCTTGTTGACTCGACAGAGCTCAACGGCAGTCCAGGGAGGGAGGCGCAGGTGGCCCTCCAACTATTGAGTAACAGCAATCCCTGAGCAGAAATACTGAGGCCAATTTTCTCACAGTGCGTCCAGCTTTAGAAGCTGCTGCGCTATAGCAGTTGCTGGCACATACTTGGGGCCACCTGCTCAGCCCTGGGAGTCCTTTTAGCTGATAGCTACAGGGACAGGCCCAGTGTTTCAGGGGCCTGTCTGTCCCTTCACCTTCTCCCACAGTAGGTGAGGCTCTATCCTGGGGTGTCAACTGACTCTCCTGCCGCTCCCCCAGGGCCGCTGTACGTGGGTGAACCCACTGCAGAAGACCGAGGAGGAGGAGGAGCTCGGGGAGGAGGAGGAGAAGGCGGATGAGGGGGCAGAGGAGGTGGAGCAGGAGGTCGGCCCCCCACTTCTGACTCCTCTCTCAGAAGATGCGGGTAAGTCCCCCTTGGGGCAGCAGCCCCTGGAAACACTGGTGTCACTCATTTTCTGAGCCTCAGTGGGTATTTTTAATGTGCAGTGGGCATCAGGCCAGACTGAGAACACAAGTTGGTCATTCCAGCATGAGCATGAGAACAGACATGAGTCACCCTCAGCTACACAAGGAGCCTAAGACCCCAGCTTGGGCTGCATGACACCCTGTTTGGTTTTGTTGGTTTGGTTTTTCAAGACAGGGTTTCTCTGTGTAGCCCTGGCTGTCCCAAACCAGGCTGGCCTCGAACTCACAGAGATCCACTTGCTTCTGCCTCCTGAGTGCTGGGATTAAAGGTGGGCACCATTACGATGGGCAAGACCCTGTTTTGTTTTGGTTTGTTTTTAATATTCATTTATTGAGTGCTCTATCAGCATGTGAGTCTGCACACCAGAAGAGGACATCAGTTCTCATTATAGATGCTTGTGAGCCATCATGTGGTTGCTGGGAATTGAACTCAGGAACTCTGGAAGAGCAGCCAGTGCTCTTAACCTCTGAGACATCTGTCTAGCTGAAGACTCAGATTTTTGTAGGTTTGTTTTTTGTTTTTAAGCCTCACACATCTGAGGGAATGTGATAATCTTGTCTCTGAGCCTTGTCTGACTTGGGATAATTATCATGGTCTTGAGACAGAGTCTCTTCTCTAATTTTCTCTCTTTTGGGGGGGGGTTGTCATAGGGGTTGCTGTTTCAGGCAGGCCTCACTTTGTAGCCCAGATTGCCCTTAAACTCTAAGCAATCTTCTTTGGTCTCTCGAGTGCTGGGATTATTATGTATGCCCCTATTCCTAGCCAGGATACAGTCTTTGAGTCCCACTAGAGCTTGGGAAAGGGAGAGTTAGGGACCTCCCCCAGGAGAAGCAGCCGGGAGCTGGATTTTGTATTCATCACAGGAATTCTATGAGGTCTTGGCTGTTGGAGGAAGGGGCAAGGCTGGGATGGCCCAGGTCCTGTGCATGAGCTACACACAGCACCCTGGTCTGAAGCGGTGCAGCCCACAGGAGAATGCTTGTAGCTCCCTGCTGGTGGCCACCAGACCTCACTGCCACCCAGCAAGGGAAGTGACACGAGTGTCATTATTTCCTTGGGAGGGTCACAGAAACAACAGGTAAAGTGGCTTCCTTGGGGCCACATCAGGAGAGAGAGTCAGGGCTCTTAGTGGGATTTGTAGCTCTTGCCTGGTCCCCTCTATCACTTCTCTCTGCCCACGTGGCAAGGCAGGTTGTGGACACCCTTGGCCCTGCTGCCCCTTCCTGTCCTTCTCACAACAGAGATCATGCACCTGTCGCCCTGGACCACCCGCCTCTCCTGCAGCCTCAGCCCTCAATACTCGGTGGCCGTTGTGCGCTCCAACCTCTGGCCGGGGGCCTACGCCTACGCCGTTGGCAAGTACGACTTCGCTTAGACCCAGGGGCCTGTCTATGGTACAGATATCTTACCTGCCAGAGTCCATGCTCACAGCCCTCCCAGGCATGGTGGTGAAGGTTCTTAATCTCAAGAGTTGGGTGGCAGAGAGGCAGGCGGATCTCTGTGAGTTTGAGGCCAGCCTGGCCTACATAGTTCCAGGCCAGCCAACTCTACACAGAGACTCTGACTCTGTCTGTCTGTCTGTCTCTCTCTCTCTCTAGTCAATATATGCATTGACAAGCTGACAAGCTGCAGCCCCGCCCCCACTTCCTCTGTTTTTACTCTTACTTTTCAATTGTTTCTAAATGCCTAACTAGCTTGGCTGCAAAACCAGCTCTGTCCACCAGAGGGTACTGCATCGTTGAGTTCTGGGCTGAGTCCTGAGGGAATTTCATGGGGACTTGATACTTACAACTATATTCTTGTCGATTATTTTTTGTTCGGAATCTGAGACGAGGATTTTTCTAACCTTCTTATTTTAGCCACACGTTATTTCTCTGTGTAGTTTTGGCTGACCTGGAACTCGCTCTGTAGACCAGGCTGGTTTCAAGCTCAGAGATCTGCCTGCCTCTGCCCCCAAGGGCTGTAATTAAAGGCGTGTGTCACTGCATGTTCCTAAGAATGTGTGTGTGTGTGTGTGTGTGTGTGTGTGTGTGTGTGTGTGTGTGTGTGTG
>NW_026592732.1:1717928-1811088 GCF_907164565.1 Psammomys obesus | reverse complement strand
GTGTGTGTGTGTGTGTGTGTGTGTGTGTGTGTGTGTGTGTGTGTGTGACACCCACACATGTGCCACACCTGCAAGTGGAGGTCAGAAGTCACAGGCCTACCTTATTGTGGCAGGGTCTCCATCTGTTTCTGTGCTGTGTTGTGCTGTGTGCTCTGAGCTAGCTCCTTGAGCTCCCACACAAGATTCTCCTGTCTGCCTCCCAGCTCGCAGTCAGAGTGCCAAGCTACAGATGTGCACCACCAGATCTGACTTCTTAAAAGGGCTCTAGGATCAGCTCTGGGCTGTTTGGCCTGTGCTGCTGTATCTCTAGCCCCCGAGGAGCTTTTTGTTGTTGACACAGGGTCTTACTGTGCTGCCCTGGCTGTCCCTGAACTTCTAATCCCCCTGACTCAGCTTCTGGAGTACCGGGATTACAGGTATATATCACCACACTTGGCTCTACAAGAAACTCTGGGGCTGGGTGTGGTGGCACACACCGCAGGAGCAGGAGGATCTCTGAGTTCCAGGCCAGCCTGGTCTACAGAGAGTTCCAGAACAGCCAAGGCTACACAGAGAAACCCTGTCACAGAAGACCAAAAAGAAAAAAAAGGGAAAGAAAAGAGAGAAACTTCTGAATGTCACTATTTGGCAGCTGTGTGCTGGACACCAGGCCCTTGTTGAAAACATAGCCATGGATGCATCCGTAGGAGCAGGTAGAGAAAGTGCAGTCATCATTCATACAACACTCTCCCACCCGAGCTAGCCAGTAGCCTGTTAGGAAGCAGATAAGCTCCTAATTAAGTGTCTTGAGTCCTTGGGGATTCTGGAGAGAAGCAATCTTCAATCTACAATCCACAGGGAAAGAAAATACCAGTGAGGGACAGACAGAAGAAATATTCTAGACCAGTTTTACATATGAAATATGTAGGGCTCACTGAAAATCTGGCAAAGAAGAAAATTCTAGTTTTAACATCTAGCAGAGAGCCTGAGGTTCAGGTGACTGTTCATGTTGTGGTGCTGGGATTGAACCCAGGGTTTTAGCCTGTTCTAGACAAGTGCCTTATTGCTGAGCTACATCCCAGGCCCTCACTGTGGGATTCTAGGCAGGGGCTCTACCACTGAGCCACACCCCTAGCCTTTTCATTTCACTTTTTAAAAAGATTTATCTATTTTTATTTCATGTGTCTGCATGTATATCTGTGTGAGAGGGTCAGAACCACTGGAACTATAGTTATAGATAATTGTGAGCTGCTATGTGGATTGAACCTGTGGCCTCTGGAAGAGCAGATTCTTAACTGTTAAACTATCTCTCCAGCTGTAAACCCCAATTTTTAGACAAGGTCTTTCTATGTAGTCTGAATGTCTGTAGGCCAGACTATAAATTCTACTGCCTCTGCCTCCCGAGTCCTTGAATTAAAGGTGTGTGCTACCACTATCTAGGTCTATTTTTTATTATTTCATAACAAGTCTTTGAAATCTGAAACATGTTCTTCACTAAAATGAATCTCCGTTTGGATTTGAAGTTTTCATCATAAAGAGTTGCTTCCAATAAGCTCAGATAATCAGGAAGCCAACACAGAAAGAAGACAGGGTGTTTCAAGGCCAGCTTTAGCTGCAGGGTGAGCTTAAGGCTAGGTTGAGCACCTAGAATGTATTTCAAGATAAAGCTGTAACCACTGAGGTTACAGCTCAGTGGTAAATCACTTCCCTAGAATCCCCCAGTGAGGGGCTGGGGCCCATCCTGCAGCAGTGAAGTGTTTGGAGACCCTGGTTTCAATCTCTATTACCACTGGGAAGAAGAAAATAACTGTAGCCAGTCTACAGATACACATCTATTATCTAAGCACCAAGAAGGCTAAGGTACAAGGAGCTCCAGTTTATGTCCAGCCTGGGATACATGGTGACATACTCCCACAAAGAGAAGAGACATAGAAGCAGATTCATGCACCCAGTTGTTCCAGGACTCCTTGGAGGTTTTCCAATAACCAAATTAAGTATCAGTTTTATTTTTAAAATTGAAATTAACTAAAATTAAATCAAAGCCTCTCCACCCCAAAACAGAGAAATACACATTCTTCTCTAGTGCCCATGGAAATACTCCAAGACAGAGTGTGAACTGAGTCATCAAACAAGGCTCAGGAGACACAGGCGACTGCAATTGGACCAGATCTGCTCTGTGGCTCCATGAAGTGATGTAAGAAGTCAGTAAAGGAAGGGAGTGGTGGTGGGTGACAACATGAGACCAGGAACCAATAGACTCCGAAATGATCAGTGATGGAAGAAGACATCAGAGGCGGAGCAGATGGCTTGATGGGCAAAGTACCTGCTGCCCATGCCTGGAGGACCTGAGTTTGATTCCCAGGACCTATGAAAAAGCCAGGGTCAGTACCACATGTGTTTAACCCCAGTGCTGGTAAGGCAACAGGCAGAGGCAGATGGATCCTTGGAGCTTCTGGTGAGCCAGCCTAGCAGAATTGGTGAGCTCCAGACCTGGTGAAGAGCTGAGCTTGGTAGTACATCAGGAAGCAGAGGCCAGCAGATGCATACAAGTCTGAGGCCAGCCTTGTCTACATAGCATGTTCTCCACCAGCCAGCGGTGAGAACCTGTCTCAAAAAGTAGGCGGTGGTTAAGAGCAGGCGCTGTCCTACAGGAGACCTGAGTTCAGTTCTCAGCACCCATATTTGGCAGCTTCGCAGCTCCCTGTGACTCTGACACCAGGAGATCTGAGGCCCTCTTCTGGCCTCTGCAGGCACTTCACTCATGTGCCCAAACCCACACAGACAACAGACAGACACACACACACATATACACACACACTCTTCAGGTCCACTTCTGTCTTGTTGGCATGGCCACTTTATTTTTTTTTTTTTTGAGACAGGGCTTCCCTGTGTAACTTTGGCTGTTCTGGAACTCACTCTGTAGACCAGGCTGGCCTTGAACTCACAGATTTGCCTGCCTCTGCCTCCCTGAGTGCTGGGACGGCATGTGTGCTTTAGATCTGCTGAGCATAGAACAATGCTCAGTAAACCTGTGTGGGGTGGGCAGACAGAGATACCCAGTGTGTGCTTTCACCTGCCCACTGGCGACCCTGCAGTGATGCTATGCCACACTTAGACTCACCCTCAAAGACAGTGTCTCCCTGTTTCTCCAGGAAGTTTGAGAACCTCTACATTGGCTGGGGTCACAAGTACAGCCCCGAGAACTTCAACCCATTGCTGCCAGCTCTGATTCAGCAGGAGTATCCCAGCGGCCCGGAAATCCTGGAGATGAGCGACCCCACAGTGGAGGAGGAGCAGGCCCTGAAGGCTGCCCAGGAACAGGCCCTGGCAGCCGCTGACGAAGAGGAGGAGGATGAGGAAGAGGAGGAGGATGAGGACCTGGATGACTGAGGTCCCCAGGCTGTTTCCCGCAGCCTTTTCCCCTTATATGTAGTTACAGATTGTATTTTTTCTTGTTGGTTTTGTTCCCTGCCCTTGCAGGACATGGGTAGAAAAGCACCCAGTGCTCCAAATAAAATTCCCCACAGCACAGCTGATAAGTCACACATTCATTCATTATACTGGGCAGCTGACTCACTCATTCGTTCTCCATGTTTGTTTGTTTTTATTTTTTTTAAGTCAATGTTTCTCTGTGTAGCCCTGGCTGTCTTGGAACTTCTCTGTAGACCAGGCTGGCCCAGAACTCAGAGAGATCGTCCCACCTCTGCCTCCCACGCGCTGAGATCAAAGGTGTGTGCCACCACTGCCCAACTTCTTTGTTTTTAAAGATTGGTTTTCATTTATGTGTACATGTGTGTCTGTGCATTTGTGTGCAGATGCCCTCAGAGGCCAGAAGGGTGGGCTATATTCTGTGCCCCTAGAGTTACAGGCAGTTGTGAGCCACATCTCCGCATCCCCATGTGGATGCTGGGAACTGAATTTGTGTCATACAGCCCAATTTTTGTTAGTTAGCTAGTTAGTTAGCTAGTTAGTCAGTTTGTGTGGGGTTAGGGCCGGAGAGTTGACTCAGTGTTAAGAACACTGCCTGCTTGTCCAGAAGACCTGGGTTTGATTACCAGCACCCACATAGCAGTTCACAACCATGGCCGAGTGACTGCCTAGAATGCACATAGCCCTGGGTTCAATCCCTACCACTGCACACACGGTATAACACTAACCTGGAAGAGACAGTCAGGAAGAGCTGGAGTTGATGGTTTTCTTCAGCCTCAAAGTGAGGTGGAATTCAGTCTGAGCTAGAGAGCTTGTCTCACACAAAAAAAAAAGGGCAGGCAAAACAGACCTATTTTTCTTCTGTTGATGATAAAATATAAAATAACAGCTGGGTGGTGGGGGCTGCACGCCTTTAATCCCAGCACTTGGGAGGCAGAGGCAGGCAGATCTCTATGAGTCAGAGGCCAGCCTGGTCTACAGAGCAAGTTCCAGGACAGCCGGGGCTACACAGAGAAACCCTGTCTCAAAAAAAAAAAAAAAAAAAAAAAAAAAAAAAAAAAAAGAATACCTTGACAAAGAGCAACTTCAGGGGAGAGAAGGCTGTTTCAGGTTGCAGTTCCAAGTTACAGCCCACTATAGCAGGAAAGTCAAAGCAGGAACATGCCCAGAGTGGAGTAGGAAGAAGGAATGCATGCGTGCTTGCTTGATTGTGCTCAGCCTGTCTTTCCACTCTTACACAGTTCAGGACCCGCTGACAAGGGAAGGGTGCGCACCCTCCCACAAAGGACTGGGTCTTCCCACATCAGTTTCCCACAGACCTGCCGCCAGGATCCCAGTGTAGACAGTCCGTCGTTGTGAATCTCGCTAGTGTTAAACTGACAAAGCTAGCCATCATCACAAAAACAAAAAAGCAGGCAAGGTTAGATGGGTCACAGAAAGCTTCACTTCATTCTCACAGCAGCAGGGGACCACAGGTGGTCAAAGAGGAAGGGGAGGGCCTTCAGGCTGCCAGCCAGACATGGAAAGGCAGAGAAATATACCGTTGAGGATCTAGACTGAAACAAGGAGCTGGGTGTGGTCTCAGGCCTGAAATCCAAGCACTTCTGGAGGACTGGGTCAAGTTTGAGGACATTCCGGCCTACAAGCGTGAGACAAAACAAAGGCAATAAGATGACTCTGCGGGTAATGGCTCTTGTTGCCAAGCGTGAGGACCTGAGTTCCATCCCTAGGACCCGCTTGGTGGAAGGGCACTTGACTTCCTCTGACCTCTACATGCTCGTCTACGCACTAACACAAAAATAAATGCTTGCAATAATTTTTTTAGTTAAAAAAAGCAAGAATCGACTGGAGTCAGCTGTAACAACACGAGGATTCTGAATAGGCTTTGAGGTTGCTCCGTTGCTAGGCAAACGGTTCCCAGGGAGCGGTTGTTAGGGTCTAGGGGCGTTCCCATCGGTCACGGCCAGTAGCCAACCACATGCCAGCGTCTGTGGCGTCCACCACGCCCACATCTTACCCTGCCCACAGCCCCAGAACCGTTACCTCAGCAACGGTCCCGGCTCCTCCCGCCTCCGGCCCTGGGTGCCAATCGTAGAGGCGTCACCCGGACGACGACCCTACCCCTTCCGGTGCTAACTCCGCAACTTCCGTCTGGGGGTCCGGCGGCGGGCGGCCTGGCTGTGGTGCTGCCCGGGGGGCGGCCAAGATGGCGGCGGGCGGCGGGGAGGGCGGTCCGGGCCCCGGCGCCGCCATGGGCGACTGCACGGAAATCAAGTCGCAGTTTCGCACCCGTGAGGGCTTCTACAAGCTGCTTCCCGGCGACGCGACGCGCAGGTCGGGCTCGACCTCCGCCCAGACCCCGGCGCCGCCGCAGCCCGCTCAGCCCCCTCCCGGGCCCGCCGCAGCCTCAGGGCCCGGAGCCGCAGGCCCCGCGTCGTCCCCGCCGCCCGCCGGGCCCGGACCCGGGCCCGCACTGCCCGCCGTCCGCCTCAGCCTGGTGCGCCTAGGCGAGCCGGAGGGCGCGGGGGAGCCGCCCTCCACGCCCTCGGGACTGGGTGCGGGAGGAGACCGCGTCTGCTTCAACCTGGGCCGCGAGCTTTACTTCTACCCCGGCTGCTGCCGCCGCGGGAGCCAGCGGGTGAGTGCTCGCTCTTCACGGGGACCCGAGTGCCGAGAGCATCGGTGTCCCGGAGTGACAGAAGGCCCCGAGGGTGGGCATCCCGGGGGAGCCTGGTTCCTGGAGCTAATGGAGTTCTGAGAGGTTGCAGGGGGATCTTCACGTGGGGGTTCTTGAGCGTGGTGAGTGAGTGTTCTGGACGTGATGGAGCTTCTGAGAGGACATGGGCGGTCATGGAATCCGAGGTGACAGGCGTTCTGTAGGCGTCAGGGAATCCTAAGGGGATGCAGGACTAGGGAGATGGAGAACGGAGAGATAAATTCTGAATTCTGGGCATGTTGGAGGGAGCCCTGAGACTTGCCAAAGCCAGGAGTGACAGGATTTCTAAATGATGGGGTTCTTACAGGTAAAAGGCACGGAGGACTAGAGGTGTAACTTAGGGGTCTACAAACACTCACCCGTTGGTGAATGAGATCCTAAAGTATATGGTGACTAAAGGCTTTGCAGGAAATGAAGGGAGTTTGGAGGAACCGATGGGAATTCTGAGTTGATGGGGTTACTAGCAGGGGTCATCCCCACATGTGACAGACATCTCTAAAGCAGCTGAGTCCCAGAAGGGCTGGGTTGGGGTGGAGGAGAAATGAGGACCGTGAGAATCCAGTGGTGATTGTGTATCCAAAATATGAGGGACCGTGATGACTGATGGGTGTCTCAACTGTGACAGAGGTGCCGAAGTTTTAGGGACTCCCAAGTTGAAAGAAATGAGGGTTCAAAGGTGGCTCAGTGGATGGAATGTATGCTTTGGAAGCATGAAGACCTGAGTTTGGGTCCCGGTAACCCAAAGGGTGCACCTGTGTGAGTCTGCAACCCCAGTTCAGGGAGCTCAGAGGCAGAAGGGTCCTCGGGGCTCACTGGCAGCTAGTCCAGGTTCAATGAGAGACCTTGTGTCAAATGTAAGATGGAGAGCCGCAGAGAAAGATGCTCAGTGTTAACCACTATAGCCACACACATAATGCACACACAAAGCACATAGGCACATACTACATGTACATATAGAAAAGAAAAAAAGAAATCTTAGGATGTTGGATTTTTAAGTCCTTGGGTCCTGGGGGGGGGGTCTTAGAATATGGTGGTAGCTAACTCCCGCTGGAATTGCTCCTGTAGTAGGGGCTAGGAAAACTGAGGAGAGTCAGCTGCAGGCTCACGGGGACTCTGAAGCTGACACTCTGGGTAGCTGCCCCTAAATTACGATTGGAAAGGGTCTGTGATCTTTATTGGGTGGCGTGTGTGTGCTCTGGGTTTGAATCCCCTTCCAGTCTGTGGTTGCCTGTTCCTCCCTACCCACCCACCCGATTCTCTCGAGGTTAACCCTGCTTCCTCTTGGTGGTTTTCGCTGACCCCAGCTCCCTCTTCCTTCCTCTTCCTGCTCTAACCTGTAACTCGTCTTCTCCCACGGTTCAAGTCCATTGATCTCAACAAGCCCATCGACAAGCGGATCTACAAGGGGACCCAGCCCACCTGCCACGACTTCAACCAGTTCACAGCTGCCACAGAGACCATTTCCCTGCTGGTGGGCTTCTCTGCCGGCCAGGTGCAGTATCTGGACCTCATCAAGAAAGACACCAGCAAGCTATTCAATGAAGAGGTGATTGAGGACATGAACTGCTCCCTTCTTTTTTATCTACCCACCCCGACACTAAGTAGCCTGGAAACAGAATAGGCTTGAGGGGCAGGAAGGAGAGGGGAGCGAGTAACAGACAGCCATGACAGCCACTGATGGTGCCATTGCTCTTACTCGGTCCCGGTCCTGTGCTATGGCAGCCCTATACTGAAAGAAGTCTTCACTGCTTGTGTTCTCATCCATAAGAAAGTATGGTACCCATCTTATAGGTTAGAAGACTGAGACTTAGAGCCAGTTAGGATTTCCTTGATATTCTTGCTAACTACAAATTCTGGGCAATTTGGGCTTTAGATTCTAGTCCCTGCTGTATCATTGACTTACTGTGTGATTTTGGGAAAGTGATTTGCCTTCTGCAAAGTAGAATTTTTGTCCCCTTCTCATGGGGCTGTTTAAACTCATTCACATGGACTGCTTGGTTGGGCTAGTTTGGCTTAAAAGGAAATGCCAGAAGATGACCTAGTAATCAGGCAGGGAGTGCCCTTGTGCTCGGAATTGTGCTGCCTTTGGTCCAGGGGAGGTGGTTCACAAATGTCCTCAAAATGAGCAAGTGGTCAGAGGGAGCAAAGAAGCAGAACAGTGGGTGGATTACAACTTTTCCCAGGAGCCGCTCAGTGAGCAGGTGCAAGGGCTGCCCTTGCCACATGTTCAGGCCGGGAGGCAGGTCGAAGCTTCCTCAGGTGTCCTGCAGGCAGCCCCTGTCAGCCAGGAGCTCCCATTTGAAGTGAAGCCTGAAGGAGGCAAAGAACCTCAGGGAAGAACATTTAAATAGAGAGAATGAGTGGGGCCTCACAGTCTGCTGTCACAGCTATTTGGGAAGCTGAGGCAGGAGGATCAAAAGTTCGAGGGCTGCTTGGGCTACAGAGTAGAAGGAACAACTTAGATAAACTTCTCCAAACAGGACAGCCATCGTGTAGCAGTTGAAGAGAAGACAGGAGATGCATTCTGAGAAGGAACTGGAGGTGCTGGCTTGGGTTTGTCTAGAAAGCTGTAGGCAGGACTTTGCCCTCTTCACCAACAGGAGCCAGAGGAGTGGCCTTGCACACTGGTCTGTGTCTGAGCCCTAGGGCCAAGATGATTTGAGGTGGCTTTATCAGCTCTGAGTAGGAAGCATCTTGGCCCCAGGAGAGACATTGGGTCATTATAGTGGCTGCCTCAAACTGTAGAGCTTCAGGCAGGACAATGCTAGGGGCTGACTTGAATATATGACTCTGACCACCAAGGAGGAGACAGCTATGGGTGTCTGAAGCCAGCAGGCAGTTGTGGGTGGTGGCAGTGAGACTCGGGTAGACGGAGCGGGAGTTGAGAGATTGGGTTGTGGGCACACTTTGCTTAGGAGGCCCACAGCTTTTGTTGGAAGATTAGACTTCATTGTGGGGAAAACAGGGTAACTGCTTGAAAGGTATTGACATGTGCAGTAAAAGGGTGAGGGTGCCATCAGTTTGTGCAGGGACATTGCTCAGGGCATGTCCTTTGGATGCTGCTCTGTATGTGGGGGCCGGGCTAGTGATGGGGACCTTTTCTGGGGGAAACTGGTATTCTGGGATTGAAGTTCTTATCTTTTGGCTGATACTGAAGACAGAGCAACAGTTGAGTTAGGATCAGCATTTGACAGCAGGACTGTTCCTGTGGGACACGGAGACACTGTGGGGCGGCTTACTCACAGGCAGCCCTTCTTCCCTGTGTTCCTGTGACATCCTGCCATCTGTCTCAGTGTGTAGGGAGCTAGGGTCAAATCCTGACATGGTTGTCAGAGTACTCACTACTTCCCAACTCCACCCTGTCAATTATTCCTTTTGCAGCGGCTGATTGACAAGACCAAGGTGACATATTTGAAGTGGCTGCCTGAGTCAGAGAGTCTGTTCCTTGCTTCTCATGCCAGTGGCCACCTGTACCTCTACAATGTCAGCCACCCCTGCACCTCCACCCCACCCCAGTATAGTCTGCTGAAACAGGGTGAGGGCTTTGCTGTCTATGCAGCCAAAAGCAAGGCGCCCCGCAATCCACTGGCTAAGTGGGCAGTGGGTGAGGGGCCCCTCAATGAGTTTGCGTTCTCACCTGATGGCCGACACCTAGCCTGTGTCAGCCAAGATGGCTGCCTACGGGTCTTCCACTTTGACAGCATGCTTCTGCGTGGGCTCATGAAGAGCTACTTTGGGGGTCTGCTGTGCGTGTGCTGGAGCCCTGATGGCCGCTACGTGGTGACAGGAGGGGAAGATGATCTGGTCACTGTGTGGTCCTTCACAGAGGGTCGTGTAGTAGCTCGAGGTCACGGCCACAAGTCCTGGGTCAACGCTGTAGCCTTTGATCCTTACACCACTCGGGCAGAGGAGACAGCATCTGCCAGTGGGGAAGAGGAGGAGCCTGAGGCCACCGGCTCAGACACAGGAGTCCCACTGTCCCCACTGCCCAAGGCTGGTTCCATCACCTACCGCTTTGGCTCAGCTGGCCAGGACACGCAGTTCTGCCTGTGGGACCTCACAGAAGATGTGCTCTCCCCTCATCCATCTCTGGCCCGTACCCGCACCCTCCCAGGCACACCTGGTGCCACCCCACCAGCCTCTGGTAGCTCTCGGGCCGGAGAGACAGGTGCAGGCCCCCTGCCCCGCTCCCTGTCACGCTCCAACAGCCTCCCACACCCAGCTGGTGGTGGCAAGGCTGGTGGGCCCAGTGCAGCCATGGAACCTGGCACACCATTCAGCATCGGCCGCTTCGCCACGCTGACTCTGCAGGAGCGGCGGGACCGGGGGACTGAGAAGGAGCACAAGCGCTACCACAGCCTGGGAAACATCAGCCGAGGCGGCAGTGGTGGCAACAGCAGCAACGACAAGCTCAGCGGCCCTGCTCCCCGAAGTCGCTTGGACCCAGCCAAGGTGCTGGGCACGGCACTGTGCCCTCGAATCCATGAGGTCCCACTGCTGGAGCCCCTCGTGTGCAAGAAGATTGCTCAGGAGCGCCTGACTGTGCTCCTGTTCCTGGAGGACTGCATCATCACTGCCTGCCAAGAAGGCCTCATCTGCACCTGGGCCCGGCCAGGCAAGGCGGTAAGTCTCCACCCGTCCCGCCACCAGGACTGTTCCTGCTCTCTGAGGGATGGGATTCCTTGATACCAGGTATCAGCAGAGAGACCAGGTGTAGGAGACAGAATGTTGGGGTGCACAGCCAACTCTCTAAAGGGCCTCTGATGGCCCATCCTTAGCACTTAACACTCAAGACAGAAACTGTTTTCATGGAAAAACCAGAATTTAAAATGGTTAAACTTTATTTTAGGCTGATACTCTAGGGATGAGATTGAGCTGAGGGCCTAGCTTCTGGCCTGCCTCTTAGACACTCCATTTTTGAGGCAGCTGCTGAAGGCCTGCATTTCTGCTTGCTTTGCTCCTGCTCCCTGCCTTGTAGGTGGGCTGTATGGTGGCTGTGGTCTTAGTCTTAGTGAGGTACAGGCCTGGCACCTGCCTGCTCAGGCCGTTTTGCGCTGTGTCAGGGCCCCACACTGCCCTCAGTCCCCCAGAGCCTTGCTGTGGAAGGTTAGAGTGCAGAAGCCTTAGAACTCAGGTAGCCTCAGGGCGGAGGCCAGGAGGGTAGGGTTTGGGGAGTTGACTGAGTTCTCAAAGACACCCCTCTGTCTCCCTAGTTCACAGACGAGGAGACCGAGGCCCAGGCAGGGGAAGCAAGTTGGCCCAGGTCACCCAGCAAGTCAGTGGTAGAGGTAGGACAACTCCCAAACTACAAGAGGACCCCAGTTTCTCTCTTTCCTCTTCCCCGTCTTCCCCTGTCTGCTCAGGTCACCTGGGGCCATTAATTACTGTGAAAGTGCTACCCTGGGGCAGGGAAAGCTGCTGAGCTGTTTGTTCCTATGTCTGCAGCTTTGGGCCTGGGGGCCAGAGGGCCCAGCTGGGGCAGCAGCATCCGTGAGGCTTGGGGGTGGCCCTTCCTCAGACGCTGGCAGAAGCCCAGGTGTTGCTAATCCAGCCTTCTCCCTCTCCTCCCCAGGGCATCTCCTCCCAACCAGGCAGCTCCCCCAGTGGCACTGTGGTGTGAAGCGTGGCTGTCCCATGCCCCCAGCCTCCTAGCCATAACCCTCCCTGCTGACCTCAAGGACCACTGTATTAACAAGACTAACCATGATGGAAGGACTACTCCCAGCCCCCACCCTGCACAAGTACTGGGGATCCCTAACTGGCTCAGCCATGGGGGTGTAGCGGCCCGTGTGGCCTCGGCCCTGCCCTCCACCCACTGCCAAGTACAAGACCTGTTCTCTGAAAACGTCAGTGTTAGCCATATCCCTGTCCCAGCATGTGACTGCTCACTCCTGGGAGAGACTACACCCTCAGCAGCCCAGCTCCATAGAACCCCTGGGTGACAGGGCAGTGCACCGGGTGCCCCCCCTCCGGCCTGAACCCCACCCCTTGCTATGGTCTGTGCTTTTGAAGAGTGTTAAATTATGGAAGCCCCCAGAGCCCTTCTTGTCCCCCTGGACCTCTTATTTATACTAAAGTCCTTGTTTGCATGGTGTCTCTTTTCCCTGGGGCACGGTGGGGTGGGAGTTGCTGCACTTGGCCCTGGTGGGGAGGGGCCTGTGTGCTGACCAAAGCAAGTCTGATCCAGCCTGCCTCCCTTCACCCTAGCTCTGAGCACACCCCTCTGGAAGAAGAGCCCAGAGGCAAGAGGCTGAGGCGGCCTTCCTGCTAGGTCCTTGGAGGTGTTTGAAACTTGTTTTAAGCATTAGGATTAGCCAAGCATGCTCTCCTGGGAGGAGGGGAGGTGCTGGGAGTTGATCAGCACTGCCTCCTCAGGCCATGCCATTGCAGCCTTATGCCCCTGGCCCTTTTATGATTGGCCATCTAGTGTTAGCTGGAGGCCATGATTTCCTCCCCAGAGAACTGGCCACCCTAGAAAGAACATGTCTCCTGGCTGGCTGTCTCTGCAGCTCCGCCCCAACCCCCAAAATGTTTCTCTCTAATCCTAGCCCAGGCAGGAATGTGGCTGCCCCGGCCTGTGGCCAAGGAGCTATTTTGGGGTCTCTCTTGCTTGGGGAGGGCCTGGCTCCACCACTTGCCTCCTCCAGGCTTGGGCCAACAGGTCACCCCTGGTCCTGGCGACTGAGCAAGTCCCCTCCTGATCTCCCTTCCACCTCCTGCCAAAAAGGGGGGGGGGAGTGTAATACAACAGACACAGGGACTAAATTTAACTGTCCCAAAGTTGGAATCCATTGCTGAGTCACGAAGAAGTTACCCCTGGCTTCTGCCCCCCTTCCCCTGTGGGCCCAGGCATCAACCTCTTTCCCCACCCCTCCCAGCTTTGAGCCTACTGGCCTTTCTGGGCACTGACACGGCACACCTGTAACTCCTGTGCTCTGCCTTTTTTTGGGTGGGCAGGGGCTTTGGGGGCGTCTCTGGAGTATTGCTCTTTCCCTTGACATTGGGCATTGAAGAGTTTTGAGGGGCCCTGGAAGAAGAGATTGGGGTGTTGGCTTGGGAGGGGTTAAAGCTGGGAGGTGGGGGGTGGGGTGGGCTGGGCCAAGGGGTGGGGAAAAGAGGAGGAGGCCTCAGCCATAGAACTGGCCAGAGAGACCCAGGGGATAGTCAGGGACAGGCAGACATGCAGCCAGAGTTCTGGGGCCTGGACAGGGGCAGCCAGGCCCCGTGACGGGAAGACCCCGAGCTACGGCCCGGGGAGGGGCCATGGTGTTGCCTGCCCAACATGTCAGCCGAAGTGCGGCTGAGGCAGCTCCAGCAGCTGGTGCTGGACCCCGGCTTCCTGGGGCTGGAGCCCCTGCTCGACCTTCTCCTGGGCGTCCACCAGGAGCTGGGCGCCTCCCACCTAGCCCAGGACAAGTATGTGGCCGACTTCTTGCAGTGGGGTGAGTATGGGCAGGGGACCTGGGGTGGGGTGCAAGGCAGCAGGAGATCCACAGGGCAAGAGTTGGCTGTGGAGGGCAGGAGACCTAGCGAGGTCTTCTTGTAAGGGGGCCAAGCAGAGGTCAGGCCTGGAGTCCAAGCTCCCCTGCTGGGGCAGACTAGGGTCGGTGCAGGCCACTCATGACTCAGCCTGTGCAGGCTGGAGTGGGCGTAGCCTCCTGCCATCCCTCACTGGGGCCTGGCAGCTTTCTCTTCTAGGACCCTCGACCCCAGAAATGGGCTATACAGCCCTCCTTGGTTTCCCAGAGTGTGGGGAGGGACAGCTGCTAGGGTGGGGCCTGCAGGCAGGTGTCTGGCGTCTGTCTGCCTCCCCAGCTGCCCTGACAGGTGTCCAGGAACTATGAGGGTACAGTGACTCACAGAGGCTCACAGAGAAACAGCCCGGCAGACAGGCGCCACGCAACACTCCTTCCATCCCCCAAATTAAAGAGAAAGGAACAACTTCAGCTTCTGAGTGTGCCGACCCCGCACATCGTGGTCCCTTTCAGCCTGTGTGAGCCAGATTGGTGACCCCTTCTGGCTTCCCACCTCCTTTCATGGCCCTCTTCGCTCAGGATCCCTAATTTCTCTGTTGACTTAAATGCCCTTCCCTGAAGGTCTTCTCAGGCCTAGTGGGTAGGCCTGGAGCCTTATCTGCCCCTGCCCTGCTTCCAGCCAAAGCTCAGGCTCACCCCAGCTTCCTCACAAGTAACAGCCTGGATTGTCATGCTATGCCTGTCATTAAGGGTCTTGCTCTTGGTCCTTCGCCTGTATGTCCATGTCTGTGACCCCAGCTCATGCTCCCCTCCTCCCCATATCACGGATGGAAAGGTGGAGGCCATGGGCCAGGCCTCTAAACTTATGGAAGCCTTTTCTCCTTTACAGCCCTCAGAGATTCCCTTAACCTCCCTTTGGCAGCAGATAGGGCTGGGCTGGTAGGGTAAACTGAGAACTGGGGTGGGGACTGGTCTGGCCCTCAGGGAAGGAGCAGTCCTTTTGAGGCTTGAGCAGCATCCTGTGGGCCCCTCCCCTGCCAGTCCTGGGCGGGGGAGGGGGCCTGGGCTCCCGCTGCCTTAAAAGGGCTCAATGCCTTGGCTCTCTCCTCCCCACCCCCCCCCCCCCCCCCAGCCTTGGCCCTGGCTGCATCTTCCCGGAGGCCCACTTTCCCTAACCCCTTTCTTCTCCATGACCCACCATCTCCCCTTTCCCCACACTCCTCCCTCCTCCGTCCCTACTCCCAGTCCTGACTACTTCCCTAAGGGAGACCTGGCCTCCCTCTGTCCACTGCTCCCAAGTCTTCAGCCTTCAAACCTTCCTGCTGAGCTGCCTTATGGGAGAACCGTATGCTCTTGAAGTTTGATTGTAAGAAGGCTCTCCTGCCCACTTTAGAAACCTAGAATGCCTTTCCGAAACTCCAGGCTCCACTGCTAGACACGGCTGGGCTGCAGGCTGAGGCTGCAGGGCCCAGTGACTTACCATCCTGCTCATCCTGTGGGAGGGGAGGGCTTTATGCTCCATCTTCTCCCCTGCCTCCCTTTTCACCTGCAGCCTTGTGGAAACAGGCAGCTCTGCGTCCCCCAAACATCACAGGTTTTGAAAGCAGGAATCCTAAAGATAGCTTAGGGGGCAGTGGGAAGAGGAGACTGAGGGCATCCCTCTTGCCTCTAGTATTCTGGTGACCTTTGGTTCCCCCCCTAGTGGAGCCCATTGCAGCAAGGCTTAAGGAGGTCCGATTGCAGAGGGATGACTTTGAGATTCTGAAGGTGATCGGGCGTGGGGCGTTCAGTGAGGTGAGTCCTGAGTGGCCTGGGAACGGAGTTTTACTTGAGATGGGTGGGGCATACCAGCCAGGACAGAGTCTTAAAAATGGATGAATGAGCTTGAACTTAAGGCTGGATGGTGTGGAGGCAGGGCTTCGTGTGAGTGGGGGCCGTGGCTAAGGCTGGGTGTAGACAAGGGCAAAACTCCGTCTAGGTGAGCCTTGCTTTTTTTCCTGCCACCTGTCATCCTGGTTCTGCCTTTAGGTAGCGGTGGTGAAGATGAAGCAGACGGGCCAAGTGTATGCCATGAAGATTATGAATAAATGGGACATGTTGAAGAGAGGCGAGGTGAGGGCCAGGGCTGGGGGATAAGCCCTTGTCTCTTCGGCTCACCTCCTGCAGCTTCTCTCCTACCTCACAGGTGTCATGCTTCCGGGAAGAGAGAGATGTGTTGGTGAAAGGGGACCGGCGCTGGATCACGCAACTGCACTTCGCCTTCCAGGATGAGAACTACCTGGTGAGCTCCGGATCTGGGCGACTGGGAAGGAGGGACAGACACACTGTCTCAAGTAAAGGAGGCTGGAGAAGGGAAAGCAGCTGTAGGCTGGGGATGGGTAGTAGTGTGTCTCAGGTCGTCCTCTCAGGACCTTCCTTGAGATAGGAGGGAATGTCTGGTTTGGCCTTCAGATCTCTGGGGTGCTCTCTCACTGGGTGAGGGAACTCTGCTTTGGGACGGGGTGTCTCTGGGAGTCTTGGGGGCAATCAACCCCTGTGACACACCCACTCCCAGTACCTGGTCATGGAATACTACGTGGGCGGGGACCTGCTAACGCTGCTGAGCAAGTTTGGGGAGCGGATCCCCGCCGAGATGGCGCGCTTCTACCTGGCCGAGATTGTCATGGCCATAGACTCGGTGCACCGGCTGGGCTACGTGCACAGGTGGGCGTGGCGGGGCCCTTGGAGGGTTAGCAGAGATTGTGTGGGAAGGAAGGGTACCTAAAGGTCGGATCCCTTGGGGGCAGGATCACGGGTCTAGAGATGTAGAATTCCCCCTGGGGTGGAACCAGACCACCTGTAGCCTGGTGGGACCCAGGAGGGAAGTATTTCAAGCTTGCTTCTCCTCTTCCCCTTACGCACAGGGACATCAAACCAGATAACATTCTTCTGGACCGATGTGGGCACATCCGCCTGGCAGACTTTGGCTCCTGCCTCAAACTGCAGCCAGATGGAACGGTAGGAAGGGCCTGGCAAAGTTCTCCCCACCAGTGAAGGACCAGAAGGTGTACAGGCTGGGGTGGGGTTGAAGAGCAAGAGAGGAGCTTGGTTGGGGATGTTCTGTGCACCAGCCTGGACAGTCAGGGAAAGGGTCTAAAGCATCCGGGTCTGGTTGGCACAGGTGAGGTCGCTGGTGGCTGTGGGTACCCCGGACTACCTGTCTCCTGAGATCCTACAGGCTGTGGGCGGAGGGCCTGGGGCAGGCAGCTACGGACCGGAGTGTGACTGGTGGGCACTGGGCGTGTTCGCCTACGAAATGTTCTATGGGCAGACCCCCTTCTACGCAGACTCCACGGCCGAGACATATGCCAAGATTGTGCATTACAAGGTGAGCCCGGCTGCCACACTGGGTGTCCGACTTGGCGCGCATGCTCCAAGAACGACTCTTTATGAAGATATTTACTTA
Organism: Psammomys obesus; assembly: GCF_907164565.1. Classification (NCBI taxonomy): domain Eukaryota; kingdom Metazoa; phylum Chordata; class Mammalia; order Rodentia; family Muridae; genus Psammomys; species Psammomys obesus. The sequence goes on along the minus strand of NW_026592732.1, from coordinate 1,794,044 downwards.
TAAGTGTTTTCCCGGCAATATGTCTGTGCACTTTGTGAGTGCCCACAAGGTCAGAGGACATGGGATCCCCCTGGAACTGGAGTCACAGACTGTTTGACGCCATCATGTGGGTGCTGAGAAACAGAACCTTTATTTCTTTGCAAGAGCAGCCAGTGCTCTTAACACCACCCGCTCCTCAGCCCAGGCTGATTCTTGCTTTTCTCTGTTGTTTTTGAACAGGAACACTTGTCTCTGCCACTGGAAGACACAGGTGTCCCTGAGGAAGCTCAGGGTCTCATCCGGGGGCTGCTGTGCCCTGCTGAGATGAGGCTAGGCCGAGGTGGGGCAGCTGACCTCCAGAAGCACCCGTTCTTCTGTGGCGTTGACTGGGAGGGCCTCCGAGACAGTGTGCCCCCCTTTACACCAGACTTCCAGGGCGCCACGGACACATGCAACTTCGATGTGGTGGAGGATTGCCTCACTGCCATGCTGAGCGGGGGCGGGGTACGTACCTGCGGCTCCTGATCCATTGAGGGAATCTCTTTAGCCCCCTCCATAAAAGTGGGGTGACTGGACAGGTGTGATGGTGCACACCTCAGAGGCAGAGGCAGTTGGAGCTCTGGTGAGTCGAGGCTAACGTGGTCCACATAGTGAGTTCCAGTCAGGACCTCCCTTAAAAATAAAAACGGGTGATGACCTTCCTGGGTCCCAAATGATTTTCCTAGAGCACTGCCATGTGCCCACTTAGGTGTGCTGCATAGCCATTCCCCAAGACAGGAGAGTCCTCATTGTTAGCAAGACTAACAATGCGGGTACAGGGAGCTGGGCTCTTGACCCAGCTTGGAAGGTGCTGGAGGGCTTCCTGGAGGAGACTGAGCTGAGGCCCCAAAGGATGCCAGGAGACCTTTTCTCAGGCTAGCACTCTCTTAGCATTTAACAAGCTCTAGGTCCTGCCTTGGCTCACTCACAGCAGAGAAAAGTATGGTGTGGGTAGAGCCCCAACAGGAAGTTACGACACGAGAAAATGATGGAGGGTATACCTTAGTTCATGGGGTTTCTTTAGTTACACCACGATCATAAAGAGGTGAGGGGCCGTCTCTGACAAGTGCTGGCCACAGCCCTGTGCCTCTTCCACAGGAGACACTGTCGGACATGCAGGAAGACATGCCGCTCGGGGTCCACCTGCCTTTTGTGGGCTACTCCTACTCTTGCATGGCCTTCAGGTAAGCATGCCTGCCTGCTGCTCGGGGCCTCTGTATGTGCAGGCTCACCTCAGCAGTCAACTCAAGGAGCAGTCTTGGAACCAAGAATTCTTAGGAACTATTCAAGTTAAGGTTTCTGTTGCTGTGATGAACCATGACCAAAATCAAGTTGGGGAGGAAAGTGTTTATTTGGCTTACACTTCCACATCCGAGCCCATCATTGAAGGAGTCAGGACTGGAACCTTCAGGAACCTGGAGCAGGAGCTGATGCAGAGGCCACGAGGGGTGCCACTTACTGGCCTGCTCCCCACGGCTAGCTCAGCCTGCATTCTTTTTTTTTTTTTTTTTTTTTTTCCAGCCTGCATTCTTAATAGAACCTAGGACCATGAGCCCAGGGACAGCCCCACCCACAATGAGCTTGGTTCTCCCCATCAATCAATAATTTAAAAAATGCCCTACAGGCTTCTTGCCTACAGACTGATCCTCTCTCTCTTCTCTCTCTCTCTCTCTCTCTCTCTCTCTCTCACTTTCTCTGAGACAGGGCCTCACTGTGTAGCTCTCTGGCTGTTCTAGAACTTGCGACTTAGACTAGGCTGGTCTTCAGTTCTGCCTGTTGAGGCATTTTCTAAGTCAAGGCTCCCTCTTCTCTGATGACTCTTAGGAACACATATGTACTCTATTGTTGTTTTGCTTTTTTGAGACTGGGTCTCTCTATTAGGTGCCTCTGGCTGTGTACTTCAGTATTTCACTTTGGCTGTACAACCCAAGAATCTTAAACTTGGCCTTCCAGAATCTTCCAACTGTTGACTTTTATGTTTCGAGGACGAGTCATAGTACCCAGGATCTTAGAAGACAATTTTATTTATTTTAATTTTAATTTGTTTTTGTTTTGTTGAGACAGGGTTTGTGTAGCCTTGGCTATCTGGACTTGCTTTATAGACCAAGCTGGCCTCAAACTCACAGCGAGCTGCCTGCCTCTGCCCCTCAGAGTGCTGGGATTACCACCATGCCTGGTTTGACAGTTTAAGAACACAAACTCATTGAAGCACATAATAATAGAACAACTTCTAAGCTTTTTAAAGTTTTTTTTTCTTGTTTTCTGAGGCCTGATCTTGTTAATATAGTCTAAACGGGCCTTGGAATGCTGTGATTATGGGCATGTGCTACCATGCCTAGTCAATAAGGCCTTTTAAAAACATTGATTATGCTGGGTGTAGTGGCACAAGCCTAGAATCCCAGCACTTAGAAGGTCAAGGCAGGATGATTAGAAGTTCGGGACCATCTTGGGCTATCCAGTGAGTCTAAAGCTAGCCTGGCCTACAAGAGGCCCTGTCTTAAGAAACAAGAGATAACAACACCCGATGTTGCCAGGCAGGGTGGCACACCCTGCCACCCTACCAGTGAGACTGAGGCTGGAGGGTCACTGCAAATTTGAGGCCAGCATGGGCTACAGAGTGATGGCTTTCTTCAAAACACCAAAAACAATAATTCATAGCCAGGAGGTGGTGGCGCAAGCCTTTAATTCTAGCACTTGGGAGATAGAGGCAGGAGGATCTCTCTTGAGTTTGAGGCCAGCCTGGTCTACACAGTGAGTTCCAGGACTGCCAGGGTACACAGAAAAACCTTGTCTCAAAAAAAAAAAAAAATCATTATTGGTGAGGCAGTCCCACTACTAGGGGAGTGGAGGTAGGAAGATCACAAGTTCAAGGCAAGCCTAGGATATAGTGAGACCTTGGTCTCAGAGAAAGAAAAAAAAAAACAATTATTCAAATAAGGCAGTGCTTCCTGGGCTGGTGCCTAGCTTAGAACAAGAGAGCATTGGGGCTGGGACTGTAGTGCAGCTGTTAAAGTGCTCAATTAGTAGCCTCAGCACTATGCTGAGTGTGCATGGTGGCTCACGCCTGTAATCCCAGCACTGGAGACCACAAGTTTATAGTCATCCTTGGCTACAGCAAGTTCCAGACCAGCCTGAGTTGCATGAGCTCGTCTCAAAAAAAAAAAAAAAAAAAAAAAAAAAGGCCTACCTAGGCACACATCTTTTATCCTAGCACTCAAAAGACAGAGGCAGGCAGATCTCTTGAGTTCGAGCCTGGTCTACAGAGTAACTTCCAGGACAGCTAGAGCTACACAGAGAAGCCCTGTCTCAGCAACAAAAAGAATCTGCCTAGCATTTATGAGGTCCTGGGATTAATCCCCATGACCACACAATAATAATGAAATGAACACTTCTCAAGGGTAACCTGGGAAGCAGGGAACATTAGAGGACATTTGCAAAGTGCCACCATTAGGCCTGTCCCTGGCCTGCACAGTTATTCCTGGACAGCTTATTCCTGATCTGCAAGCCCCATCCTGTGTTCATTAGACCCAGCCCGCCCTCTGTAGAGCCATACTTATGCCCAGCCAGCCCACAAGGCAGCCACAGGGCTGAAGCCCAGGCAGTCTTGCTCTCGTTTCTGTCCCGCTCCTCCTTAAGCCATGGGGTCTCAGGAACCCTGCCTGGTGCCCACAGACTGGAGAGTCCCAGATCCCTGTTTGTCTCTCTTCTGCTTCCCAGAGACAGTCAGGTCCCAGACCCCACCCCTATGGAACTGGAGGCCCTGCAGTTGCCTGAGTCAGACTTGCAAGTGCTGGACTTGGAGCCCCCAGTGTCCACACCGGATCAAGTGGTGAGTAGACAGGAGAGGAGGCCGGAGCCTCCTGGGTGGGTGTCCTGCAGTGCCAGCTGCCGCTCCAGTAAGAGACTGCTCCCAGCTGGCCCCACAGCACATCCTGTAATCCTAGCTACTCAGGAGGCAAAGGCAGAAGGATCCCAAACTTCAGGCTTGCTTAAGCTATGTAATGAGACCATCTTGGAATAAAAAACAAAAAGGACAATTAGGGAATATATAGCTCAGACATAGATGCTCTCCTGACATGTGGGTGGAGTCAGAAAGCAACACCAACCAGGGCTGGAGGGGAGGGGCTGGTGACCACATGGAAGAGTCTCACATAGAGGTCCTTATGGTCAGTCCGGGAACAAGGTCAGAGACCCCCAGTGAGATGCTGGTTTCTTAAAAGCTACCCGTGGGTAGGTGGCATTGGAAAGAGGGGGAGTTACAGAGAGCGACAAGACACTGGGGAGGCATGTGGGTAAAGCCAGGTTTGTCTGAAGCACCGCGGAGCTGGGAGGGACAGCACATGCTCAAGTTCTGACTCCAGTCCTTCAGTTCCTGTGTTGACTGTACTGGAGATGGGGTGGGGTGGGTGCGGCGCTGAGCCAACCCCAGGTCCCAACCCGGATCCCCACCTACAGGCTGAAGTGACAGACCCAGTGGCTGCCCCTGTGGCAGAGCCAGAGACCGTGGTGACGCTGCGGGAGCTGCAGGAAGCCTTGGAGGAAGAGGTCCTTACCCGGCAGAGCCTGAGCCGTGAGCTGGAGGCCATCCGCACGGCCAACCAGAACTTCTCCAGGTCGGGGTCAGGATGCTGGGTGGGGAGGCCAGCTACCTCGGCAGCCTCTCCACCCCTAGGGCCTGCTCACCCTGCTGTTTCCCCGCAGCCAACTACAGGAGGCCACGGTCCGGAACCGAGACCTAGAGGCGCACGTTCGCCAGCTCCAGGAGCGGATGGAGATGCTGCAGGCCCCGGGAGCTGCAGGCGAGTCCCTCACCCGCCCCCAGCCAGGCGGGTGCCGGATGGAGTTGGGGGCACGCTGGGTGTGTGGACACCTGGGGCAGGGGAGGAGCCCAGGCTGGGGCACGCCGCCGCACCACCGCCCTTTTCCTCCCTCCACGCTCCATACACCTCTCTCTTCTACTTCTAGCTGTCACGGGGGTCCCCAGCCCCAGGGCCACGGATCTGCCTTCCCATGTAAGACCCCGTTCTCCTCCCCGCCCCTTAGATCTGCTAACCAAAGCCGGTCTCCCCGTCCATATTAAGGGCTCACCCTCCTTGGGGGCTCCAGAAGGAAGATGCCCTTCACTCAGCCTGCTTCTACGAGCTGTCCCTCCTTTCAGACCTTTTGCCAAATCCTTCCCAAGATTCCCTAGATTCCCGTTCTGCCTCTGGCCCTGCTGCTGAGGGCGGCCGGGCTGGGCTCCGATCGGGTCACCTGTCCCTTCTCTCTCCAGCTAGATAGCCCCCCGGCCGTGGCTCTGGGCCAGTGCCCGCTGGTGGGGCCAGGCCCCACGCACCGCCGTCACCTGCTGCTCCCAGCCAGGGTACGTCCCTCGTCTGCTGCCTCCGGCCTCCGCCTTGCTCCGCCCACTGAATGTCACCACTGCTTTGCTGTGCCTCTGTAGAGCCAGCCCACCGCAGGGAGGGGAGGGTATTCGGGCCAATCAACACAGGCCGCTGCCAAGTAGCCAATGACGAGTTCCGACGGGAGCTCAGGCTTGCAAGCAGACCAACTGTAGCTGTGGGCTGTGGGGACCAGGGATGCGCTCGGAGGCCCATCTATGGGTACAGGCTGGGCAGCTCTCAGGAGCCAGTGCTAATCCAACCCTCTTGCCCGCAGGTCCCTAGGCCTGGCCTATCCGAGGCGCGTTGCCTGCTCCTGTTCGCCGCTGCTCTGGCTGCTGCCGCCACACTGGGCTGTACTGGGTTGGTGGCCTATACCGGCCGTCTCACCCCAGTCTGGTGTTTCCCGGGATCCACCTTCGCCCCCTGAACCCTAAGACTCCAAGCCATTTTTTTATCTAGGCCCTCTTGGAAGGACGGGTGACCCGGGAGCGTCCCGGAACGTCTCGTGCTCATCCTCACCACCCCACCCCACCCCAGTCGCCCATCCACATTTCTGGGAGCCTGGGTCGTTCCCCAGCTCCGCGCCTGTGATCCGGGCCCGCCACCTGGCGGCCGGGGAGGGAGGAACGGGACAGGGCTGGTGGCTGGAACGCTGCAGCTGCTGCCCGGGCGTTTGCCGACCGCTCTTTCTCAGCCCGACCCGGATGGGCAAACTAGATCTACGCAGCACATCCGACTTCACTTTTCATGCTCCCAGTCGTCGGTCACAAACCTTAAATCCTTGCGCATGAACCCCTCCAGGGACGTCCCATTCCCGCAGTGACAGATCAGCAAGACTGCCAGCTCTCACGGGAGTCTTTGGCTTCGGACAGACCCCTTCCTCACGTACACTCCCATCGGAGCCACAGTTACCCCCCTCCCCCAAGGCAGTGTGGGTATTTATTGACCTTGCCCTCTGACTCACTGACAGACTCCGGGACCCACGTTTTGGATGCACTGAGACTCGACATTCCTCGGTATTTATTGTCTGTCCCCACCTACGACCCCACCCCCGACCCCAGCGAATAAATTACTTTCTGGTCTGCCCTGAGCCCGGAGCACTGTCTCTGTTGTGCCAAGGAAGCTGCCCCGCAGGCCAATGGAGAGCCCAGTAAAGATGACCAATGGCTTGTCCTGGAGCTAGCGGGACGCAAAGCGCAGATCAGACTGAAGGGCGGAGTTTAGGCATCCAGCCATCAGAGACACCGCCTCTCCCACCCCCGCCCAGCTGTGACCCAGCTGTGCAACTCAAGCTTGGAAAAGTAGGGGGTTGGGCTGGCCGCGAGCCCGTCATCTTCTCACTGCGCCTGCGCAAGCCACGCGCATCCGTTCGTAGGACCGAAGCTCCAGAAAAGTTGCCGCAAACTTTCTAGCACGTTTCCCCCGCCCCTCCTCCAAGCTAGATCCGCCCCCAGTCCGCGGGGCCGGGAATTCCGAGGGGCGGAGCGCGGCGCGGAGATGGGGAAGGAGAGGGGCCTTCAAGGGACCCGGGAGATCGTTGCGGCTTCGCGCCCTTAACCCTCCTGGACGGCCCATTTCTTTCTCCGTTGCTCTGATGGGGAAACTGAGGCCCTGAGCCCGGGGCACACGCAGAGGGAGGCCGAAAGCGCGGCCGGAGGCGGAGGGAAAACAAAGAATCCCGATAGTCGGGGAGGGGGCGGACACACCGGGACAGGGACGGACCTGAGTACAGAGCAGGGTCTAGTCTTTGGGCCGGGAGGGGCCAAAAGACCGCGAGGGGACGGGGGTGGGGGGAGTTTAGGCGAGGAGGGCTGGGCGGCAGAGGGGGCTGGGGAAGCCCGCGGGAGGCGGCAGAGGAGGGAGGAACTTCCCAAAGTTGCCAAACATGGCTACCTCGCCTGCCGAGCCCAGCGCGGGGCAGGCGGCCGGGGGCGAGGCGGCGGCGGCGACCGAGGAGGAGGAGGAGGAAGCGCGCCAGCTTCTGCAGACTCTGCAGGCGGCCGAGGGGGAGGCGGCAGCGGCCGGGGCGGGAGAGGCGGCGGCGGCTGCTTCTGGATCCCCCAGCGGCCCAGGGTCTCTCCCCGAGACCGAGGCGCCCACGGGCCTCCGCTTCTCGCCCGAGCAGGTGGCGTGCGTGTGCGAAGCGCTGCTGCAGGCGGGCCACGCCGGCCGCTTAAGCCGCTTCCTGGGCGCGCTGCCCCCGGCCGAGCGCCTACGTGGCAGCGACCCGGTGCTGCGCGCGCGGGCCCTAGTGGCCTTCCAGCGTGGTGAATACGCCGAGCTCTACCGGCTCCTCGAGAGTCGCCCTTTCCCCGCCGCCCACCACGCCTTCCTGCAGGACCTCTACCTGCGAGCGCGCTACCAGGAGGCGGAGCGGGCCCGCGGCCGTGCGCTGGGCGCGGTGGACAAATACCGGCTGCGCAAGAAGTTTCCCCTGCCCAAGACCATCTGGGACGGCGAGGAGACGGTCTACTGCTTCAAGGAGCGCTCGCGCGCGGCGCTCAAGGCCTGCTACCGCGGCAACCGCTATCCCACGCCGGATGAGAAGCGCCGCCTGGCCACGCTCACCGGCCTCTCGCTTACACAGGTCAGCAACTGGTTCAAGAACCGGCGACAGCGCGACCGTACTGGGACCGGCGGCGGAGCGCCCTGCAAAAGGTGAGGGGACCGGCCCTCCGTCCTCGGTGCCCGCTGGAGTCCGTGCGCGTGACCTTTCACACAGCCCTCGGCATCGGCGAGGGCACGGGCTGAGCGTGGCACCCCCTGGGTTCTCTGGACATCACTGCCCCACTGGCAGAAGTTTTTGCCGCCGCTTCCAAGTTGGGACTACAGTGCCGGGGAGGGTGGGCGTCAGTCAGAAAAGTGGAGGATCCCCGGAGGGGCGGCAAAGGGAAAGAGGCCTTTGTCTAAGGCATCCCGGGTAGGGACCCGCTTTGGGGGCCTCTGGGTGACCATTACTAATACCCACCCCCACGCCCTCTCCAACCCAAAAAGCATGGTCTGTCGCCTGTCTTTGTTGTGAAACGTGAACCTTCTCCGGCTCCGATTTCCCTGTAACCAAGCCCTTCCCCTCCCACCCCAGCGCCAGGCCTCTAGCTCTGGTCTCTGACGCCCTTGGGGGAAGGACTGGAGTAAAGGCTGCTGCCTCACTCTGCAGCCACGCGCCTGCCGACCCAGGGGACTTGGGGCAGCCTGGGTGCTCGGCTGCAGGCCAAGGTGAAGGGAAAGCATCCCTCTAACTTAGCATTCTCGCCGTGCTGTCAACCCCAGCAGGGCTTGGGGAACCCTGGGGTCCATGCGGGTTCTTTGAAGGGCTCTACAGTTATCAGGAGCTTGGCTTGCCTCTGCCCCTAGGGCAGTGAAGCCCTCAGGCCTATGACTTAATCCTTTTTCCTGCCAGCGAGTCGGATGGGAACCCCACTACTGAGGATGAGTCCAGCAGAAGTCCAGAGGATCTAGAAAGGAGTGTGGCCCCCGTGGCTGCCGAGGCCCCCACCCAGAGTCCCATCTTCCTGGCAGGGGCCACCCCTCCTGCGACGTGCCCCGCCTCCTCCTCCATCCTAGTGAATGGGAGCTTCCTGGCGGCCAGCAGCCCCCCAGCGGTGCTCCTCAACGGCAGCCCAGTCATCATCAACAGCTTGGCCCTAGGAGAGGCCTCCAGCCTGGGACCCCTGCTACTCACAGGAGGAGGGGGTGCCCCTCCACCACAGCCCAGCCCCCAGGGAGCCAGTGAAGCCAAGACTTCCCTGGTCCTGCACCCTCAAACAGGAGAGGTTCGGCTGGAGGATGCTCAATCTGAGGCCCCTGAAACCAAAGGGGTTCAGGGGGCTGCCCCTGGGACAGGTGGAGAGGAAGTCCCAGGAACCCTGCCTCAAGTAGTCCCTTGCCCCCCACCTGCCTCCACCTTCCCTCTGACCCCAGGAGCTGTGCCAGCCGTGGCTGCTCCTCAGGTTGTACCACTCTCCCCCTCTTCTGGGTACCCAACAGGCCTGAGTCCCACCTCCCCACTGCTGAACTTGCCCCAGGTGGTGCCCACCTCCCAAGTGGTGACCCTGCCTCAGGCTGTGGGACCACTCCAGCTGTTGGCAGCTGGGCCAGGCAGCCCTGTGAAGGTGGCAGCTACAGCGGGACCTGCCAATGTTCACCTGATAAACTCTGGAGTGGGAGTGAGTGCACTGCAGCTTCCCTCGGCCACTGCTCCAGGTACCTCCTGCTTTCTTTGGGGCTGAGTGGGCTTGGGGAGCAGGTATCTCTTGCCCCTAGCACATCTCCTGGGGTTAAGCCTACTGACACGTCTGCCCACCACCCAGCATCTTCCACGCCATCTCTTTTCTCCACAGGAAACTTCCTCCTGGCCAACCCTGTGTCTGGCAGCCCCATCGTCACTGGGGTAGCTGTGCAGCAGGGCAAGATCATCCTCACCGCCACCTTTCCCACCAGCATGCTTGTCTCCCAGGTCCTGCCACCCACCCCCGGCCTAGCCCTGCCCCTGAAGCAAGAGCCAGCCATCACAGTGCCCGAAGGAACCCTCCCAGTGGCTCCCAGTCCTACCCTCCCAGAGGGTCACGCTCTGGGGCCAATTTCTGCTCAGCCACTGCCACCTGCTCCTGCTGTCACCTCTTCCACCAGCCTGCCTTTCTCTCCGGACTCCTCTGGGCTATTGCCCAGCTTCCCAGCTCCCCTGCCTGAGGGTCTGATGTTGTCACCTGCAGCTGTGCCAGTCTGGCCAGCAGGGCTAGAACTGAGCACAGGGGTGGAGGGGCTGGGAACACAGGCCACCCACACTGTGCTGAGGCTGGCAGACCCCGACCCTCAGGGGCTGCTCCTAGGAGCCACAGCAGGGACTGAGGTCGATGAGGGGCTAGACGCTGAGGCCAAGGTCCTGACCCAGCTGCAGTCAGTACCTGTGGAGGAGCCCTTGGAACTGTGACTGTCTGGACTTACCGCCTCTCCTGACAATGGTGCTCAAGGTGGCAGGGCAGGAGGAGAAACCATCAGTAAAGTGGCTGCTGTCAGAAGGTCCCACACTACATCCCTCCACCCTGGATAAGCTGCTCTCTGGAGGAGCCAGAGGGAGCAGCACAGTCAGGGCACTGCCTCTCTCCTGAAAGGAGATCTCTTGTTAAACCCTCTCCTTGCTCTGTCTGCCCAATGTGTGGGCCCATTAGGGGTCCAGACTTGGGCTTTGCCCTCCTCTACCTGCTACTAGTGTAACAGGCCCTGCCAACTGGCTGATTTCCAGCCGGCACCCTCATCATAACACTATTAATAGCCCCACTGATACTCAGTGTTCCCAGAGCTTCCTGGAGTCACAGGAGTGGGAGACCAGGGTGCCTCAGAGACAGCCCTTGCTGCTTAGGAGGGTCTGATGGGTGCACAGGGCCCTTCCCCTGCTTCCCTGGACTTGAGCCCCAGGATCCAGCCCCAGACCAAAGATTTCCCTGTCCCCTGGGGCAACCCTGACCCCTTTTGTTTAGTTTGTATCGTAAATTTTTATTTTTCTAGGACATGTTATGCCTCCATTTCAATTAAAGTCAACTTAACAGACAACAGCCATTAAGGGTAAGGGTTACCTGCCAAACAACTGGCCCAAAAGACAACTAGAGGTAAAGCCCAGCCTGAGGCTGTGGCTGCTTATTTTTGTTTAGGTTCTTTTTGAGATGGAGTCATGTGCTATGTAGCCTAGACTGGTCTCAAATCCCATCTTCCTGCCTCAGCTTCCTGAATGCTGGAATTACAAACATGGGTCATCATATCCCAAGACTGGATTTCTGAGGTAAAGGGGTTGGATTCAGACCTGTGGGCTCTGGAGGGCTTTCAAGGTGCAGAAGCAAAGGGCTTCTAGATTTGATATGTTGAGAGCTCACCCCTGCCCAAGGGATCCTGGACACAGCATCCCTTCTCCCCTGAGAGTAAAAGGTCCCAGTTCATTTTAAGACAATAAATAGTCCATAAATAAAGTGGGGAAGGATGCAGCGAGCACAAACAGAACTGAAAGCATGTGATTCTAGGGGCAGAGGGAAGCTTGCATTTCATCTAGGGCACCCATCCTGTAAGAACAGAGGTGGGAAGGCTGGAGGGTCTGTGCACAAGCCAGTACACAGAGCCTTGGGTCAGTAAATACACTCTCTCTCTGGTGCTGGGGATTGGGGACTGGGCAGGGGACCCACAGCACTGGATGCTGAGGCCCAGGGGAAACAAATGTAGAGGCCTGGAAGCTAAGCAGATGGTAGAGCCAGGCCGGGGTTGTCCCTCTCACTGGCAGCAAGGGGTGGGCACGAGGTCAGGCCCAAAGACACTTGGGCCTTCTCAGCCAGCAGCTGGTAGAAGGGCTTAGGGGTCTCCCCATCGTCGTCCTCACTGCTGGAGCTCTCCCGCTTCACAATGCGGTTGTGCTGGCGGCTGAACCTGCGTGCCTTAGTGCTGGGGACAGATGGAAGTTCCTCAAGGTCAGCTCCTAGGTTCCCCAACTAGAGTCCCCAGCGGTGACCAAACCTGAAGGGAGCTGGAACTCTCTTTGGTCCCACTGGGGCCAGCCTCTCTTTGGGCCTCTGGGTGTTGATACCTAGATTGGACTGTGCCAAGTGCTTGCATACAGACCTGAGGGGTTAGGCTAGTTTGGAAATGAGTAAGGGTGAGCCCTTGAGGTTGGTGTAGGGGGCAGAATTCGGATTAGGATGACTAAGACAAAAGACAGAGGCTAAGCAACAGGAAAATAACTGATGCTCGGTGTGACAAGTAGAAATGAAGGCAGCAGATCCAGGACCCAGCAAAGGTCACTCTTCCCAACTGCAGATGGCACCTCCAAGTGGTAAACCTTGTGACCCAGGGGCTGAGGACATACTTAGTAAGGACACTTGCTCTGGCATGAGTCTGAGTTACTAGTACACAGCTATGCCTGGCTGTGTGTGCCTGTGTCCAAGCACTAGGAGCAGAGATAGGTAGATCAAAAGCTCTCTGTCCAGCCTTTTGGCTGCAAAGGCCAGTTCCACATTCAGTGGGAGGCCTTGCCTCAGGGTAATGAGGCAAAAAGCAAAAGAACGACACCTGATGTTCTGTCCTGGCCTTTGTATGCATGTGCATGTGTGCACATACCACACACGCACGTGCATGCACCACACATATACAAAGAAAAAGGAATCTGTGTTTTACAAGTCTTTAGCCCAGTGACACCCCAACCTGTCAGCAAAGCCAGGAAGCTCTGGGTGAGGGTGAGGGTCACAGGTGGGGCCCATGGTCTCCCCATGCCTTCTGAAGAGGTATTTCTCACCAGTATGGTCTCCTTTCCTCCAGAGTCATCCCTCGCCACAGTTGAGCCAGCTCCTTGGTGGCAGCTGTGGATGCGGTCCCAGGACAGGCTCTGGTACAGGAAGGAGGAGGTCACAATGGCCACACTATGGTCCTTGGCCATCCTTCCTCTCCCACCAGCTTTCCAGTGCCCCATTACACCCTCTAGAGTGAGAGGCAAGGAAGAGACACAGATGTCCTCCAAAGCATAAATGACCCACAGCCACCAACTTCACAGGCTCCCCCACACACAAACATGTTCTTCCAAAAAGGCAACCAGCTCTTTGGGCTGTTGCTCAGCCAACAGTGACAGGTCCAGGGCTGGCAACTGTTCTAAGTCAACCCCAAGGACCTTTAGCGATGAGACTTCTAAGGTATTTGGCAGGACTGAGCCTGAACCTTCTGAAGACAACCTGCAGCCAATGTGGCCTAGCAGGCAGATGACAACTAGGGGAGAGGTACAGGACTGGTTCAGCCCAGAACCAACCCCTCCTGAAGGCAGTTTCCTTGAAGGAGACAGAAGCTAATTAATTTCCTTTCCTCTGATGTCTCAGGTTGGAACTTGGGTCTGCTGCACAGGATAGGAAGCACAGCAGTGGGGCCACATGGTCTGGGGGTACACATGGGGATGGTAAACCCTTTAAAAACCTGGGTACCCTCACCCACCGGATATACTGCTTCCGGTTCATCCTGCAGAACATGATGAAGCCATTAACACACTTTTTCTTCACCTGGCCAGGGCAGATTTTTTTACTGTCCTTGGGCCTCATAGGGCCCTGGCTTGCCTGGACCTTCTTGATCTTCTTGCCAGCTACTAGTAGGCCAGAAGACCTCCGGGTAGGTGTCCATGTGTAGTCTTTGTCCTCATCACTGGAACTCTGCAAGCCCTCTGGGTTGGCCTGCTGCAGAACAGAAAGCTGAGCGAGGGAGAAGACCCCTGTCTTCCCTGAGTAGATGGCTACCCCTCTCACCTCCTCCTGTCCCCACAGGGAGTCTATGTCTGTGGACTCTGAACTGGAGCTGCAGTTGGACAGCACTTTCGTGTTCTCACTCAGCGACAGGTAGCAGTGGTCCAGTGAAATTGCAGACTGGAAGTTAGGTGGGCCTGTGTGGCCCTCAGAGGGTGCGTCCTAGACCAGATGAGGAGGAAGACACTGACTACAGGATTCACAAGACATTAGAAACAGCTCAGGTTAGACACCTTCACCTGTCTCCACACCCCTGGAAACACAGGAACCTCGACTTGAATGTCCCAGGCAGGAGCCTCATGGCATCAATTCACACATGAGGAAACTGGTACTAGAACAAGGACACAGGGTGCTTCAGCTGGAGGACATGAGTGCCCCTCCCACCTGCACAGCCTTAGCAGCCCTAGCACCAGTCTCAGCTAACTGGTTATCGCTCCCTCCTACTCCCTCATGTGGCTGAGCTGGAGGCAAAGGCAAAGCTGGATGACACCAATGGAGCTGTGTCAATGGAGCCAATCTTCTTGAGTCCCAGGCACCATGAGCCCTGTGGTGCCACTACCCACTGTGCATAAACTCCATGGTCAGGGAAGTACGAATTATTTGTCCAGATAAATTGGTACATTCCTGTAATTCAAGCTCTCTGAAGGCTAAGGCAGGAGGATTGAGAGTTTGATGCCAGCCTGTGATCCAGGAGACCCTGTCTCAAACACACAGACACATCACACACACACACACACACACACACACACACACACACACACACACACTAAGCTGTGAGTGGTAAACCACTGTAGGTGAGAGAACTGCCCTGTGTCCACCCTGCTAGGGGAGTGGCTGTGATCTCATGCAGGCCCTTCTGGGGCCTCTCATGGCAGCAGTGAGCTCAAAGGTGGGCGGTAAGGACAGAGGTGGTAACTCTGGGAAGGATGTAGGTATGGGATACAGTGAGGAAGACAAGCTGGAAAAACAAGAGCCTACCTTCTCTGAGGGGCCTTCCAATTCACAGGCAGCAGGTGAAGACTCCAAGAGACCTGTGAGTAGAACACTAGCAGGACTGGGCCTTTCCTACACCACCCCTGGCTAGCCCCACCTCCTTTCCCTACTTTCTCCACTTTGGGATTTCCTAGTCCATGTGCCAGCTGAGGGCACAGTGACAGCTTTCTGGAGCCTCTCCCTTACTACATGGCCTAGTAGCCCCTATGTTGTGAGGAGCTGCAGGCCCCCCAAGGCCCTCTAGGCATCCATTGGGCCCAGCTCAGGCCCAAGTACTTGTTGGGTGGGATGGTGTCCCCATGTTTTATGAATGAATGACTTTCCTCCCACTCTGGTAGCCCACCTTCAGTCAGAAAGTAGGTGCCATCCTCCAGGACATGATCCGGCAGGATTTTGCTTGGGGAGCTGAAGAGGGAAGAGCTAAGTCCTAAGATTTCACTTAGGTAGTTCGTCACATGCCTGGTATTGCTCTGGGAAGACCTCAAGGCCAGTGGGCTTCCTGCAAAGGATCATGGCACTCAGGCATGTGGTCAACTCCCAATGTAGCAGCGGGCTTTGAGGAGATAGTCCCACCCTAGCGAAAGGAGACTGCCATTCAGAGTCAAGGTGGTATAGGATTAAGAAGCACATTGCCTGGCAATACATCAACAAAAAAGAAAAAAAGAATCATTGCAATGTGCCAGAGCCAACAGATTGACTATGATGACCCACAGCTCTGTGCTTAAAAGGTTCTGTGGTAGCTGGCTTGTGGGAAAGCATGGCTTGATTAGCAACCAGGGGTAGAATGATGCTAGGTATAGTATGCTTTCATCCCACAGCCTTCTTCCTGCTTTTCTTGCTATAGACATCCCCTGAAGAGGAAGGTTCAGAAGGCTCAAAGCCTACAAGAAGAGAAGTTGTAATCACCATTTGGGCTGTCCTCGGATGTCCACACAGGAAGCCAGGGGTCAATGTCTGGGGCTTCTTTGTCTGCTTCACTGGAAGTGCACAAGAATAGCTTCTGCCTGCAGGAGTTGGAATTTGAGGAAGACACAGAGCCCTGGACTGAGCTCACATGACCAACTGTGGGCAACCCCAGGGAACTCAATCAACTGGGTTTCTACCCCCAAGGAGCTCCAAGTCGTGCATGGGAAAATGAGCTGGTAGGCAGATGCTGATAATGGAGGAGACCCTGTGGGGGAGCGTTCCAGGGAAGATGAGGGCAAGTATGAGAGAGACATGGTAGTTTCCCAAGTAAACCAGAGAGGCAGATGATCTAAGTAGAGGGACCAGGGCAGCAAGCTCAGAGCAGGTAGTGTCTGGACTGGAGAACATTTGGGCTGTTCAGTGAAAGGTTGGTGGCAAAAGCAAAAGAGGACAAACATGATGAGACTGGGTCACATTCTCCAATGCCAAGGAAGAGGTTTTGGCTCTACCTTGGGTCAGGGGCTTCAAGCTGCACTGATCTAGTCAAAGTCTATATTAGACAAGCACTCAATGGATGAGAATAGGCTAGGAGGAGAGAGAGTCAAGGAAGATCAGCAGGTGACAATCACCAGTCTAGAAGGTGGGAAACCAGACCTTCCTGGGAGCCTGGAACAGCCAGCACACAGCTGAGCCCAGAGCGCCATTCAGGGAGCCCTGGCAGAGAATGTAAAGCTTTTTCTCACACTTGACAGATACCTCAGCCCCAGCCATTGGCACTCTGGGGTTTCCTTACCTGAGACAGGGCTGTGCCCTGGTGAGGAAATAGGACCTCTGAACCCTGCTCTGAGCCTTGATGTCAACATCAAGCTCTCCATCCTGGGCTGCTACAGCATGATCACCTGAAGGAAGGGGTGTCAGAATAAGGTAACTATGCCTGTATATGGGCCAGATTCCAGGGACCCAAGATGGGGAGGGGTAAGGGTAAGAGAGAGGACCAGGCTCTGCCATCAGCCTTCCTCCTCCCATAACCAAACCAGAATCTTAGGCTGTGGTACCTGGGTGAAGCCAGAGTGTGTGAGTCACCCCAATGATTCACACCTCCATCAGAAGTGCCAGAAGACCAGATCCTTAGTATAGAATAACAATGCCAGCAAAGATGACACACAAGTGAAGCTGGCCCTGTCCTCCTCCCTGTAAATCTTTTACTGATGTACAGTACCATTATACCAATGGGTAAGCCCAGTCATTGCCATGTGAAATGGCATGTCTAGCTCCAAGTCTCATAGCTGGCAGGAAGGTAATACCGCCTCTGGGACCAGGGCATTCTAGCACCAGGGCATTCCAGCAAGTCCGGGTGGCCCTGGAAAAATGGGGAATTCCATCACTGGACTGAGAATTTGGTCACTACCATGTCATAGCACGGTCATGGCCTGGACTAGAGAGGATACATGAACAATAGGGGAGCATGGTGGAGAAGAGGAACTGGGCACTCAGAGAAGCCCAGTAGGCGTATGTTGCCCCATCCCTAGGTTTGAGATCTGAAGCTTACACACAAGGGTGACCTTCATCTTGCCCCTCTCTTACAGAGACTGACAACAAGAGTGAATGAAAAGCCCCATGGTGTAAGAGGCAGTGTCATCCCATTCATTGATGTATGCCTAGTTGCTGGAACTGTCCAGGGCAGAGTCTGCAAAAGGTACAAATACACATGTACACACATGTGTGGGGTTAAAGAGCACATGCAAATATAAAGTGAGTTCCTGCTAAAGAAAGGCACCAACTTGTAATGTCATAGGCAGAGATGTTCTGAGCCATGTCCAGGAACACCAGCTGGGCCCCTCGTCCGTCACCTTCAGACAGGGATGGTATAGTTGTGGGGTGGATGCTAGGGCTGAGGTCTCTTGGACAGATGGTACCTTCCCCATTTTCTTCCTTTAGGCCTGGGTGTGTGGTCATCTGATTTTCAGACTGGTCCAGAACTAGGGAGCGGCGAGACTTATAGGGCCAGACTGGGCGCTCTGAGAGAATAGAGACAGGAGTCTGGAGGCTTGGTGTTAGCACCAGGATGCCTCAGAATTTGGCTCAGGTAGGGAACTCTTCTGCTTGAGGCTGACACATTCCGGAACCCTGCTTATCTCCTGGCACTCACGAGCAGTCCAGGTGTTACCAGCTCTTCAACCAGAGCTCACTGAGCCAACTCTGTGTACATAAGTTGAGTTCTAACAGCATGGTGCACAGCTGCTGTGACATCCCACACCAGGCAATGATGCTAGCTTTCGGGGTGTGGCACACACTTAAGAAGTTTCTAAGCACCTCAAATAATTGTAATGTACAGTTGTGACTAGAGAGCAATGATTAGGTAGGCCATAGCCCCATTTCACAGGCATGGGCACTGAGGTGCTTAAGGGGTTGGAAAGCAAGGGTGTGGTGAGGCTGAGCTAGAGCCAGGACTCTCAGCCTCTACACTTAGATCTTTCTACCACCCTGCCTCCCCTATGCACTCGATCAAGGACAAGAAATGATGACAGTAGCATCCTTCTTGGGCCTTGCCAGGGCTTCTCATATAAGCACTGCTTGGCAGTGTCTTCTCAGGCTTTTCTGTAACCTTGAGAGGAACTGGATCAGTCCCTGTCCCAGTGAGGGGAAATGAAAGTCCCGGAAGGTCTGGGACTCAGGCATAGATTGGTGGGGCCTGGCCCAGTGTGTCCCTGGAGAAGGAGCCTATTCTGTGACAGCAGTTCACTGCACTTTTTCCACAGACCACACGTACCTGACACTCGGGTAAACTTCTTCTTTCGAGGTTTCAAACAAGTGCCCCAAAGGTGTGACTTCTGAGAGCTGGAGGGGGTGGATTGTCTCCGCCAGGTCTGGCCAGCAGATGGGTTCCCACCCAGCCCTGGTAGTAGAGAGGACACAGGTCAGAGCCCACTCCTGGTCTTGCACATCCTCCTCCCCCCAAACAAGGCTTTCCAACCCTGGGTGGGAATGTTTTCAGGCAGACTCTACAAACAAGGAAACTAAGGTCTATTCCTACACAGCCAAGAAGTCAAAGGGCAGGCAGCACTTAGAAGGCTGAGGAAGAAGGATTACTGTAAGTTTGAGTCCAGTCTGGGCTATATAGTAAGACTCTTCCTCAAAAATATAAATGAATGCGTGAATGAATGAATATAAGAAAAAATAAAAATAGAAACAAAAACAAATTAATCTTTAGGATGTTCTCTGGTTGAATCTTCTAATACTTTTCATCTCCACCCCTCTGCTCTGACTTACAGACCTTACCCCTCTGCTCTAGCCTCTGTGTCCCTGGCCTTTTCTTCCTGTGTGAGTATTCACCCCAGCCACTGTACAGTGCTGGGTAGCTGTGTGCTGCAGCCACCATGTTGTTTCTCTGTATAAACACATCTCATTCCCATGGCACACACAGTATGGAAGTGCTGGTGGGGTCCCAATGTACAGATGACAAAACTGAAGCCCAGGCAGGCTATAGTCATAACAGAATCTGAATCAGCATCTGGCTTGGGAAGAGCATGCATAAACCAGATCAGTGTAGTATCTACTCCAGTCACATTTGCTGCTTGCCTTTCCTTAAACATTCTATGTCTCCTCATGCCCACATGTTCTTGGTCGGAGTGGTTCTGCAGTCTGGCAGGGTTCCCTTATGTTTTCCTTGAAGGCCAAGCTCTCAGGCTACCTCCTCCAAACTCCAAAACACAGTGTCTATGTTTTGCTTTGTGTCTCTGAGACTGGGTCTTGCTTGGGTAGGTTAGGCTGGGCTGGAGCTCACTGTGCAGCCGTGGCTGGCCTTGAACTCCTGCCCAGCCCCTGAACGCTGGAGTAACAGGTGTGGCTCTCTTACAGCACCTTTCACATCTCTCTGATGTAGCTACCTTCCCCAAGAAGAGGAAGATTGGTTTCCCTGACAGCCAGGAAAAAAATGGTGTAGAGGCACTGGAGATGGAACTGCTTACCCACAAATTCACCTTTGCCATTGCTGCTGTGGAGCTTGAGCAAGGCCTTGGCCACATCAATACTTCTCTGGAGATACTGGATGTAGTGTAGGACACGCAGCAGGATCTCCTTCTGTGTAGAGACAAAGTTGAGAGCTGGGCACATTGCCCTCCTGTCACCCCAGCTCCTCAGGAGGGAGAGGCAGCAGGATCATGAGTTGGAAACCAGCCTACGAAACATGCTGTTAAGACCCTGACTGCACAAGTGTTAGGGCCTAAGACAGTGTAAGGCTCCTGGGGAACAGAGAGAGGTAGCACCTCACACCCCACTCTCCACACACACCCCAACAATGCCTCAGCTGGCAGAGCTCCACCTATTCTGACATCTAGGCTTTAGTTTGTCCTAGAGAGCTGGCTGGAGGCTAAGGCTAAACATTAATGGAGCTTGCAGACCTAAAGAGACAGAGCTAGAATCTGATTGGGGCAGCCTGCTCCTGGTCCCAGTCACAGGCATATACTGCTCAGCTTCTGGCCTTTTGCTCATACTTAATTTCCTGTCTGGCCCTCCTCTTCTCTCCACAAGCCCCCTCATCTGCCTGCTCCTCCTCTGAACTTCAGCATAGCCACCTCCTCTTATGACTACCTGGCCCAGGCTGGACCAGCTTACCATATCTCAGTAGTCTAAAACACCCTGGACTTCTTCCCACCTCCACATCAGCCACAGTGCTTTCTGTTATCTGTTGCTGTGTTGTTCTCTCCCTTTGACCTTGAGCTAGTTGAAGCAAGACTTTAGCTAACTCATTTCTGTATTCCAAAGACATAGAATGGAGAGGTGCCTCAGCCGGGGGCTTTTAAAGAAGCAGATTTTTCACATCATTCAACAGGGTGCTCCTGGCCAATGTGCAGATATCACCTACCCCACTACCACCACTCAATACCTCCTGAGATGCTACTGGAGACACAAAGCTAAAACCAATGCAAGCACGTGCCTTCATGGACACACAATCTAGCAAGGACAACAGTCCCTAAATAACTCAGAAATCATTCAAAATTATCAGCCATGCATTCTGGAGTATACCTGTAATCCCAGTACTCAGGAAGCTGACACAGAAGGATTGTAAATTCCAGGACAATACAGCCTAGGAAGACCCCATAAAGAGAGAGACAAGACAGACTGAGAGAGAATACCTCTTAACACCACCCCCAACACCAACACACAATTTTAAAAAGGCTTAGTCAATGTTTGAATGAGACTGCTTTCAAGGGGGCTGGTCTCAAAGGGCCTGAAAGAGAAGAAAGCTGTCAGTAGACTACTGACAGGTGTCTTTCTTAGACTGGCATGTATAAAACCTGGCTTGGAATGCCATTACAATGAAGTCTTTGTGTAGTTGTGAAGAGACACACACAGATGGTCCATGCAAAGGTAGTTGGACTGCATCCCTGTTTTCAAGATAGAAAGCTGTTTCTGATTTTTGTTTTGTATGGTTTTTGAGAAAGGGTCTCACTGTGTACCTCAAGCTGACCTCTAACTGGTAATCCTCCTGCTTCAGTCTCCTATTGACATGAGCTCCATACCCATCTAGAAAGTTCAGTCTTGGTGCTTTAGGAACATGACCTAGCAGCTACAACTAGAAGGTGAAACCCCAGAGACCATCTCAAGTTAAAATAGGCATTAAAACTGTCACAACAGAGAAAATTCACTCAACAAACATCTACTGACCACGGAGTGACTGATGATGCATTATCACTCCATCTTACTCTCTCTGCCTACCTCTCTCATTCCTCTTCCCTTTGGGTATTTCTGGACAATCTATTCCTTCAGGAATTTCTCCCCCCCCCCTTTTTTTGCATGGGTTTTTGTTGTTGTGTGGTTTTGTTTTTGAACAGGATCTCACTATATAGCTCTGACTGTCTATGTTTCAAAGTTAAAAAAGAAAGCAGGCCTGTGAGGTGGCTCAGGTGGGGAAATGCACCTTTCTCAAATTTCAGTTCCTTTAGACCCCCTTGAAGGCATCCTGAGTTCAATCACTCAAGCCCACATGAAAGAACTGACTCCCTCAAATCGGCCTCTGACTCCCACAGTTGTGTCATGACATTTATACCAAATAAATAATTTAAAACTTTAGCTTTTAAAGAAGGAGGCATATTAAAGAGATACTCAGCATTTGGGGGCTGATTCCAGAAATTTACAGTCAATTAGGAACAACAATTATCAGTTATTATTTGCTTGAGGCTGTTCCTGTTGTTGCTAGGAAGAGAGTCATCCTTTGAAGCCCTTGCCTGACAGAACTCTCCATCCAAAGAGCATCAGAAATGAGGAAACAGGACTAAGATAACTCAGGGGGGAGGTGCTTGTCGCTGTGGCACAGGCACTGCTCCCAGAAAGTTACTAATTATATATGTCTGTGTGCATGTGTACACATATAAACATATCTATATACACACACACACACACACACAAATATATTAAGTGTATACATTTCTAAAATGAGGGAATAATCACTGTGATAAGGACTTTCGTGGTGGATGGGAAGAAGGCTGTGGTTCATGCAGGACAGGAGGCAATGAATGCTCAGAGTAGTGTGGATAGATACCACAACCTCAAGCCTCAGACACAAGAAAACCACCCTTAACAGCTCCAATAAGAGATCATATGGCCGTGATCAAGTGGGTGACTTCCTCTAGTAAGAGACTGGCCTCAGAGTATGAGCTCTAACTAGGAAGCAGATTGCATGTAGGCCAGCGTGCAGGATAGAACCCAAGGAGAATGTAGGGGAGAAGGGATCCCAAGCACAGGAGAGAACACATGGGAAAAAATTATGCTGAATGGGCTGGTGGGATGGCTTAGAGGGTAAAAATTCTTGCTGTATAGGCCTCATGACTTGAGCTCCATCCCAATACCACGGTGGAGGAGAAAACTGACTCCCAAAAGTTATCTTGTGACCTCCATAAACATGCCATGCTATGTCCACCCCCTCTTTCTCTCTCTTACACATACATTAATAATTTTGTTAAAATAAAGTAGAACAAAACCAGGCCTAATAATACAGGCCTGTAATCCTAGCTACTCAGGATATAGAGGCAAAAGGATTCCAAGTTTAGGCCAGCCAGGACCACAGAATGAGCTCAAGGCCTGCCTGGCAGCTTAGTGAGACCTTATCTCAGAAATAAGTATAGTTCAGTGAAGAGTACTTATCTAGTATACACAAGGCCCTGGGTTCAATGCCCAGTGTCATGAATAAATTATTTAAATAAATAGGAAGGTGGGATATTGTAGCCCATCTTTGCTACTTTGTGGATTCTTCTTTTCCTGCCCTTTATTCCTCCTGTTTCACTCCTGATGAGAGAAAAACAAGGATATCATGGAGAGAGGAATTAGGAAAATCCCTGAATTTAATTTCTTTCATTTTGTTTCTTATTTGACCATAACTACTAACAAATCATAACTAACCTCCCTAAAAGACGAACAAACACCGACCTTGCCTTTCTGGGCCCTTGCATTTATGTACCCTCTGAAAATAATCCCAGAATTCCAAACACCACACAATTACAAAAACTATCTTCAACTGGCAAAACCATGCTTCTGCTAGAATAGGAGGCAAACCATAGTCTGCTGCTGCAGACAGTCCAAAGCAGCCCCATATCCCCACACCTGGGATTAAAGTGAACGCACATTCTTGTAATAGCTCTGTATTGGTTTTTTGTTTGTTTGTTTGTTTGTTTTTAATAAAGAAACCAAAATTCCAGAATTCTTAAAAATGTCACTGCAGGGTATGGCTCAGTAGTAGAACCCTTGCAAAGCATGTATGAAGCCCTTATGTAGTTAAAAAAAAAAAGGGGTGGGGGAGTTGGATGCTAGAGAGTTGGGCCATCAATTAAAAGCTCTAGCTTCCAGAGAATCCCGGTTCTATTCTCAGCACCCACAGGGCAGGCCATAATCACCTATAACTCCAGTTCCAAGAGCTCCAACACCCTCGTTTGTTACATAGTCATATCATACATGCAGGGAAAACATCCATGCACATAAAAAAAAAATTAAAAAGAGCCAGGTAATGGTGGCACACACCTTTGCTTCCAGCATTTGTGAGACAGAGGCAAGAGGATCTCTGTGAGTTCAAGGCCAGCCTGGTCTACAGAGTAAGTTCCAAGACAGCCAGGGCTACACAGAGAAACCCTGTCTCAAAAAAAATAAACAAATAAATATTTTTCTTTTTAATGTGTGTGTTTGTTTTGAAAAAGAGGTCTCTCTGTTATGTAGCAAGGCCTGGAGATGATTCCTGGAGATGACATCACATCAGTTAAGAAATGCTATTCATTCCTTGAGGGCAGGAATAGAGTCCTTCTCTTCCCTGGTTCCCAGGATCCTATGACAGCACCTATACACAGCAAATAAGCAAGTGCTTGAGGACATAGACAAATTCCCCATCATCACATCCCAGTTCCAAAGGCAGCCGCATCCTAGTCCCATGTCTGAGATTAGGCTGCCTTACATGGCAAGGGCACTTTACAGATGTCACTGAATTAAGGAACTGGAGGTAGAGAGATTGCTTGAGGTTATCCACATGAACCGGACATAATCATGATGATTATGATGATTACTGTAAGAGGGAGGCAGGAGGCCCAAAGGTGGAGAAGATCATATGAAAGCAGAGCAGGAGCCCTGACGAGAACTTGTTGATGGTTTGCAAGGAATATGAAGCCTTTGAAAGTTGCCAAAGAAAAACATAATACACTTTCCTCTGAGGGAGAGAGAGGAAACCACTGAGCTACCATCCCGAGTCCTCTGTTTACATTTGTATTTTGAAACAAGGTCTCAAAAGTTGCACATGATGTTTTGAACTCACTCTATAGCCCAGGCAGGCCTTGCACTTGCAATTCTCCTGCCTCAGCCTCCCAGGTGCTAGAATGAAAAGCATGCAACACTAGACCACAATTTTTCTTTTCCCTCTGTGCCCCACCTTCAAGGATGAAATCTAGAGCCTTGTACATGCCAGGCAAGAGCTCTATTGCTAAACTATGTGACAAGGCATTGTTTTTGTCTTGCATCCCTTAGGAGCAGGAGTTACCTTTTCTTTTCTTTCTGGAGACAAGGTTTCTCTGTGTAGCCTGTGCTGTCCTAGACTACCTTTGTAGACCAGGCTGGCCTTGAACTCACAGAGATCCATCTGCCTCTGCCTCCCTGAGTGCTGAAATTACAGGCGTGTGTGCCACCATGCCCAGTTTATCTTCCTTTTGTTAACAACTGAGAAACTTGGGGCTGAGAGCAGCAGCTGCGAGGCTGGAGGGCTCCAGCTCTGTTGTGTGACCTCTGCCTCTACTTTTTCCACTCCCTGTTCCTTTTACCTCTTTCTGTGTATGTGCATGTTCACGTAGAGATCAGAGGCCAGCTTCATTCCTCAGGGGTTGTTCACTGTGGGTTTTTTTGTTTGTTTTTTGTTTTTTGAAACAGGGTCTCTCAATGTGACCTGAGCTCAATAACTAATGAGAGTAGAAGCTTGCACCATGACACCTCACAACCCATGGCTTTCTGTGAGTTCTGGGACTAGAGCTCAAGTCCTCATACTTTTGTAGCAAGTACTGACTGAACAGTCTCCAGTCCCAGCTCCACCTACCCCACCTCTTATTCTGAAAGGATCCCACAGGGCTGGGGGTATAGCTCAGTGGCAAAGAAAGCACTTGCTGACACTTTGGGTAAGTAACTGGCTTCTAAAAATGAGAATTCTCCCCAATGGACTCCCAGAAATTCCTGTTCAGAGCATGACCACCTGTTTCAAGTCCACCACTGAGAGGCCTATGTGGATTTCCTAGGAGAGGTCCCACTTACTGCTCTGACACCCTGCTCCCACCTGCCTCCTCCCCTTCCATCCCCATACCTTGGTGTGCTTCTTGTTTCTGGTCTTCATGGTCACAGGGATCAGTAAGGCCAGTTCTCGAAGCTTGTTCGTGTGGTTTTTCTTATCCTTCCTGTTTGAGGATGAGAGCCAATTTTGGTTAAGATACCTAAAATTAAGCTTTGTTTGGAGACAAGGTGATTGCATTGCCTCAGCCCCTCAAGTGCTAAGATTACAGATATGAGCCATCACATTTAGTTTTAAAGGTTTGTGGCCTGCCCCCAAACCTTCAGTCTTGAGTCAAGACTGTGCCCTATCCCCATCCTTGGACATCCAAGACAGAGTCTCAGGCATCATTAGAATTTACCATTCTCCTTTATCGCTTGGACCAATGGGTCCCCAAATCTTGCCCATCTTCCACCCCACTCCCACTTTTGTTAAGCCCCTAACTCTTACATGGCTGTCTTCACATCCTCATAGGGCTCCCAGTGTCCTATCTACCTCCTTCATCTGTTTTGTCTGAGCAAGCTCACTTTTCTGAAACATAAATCTGACCTTGGCGTCACACCTTCAAGGTCATGCCATTGATATGAAACAATTTGTTCATTTTTATTTTTAGATGTAGGATCTTGCTATGTAGCACAGGAGCGACTCAAACTTAGCAGTCTTCCTGCTTTAGTCTCCTAAGTATTGGGCTTACAAGTGTGCACCATAACACCTGAGAGGACCACGTTTAAAGCCTCTGAGTGGCTCACCCTTCCTTTTCTAGCCCAGCTGGCCATGCTAGTCCTAGCATTACTTTGGCTCTTTCATACTGACTGACCCACGCTGCACAGGGTGGGTGAGCTCCATACCCCTGCAGTCCATCACTGTGTCCTTAGCACAGTCACTGGGCTCTGGTACTCTGGAAATTCAGTGCATGCTGGCTAAAGGCCTCAATACAGGCATGAAAGGAGTTGACTTGTGACAACCTCCAGGGCCTAATTCCTGAATACATAATTCATGAGATAGCCACACATTATAACACACACAGATCCACCCCTCCCCCACTAGTCGAGCCATAAGATTGACTCCCAAATTATACACTACCCTACTGCTTGCAGGGTTCCTATGGTTGCCCTAGCACCTGCATTGCTACCAGTTCTCCTCATACCCTCCTCAGGGCCTTCAGTTGCTAGCTCTTGTACCCTGGTATCCCAAAAGACCATACCCTGTCCACACCAAAACCACCTTTCCATTACAGGTATAGATAGATTTAGTTCCAGTGGTGGTGATACACTGATTCTCCTCCCCAAGCCTGATGCTGGCCTCATATGTAGGGGAAGAACTTCTCTAGTCCCTGCCTATGAGGAGATGGGGCTCTGTGTGGGAGGCACACTCATCTTCCTAATCAAACTCCAACTTTCTAGAAGAATCTCTCTGGGCTGGGAGTGTGACTCAGTGGTACTAGAATTTACCAGTGCTAAGGCATTGGAGTCCATTCCAAACACTGAAAAGAAAAAAGAAATAAAGAAAGAAAGAGAGAAAGAAAGGAAGAAAAAAAGAAAAATTAAGAGAAAAAAAAAAAGAGAAAAGATCCTTCAAGGAACAAAAACTGGGGGTTGGGGAGCAGACAAGGGCCTGAAATCCATCACTGTGTGAAGACACTTGTAGGCAAGCCTGATGACCTGAGTTCCATCTCTGGAACCTACATGGTAGAAGGAAAAAACTGACTCCTGCAAGTTGTCCTCTGACCTCCACACATAATGCCATATCCCCCTTCCCTTGTCATAGAATAATTAAGTAACTATTAAAAATATCTTTTCACCTATTCATTCAGCAATTAGTTACCAAGCATCTACTGTGTGGCAGGAATGGTAAGGGACAGGGACAAGAGCATAAAGAACAAACAGCTCTTCTGCAGCTGAAGGGACAGTAAGGTCCTCAAACACACTGTTCCACAAACAAACCTGAAATAGCAACTAGGACCAGAATGAGCTATGTAATATTTGAGGGGTACACTACAAATAAAAATGTGGTGTCACTTGCTTAATAATTAAAAGCTTCAGCCGGACATGGTGGCACACTCTGGGAGGCAGAGGCAGGCAGATCTCTGAGTCTGAGGCCAGCCTGGTTTACAAAGCAAGTCCAGGACAGCCAAGGCTACACAGAGAAACCCTGTCTCGGGGGGGTGGGAGGGTGGAAGAGCTACAAGATGGAGAGCAAAGCATTAAACTCATTATGTAGGTCTTTTTATTCTCTGTGTGCTCGAGTACAGAGACACAGACACAGACACACAGACACACACACACACATGCACACAGACATATGTATGCAGCATGTGCCAGATCAGATGTCCTCCTCAATCTCCATGTTTTGTTTGTTTGTTTGTTTGAGACAGGGTTTCTCTGTGTAGCCTTGGCTGTTCTGGACTCTATGTAGACCTCAAACTCAGAGATCTGCCTGCCTCTGCCTCCGTGAGTGCTGGGATTACAGGCTTGTGACACTGCACCCAACTTTCCATGTTAGTTTTGATTCAGGGTCTCTCACTGAAACTGAAACTCACAGACACAGTTGGGCGGGCTGGCCTAACCTCAAGGATCCTCACGCCATCTCCCCCACACTTGTTTGTATTTTGTGGGTGCTAGAGATCTAATCTCAGATCCTTAACATTGCATACCAAGCACTGTTCTGAGCTAGCCACCAACCACCCCATGGTCTGACATTTTAAACTCTAGGCCCTGTGTAAACGACTGCACAAGTCAAACACCCATCAGGCTGGTTCTGATGGAATGTTAAGGAGAGGGGTTGCTTGGTTATGGATGCTGTAATAGCAGGCGTTGACCTACAAAATGAGGAGCTTGTTACCTGGAACTGCACTAGTGAGGTCTTTCCACAGAAACTAAATCTGGCCAGAACCTAGTCCAGAGGATAAGAGGGGATGAGAAGGAACAGACAACACGCCAGGCAAGAGGGAACATGTGCAAAGGCCCTATGACACAAAGCAGCAAGGAGAACTCAAGGAAAATAAAACCCAGGCACTGGAGCTCAGCAAGAAAAGTAGACAAGGCAGGTGCTAACATCTTGGGTGAAGCAGGAACCTATAGGCTTAGGGTACAGAGGAGTTTTATCTATATTCTAAGACCCATTGAAAACGCTTAAAGGACTTCCTGCAGCAGACAGCATCCTTAGTTCACCTCCTAAAATGTTTGTGGACACAGAAATCACACACACTTATCATATTAATGGAGGAGTGAAGAGGAAAACATCATATTGGATACCAAGTTACTCTTCTCTGACTGCAATTTTGAGGAGTGTTGTTGTTAGGCACACTGTGCTACCTAGGCTGGCCTCAAATTCCTGGGCTCTCAAGATCCTTCTACCCCAGCCTCCCCAGTAGCTGAGACCACTGGTGAGTTCAGGGTCATTATTAACTTAGCTAATCGTGAACTATTTTTTTTTTTTTTTTGAGACAGGGTCTCATATAGATAACTCAGGGTAGTTTTCAAGTTTTTCTGTATAGCTGAAACTGGCTTGAACTTCTTTCTTTTTGTTTTGTTTTTTATTAAGACAGGGTTTCTCTTTGTAGCCCTGGCTGTCTTAGAACTCATTCTGTAGACCAGACTAGCCTCAAAGAGACTTGCCTGCCTCTGTCTCTCAAGTGCTGGGATCTACAGGTGTCTAACACCATACCAGGCTCAAGATATTATTTTTAAAAAAATTTATTTTATGTCTGTGTGTTTTGCTTGCATGCATGTATGTACATGGCTGGTGCCCTCAGGTCAGAAGAGGGAGTTGAATCCCTTAGAACTAGAGTTACAATGGTTGTGAGCTACAACATGGGTACTAGGAATTGAACCTGGTTCCTCTGAAAGAACAGCAGGTGCTCTTAACTTCTGAGCTATCTTTTCAGCCACATGATTTTATTATAAAAAAAAAAAATACTGGTGCTTGCTCAGCACATATAAACCCTTGGGTTCAGTTTTCAATACTGCAAGCAACAGATAAATATAAGTAAATCCTCCAAAGCTTTGTCTAGCCCTGTTCTTATTTATGTGTGTGTGTGAAAATGCATGAGTTTGTGTAAAAAGGCCTGAGGTCCAAATCCAGTGTCTTCCTGAATCACTCCCCATCTTATGGTATTTGTATTTTCTTCTTTTTCGAGACAGGGTTTCTCTGTATAACTGCCCTGGCTGTCCTGGAACTCCATTTTAGAACCAGGCTGGCCTCGAACTCACAGAGATCTGCCTGTCCCTACCACCACATCCGAGTCCCATCTTATGTTTTAAGATGGTCTCTTTTTCAACCTTGAGCTCACTGATTTAGCTAGACTGAGTGGCTAAAAATCATCCTGTCTCTACCTTACTCCCCCACCCCACCCTATGCTGGAATTATAGGCATGTGCTCTTACACTTGTTTTTTTCATGTGAGTACAAGGGATTGAATTCATATCTTCATGCATGGCAAGCACTTTGTCCACTGAGCCATCTTCCTGACCTGACCCTATTTATTTACTTGCATGTTTTGCACTTGTCCCTGTACTTGAAAGAAAGAGTGTGTGTGTGTGTGTGTGTGTGTGTGTGTGTGTAACATTGTATGAATTTAAAGCCAACCAAGCAAGACCTTGTCTCAAAACAAAACAAAACAAAACAAAACAAAAAAAAAAAAACGCTGAAAAAAAAGAGGGTAGAATTATTTCTCAGAATGCTTAGATAATGGGGCACATAGCATATTGAATGACTTGTTGATAGTTGCTGCTTTTGCTTAACCAACATCCCATTCCCCTTCCCTCAATTGTCCTTTGGGCAACTTCTCTGCTCTCTGTGCATGTTGTTCAGAGAGGCTGACCCTATTCTCCCCTCCAAAGGGAGCACAGAACCAAGGTCCATCCAAGAAGTTACCATGACTGATTCAGAATTAGGGTCCGGATTTCAGGCTTGACCAGTGAGAGTCAATAAGTCTTGAAAAGAGGTTCTATGGGGTGATCAGCAGGCAGGATATGAACCTGAGCAGCTGGGAGTCATCTTGCCCTCCCCTAAGGAGCCTGCTTGATAAGGAAGAGCAGAGTGAAGGCAAGCAAAGCCCCACTAACAGCACTCACCCCTTGCCTGGCTGGGACCAGCCATGCCCTGCTATCCCTGACCTTTTGTTTAAATGACCTAGCAGATTCCCTTTTATTCATAAACCTAGTTTCAGCTAGTTTTCTACCCACCAAAACCAAGTCTTTGTTATTGGAAAAAACCCTCATCTAGAAAGAAGAAAACAAGAGACAAAGATTCTAAAAGCAATAGGCTGCATGATGCACGAGTCTTCATTACTTCATGATGCTCCTTCTGAGCATAGTATCTACACAGTGGACCAGAGCAAAGGAGGTGCTTAATTGTGATATTAATAAATGGATGAGGAGGGCTGTATGGACATCCATTTAGGGGAAGACAGTACTGAGCAAGATGAACTTCGACTGTTCTTAATTTGTCCAGATTGGATGGGTGGAGACCCTCAATCTGCTGATTTCAGAGTCCGACAGCTGAGGATACAGATATGCATATGGCCCTGAAGCCATTTCAGTATTCCTCACTCCCAACACCCAAAAGGTTCTTACGTAAGTATTTGGTGGATGAATGAATGCACATTGTGAGTGAAAGGAAAGAGCATTTAAGAACCTCAGAATTAGAGGGCCTAGATAGAGAGATGGCTCAATGCTCTCAGAGAGGATCCAGGGTGCAATCCTAGTACCTGCAAGGTGGCTCACAACTCTTTTCAATGCCAGTTCTGGGGGATCTCATGCCCCCTGCTGGCCTCCACAGGCATGGCATGTGCATGGTGCAGAGAGACATTCAAACAAAACACTGACACACACATAAAATTAAAAATAAAGAAATGAACAACAAAATGGGATCTGTGGATGTAGTAAAGTGATGAGTTCCTTAGGACTTCACATCACAAGGCCCTGGGTTCATTCACAGAACTGAAACAAACAAACAAACAAACAAACAAACAACAAACAAAACTTCAGAACCCTCTTTGGGAAATAGCGGGAATATTCCCACCTCCTTCCTTGCTAGGTGGCGGTTATTAGATACAATCAAAGTTCTAGACAAACAAGCTAGAAACAGTGTTTAGTAACATCATGTTGTTACTATTAGTCAGTCATAGTGGCTGGAGCTATACTGAAGATGGGGAAATAATTACCTGTCATTAGGACTCAAAGAACTAGCTCTGAGCTGATCAGGAAAACACAAGAATCTCCTGGAACCCAACATCTGCAAAGAGGGGAAGAATTATTAGTGACCTTTGAGACTCCAAAATGAATGTACACCTTTCCCCACCCCCTTGGCACATCTTTAAAAGCATCCAGATATCCTAAAATAGAACATCTCTATGGGCTCAGGAGCCTAAAAACCCTAAAATTTAAATAGAAGATCACAAATCCCAAATGGTAAATTTAAGCTCCTAAAATTTGGATCTAAAACCAAAATCATCAAGTTTCCAGACATTTATCTCAGAATTCAAACATCAATAACTGGATGCCAGAGGCTGAAATAAAGACTGTCTAGTCTGAAAAATGGCTTGAAACCTCTAGAAAGGGGTGGGGGTGGGAGGTTGAGACAGGATCTCTCTTTATAGCTCTGTCCTAGAATTCACTATGTAGACTAGGCTGCACTTGAATTCACAGATTCATTTGCCTCTGCCTCTCCAGCACTGAAATTAAAGGGATGTGCCACCACACCCAGCTAGATAGCGATATTAATAGATGAAAACTGACTTTAAAAGTGAGAGGCTGGAGAGATGCCCAGAGGTTAAGAGCACTGGCTATTCTTCCAAAAGTCCTGAGTTCAATTCCCAGCAAACACATGGTATCTCACAACTGCCTGAAGTCCCGATTCCAAGGGATTTGGCACCTTCACAGATATACATGCAAGCAAAACACCAATGAAAATAAACAAACAAACAAACAAACAAGTTAATAAATAAATATTTTTTTAATCCTAAAGTAAGAGCTGGATAAATGGCTCTACAGTTAAGAGCACTGACTGCTTTTTCAGGGGACTTAGATTTGATTCCTAGACACACTGTGGCTCACAACTGTCTCTAACTCAAGTTCCAGGGGATCTGATGTCCTCTTCTGGTCTACTCCAGAAACTCCATGCATGTAGCATGCATGTGCACACACACACAAACACACACACATGCAGGCAAAACATATATAAACATGTTTTATAATATATAAAATAAACATGTTTATATAATATATAACTTTTAAAATTAATCATAAAGTGAGCCAGGCTTGGTGGACCACACCTTAATCTCAGGACTCAGGAAGCTGAGGCAGTCAGATGTCTGTGAGTTCCAGGTCTTCTAGGGCTACATAGTGGAAACACTGTCTCAAAAAACAACCAGCAAAAAACCCCACCACAAAAATAGTTAAACAAACAAATAAATAAAAATTCCTAGGTGAAAGCCAAATCCCCAAAAGAAGCTTCCTAAATCTATTCATCCTGAAAATCTAATACTGAAATTCTGGATGTTCAAAATGTTGAGTATTGACCCTCAAATAGGAGCCTAATCCTAATATCAGATGACAAACCACAAACTTACACACACACACACACACACACACACACACACACACACACACACACACACGTAGTCCAAGTCGGACTCCAACTCAGGAAGGATTACATGTGTGAATTACCACACCCACCTCAAACCACAAACCTTAACGCTGAAAAGCCCAGATCCCATTCCCCCCCGCCAAAAAAAAGCGTTTCTCATGTCCTACAATAAATATCTCTGGACTCCTAAAACTGTCCCTTCAGATCCTCAAATTGCGATCTCCTTAGAAAACGTCGATTTCACGCGTGCATCCCGCTGAGACCGGAACCCTAAATTGACACCTGTCTATACTCAGTGGGAGAGGTCAACTCCAGCCCTTAAACCTAGTTCTCAAAGGACCCAAACTGGGTCCCACCCCAGATCCTACTTTCACACCTCAATAGTCCTCACCTCAACCCTGTCAAATTAGATGGCTGACCCTCCAAATAGTAACTCTGGAACCCCAAACTAACATTTCCAGATCCCCCGAAAGCCGAGCCTCGAACAGGAGACCCCACGTCTTCCACGGCGCTCGGAAAGAACGTTCCAGAAATCCGATTTTAACCAGGGGTCCCCCAGACCTCGGCTTAGCCTCAAACCTGCTCCGCTCCCGGAGAGGCCCCGGCCGGAAGGCATGACCCCGGCGACACCACCTCAGGCCGGCGAGACCCGGGCGTCCCCCGCCCCTCAGCCGCGGGCCACCAGCACCTGCCTCAAGACTTGCAAGATGGCGCTAAGGCTCGGCTTCTGGTTTGGCGCCGGGCCCACGCTTGGGAAAGCCCGATGGGCTCAGGCAGCGCCTCGCGCCGGGTCCCAGGGACGCAGGCCGCGTGCCCCCCGAGGCGGAGGCTGAGGGAGAAATGGCAGGGCGCGAGGCGGGCCGCGCGACGTCGTCGGAGCGCCTGAGGCGAGGCCACGCCCCTCCACGTTCCCGCCACGCGGTGCGAGGCGGGAGCAGAGAAGGTGTTGGAAAGAGGCAGGCCATGCGCACGCGCACCCGGGGCAGGGCGCCGGCTGCGGCTCTGACACGTGCTCCTGTTCCCGCGCCCCGCAGGGCCGGCTAATCAGCTCCTGCTTCGCTACCCGCCCTTTTCTCAGGCCCCGCCCCTGCCCCGCCCCTCCCCCTGCCTCGCCCCGCCCCTAACCGTATTTCCCCTAACAGGTCTTGGCAGGTCTCGGAAGAGCTAGGTGTCAGCACTCCCCCTGCCGGCCCCGCTGTGTCCCGGGCCCACACTTTCCCTTCAGCACAGATACGATCAAAAACCACTATGTGCCAAGCACTTTGCTCAGGCTGGTAACTTTGCCAACTTTCCTTTGTAGACCTGAAGGAGATACCAGTTCCTGTAGATGCAAACAAAGTAACCTTTTTAGTGTCTGGTCTTGCTACGTAGCTCAAGTTTGCCTAGTACTTGTGATCCTTCTGTCCCGGGTCTGTCTGGAATGCAAGGAGCGCACCACCAAGTCAGGCTACAAACTATACTATTTGTTTATTTAAACAAATATTTTTATTTTTAACTATATACACACATTTTTTTTTGGGGGGGGAGAGGTGTATTCATATGAGTGCAGGTGTCCTCAGGGGCCAGATGCATCCGATCCCCCTAGAGTTGAAGTTACAGGCAGGTGCTGGAAGCAAATCCAGATCCTCGGGGAGAGCGGTATGTGCTCTAACAGCGGAGCAGTCTTTCCAGTTTTATTTATCTTTTGACATAGGGTCTCACAGCCTTGAGCTCAGCATGTAGGTAGTTCAGGCTAACCTCAAACTCACGGATATATACCACACTCTGCCTCCAGAATGGTGGCATTAAAGACATGCGCCACACTGGCAGACCCAAACTGTGCATGTTAAGAAAGCTTTCCTGGGCTGATGAGCTGGCTCAGTGCATAACGGCCCCAGCTTGCTAGTTCTTACGAACTGAGTTCCATCCCTGGGATTGTCATGGTGGAAGGAGGGACTCAGCTCCTTGAAAGCTGTCCTCTCACCTCCTCCATACCCACACAAATAATCAAATGAAAGCTCATTCTCAAATATACAGGTACGGAATTTTGTGGGGGGAAATCTTCAGAAGTTTTCTAGCAACCTAACTATGACAAGTACCTGGGGTTAACTATCTCAGCTCAGAGTACTTTCCAGAAAAAATGCAGACTTTTAGAAATGTAAGAAATTTGGGGTAATTCTTACTAAGTGATCAGAAAGTATGAACTCTTCACTCAATACTGTTCTGGGTGCCTAACCAAGACACACAGAGATTCCTGCCTTTCTGGAAGTTTTGCTCTACCTGTGATGTGGACGGTCCGACAGTGTCTAGGCTCTCCTCACTCCAGCGTCTTGTTTTTCTTATTTGTGAATTAGGAGGAGGTAGTAGGCAAGAGTGGGGTGTGAGAAGGAAGTGAGGAATGAAGATGGGAAGCTTGGGAAAACGCATATATTGTCAATTATGTATTCATTCACATAAATAAAACCGGATAAATCTGTTCTTTCTCAACTCTCCATCCTTCATCTCTTTGACCTAGCCTCAATTTCCTTTTCAAGGGCCTCGAGCCAAAATGGAGGCGGCTGGACTCTATTTCCCAGAAAGCCTAGAGGGAGAATTTTCTGCGCCTGCGCAACTCAATGTTCCCTTTGCCTCCTGGGAATTAGAGTCATTCTATGTCTAAGCCCGCCTAGTTTTTTTTCCTAGTCTACCTCCAAGTTACCGTGCTGCATATTGGGAGCTGTAGTCCGTGGCCGCCTGTACTCTAATTCCCAGCGGGCTTCGGGGCGAGAACCCGGAAGGGGAGACTGGAGAGGAGCGAGTGGGGGAAACCCGCGTAGTCGAGCAAGCTGCAGCGCGGGGAGATGGTGAGAGCCCCAAGCTAGGTCCTGCGGGTGCTGGGGAGTATGAACAGGGGGTTCAGGACCTGGGTTCTAGAGGAAGCAAACTGAGGCTCAAAGGGCCGGGCGTGGGGAGAGCACTGTGGGTGGGGATTGAGAGGAACGGGAGCCCGAGGGAGTAGAAGAATGGGGGCTAGGGAGGGGTCTTGGAGGTGGAGAGAGTCGAGCTTTGAAATTGACTGTTAAAGGGATTCGGAGCTGGGGGAGTGAGGCTCCGAGTTGGAGTCCTGGCTGAACAGGTGAGAGATCCTGACGTGGGTAATTTCGAGAGGGGTTAGTTAGCCTGGTGTTCATGGAAAGACATGGGAGTCGGGGCTAAATGAGTGAAGGAAGAGCTAACCGCAGATGCACTGGGTTGGGTCTCTGCTTGTGAGGTGGGGCGGCAAGGCAAGTTAAGGAGTTGGGAGGCAGAACTCGTCGATGCCGTGGGTTAGCTTCTGGGACCAGGAGGCGTTGTAGGGTTCGCGAGTTTAGGAACGTGGCTGTCGATAATCGTGCCTTAATCTAACCAGAAACTTCCAGACACAGAACTCTGAGTTGACGTGGCCAGAAGAGATCCGTAGGAACAACCTTTAGCACCCTTCTAGCACCAGTGGAATGGAGAGGAGTAGTGCTTTGAGTGGACAGTCCAGCTTTCAGATTCCCCATTCTGCCTCCTTTGTGACCTAGCAAGTCTCTCTGTAAGCTTCTGTGCCCTTATCTGTGTGATGAGGCCACTGTGAAGATAGCTAACGGGAGGCTCGGTACAAGTTGATACTTTCGGCTTTCGGTAGGAAACTTAAGTCCCAGCCTCGGTGGGGAGCTCCCATCCCAGGGATGTTGAATGTTGACTGGGTTCGAGTTGCTAACCCCACTTTTCAGTCCGGACCCCAGACGTTTTATCAAAACCTGACAGTAGTCTGTGTGTACACACACGGTTTGTGGAGGGGACGCCCCATTCCCGCCCCTTTTCTGCTGGCACCTGTTTATGCTCAGCATTGGCTTTAGCTGTCTGTGTTAACTCATTGGGTTAGGTGGAGGTACTCCATTTTACAGAAGGAAGCAGGGGTACAGAGTTTGAGCAGCTTTCTTGGTGTCAGCCAGCATCAAATGGCAAATCTAGAATTGCAGTCCCTGTCAGAACTGCTTTTGTTGCTTTCATTCAGTCCCCACTGTTTATAGTGAGGATAGGGTGAGTGGGGACACCCAGAGCACCTGTCAGAGAAGATTTAATTCTTTTGTGTGACCTGGAGCAAGTCTTAGGACTCTTAACTCCAACTATTACATGAGATCCATAACCTGGGTAGGTTAGGGAGATTAGAGCAGTAATGTTTGGGAAATGCTTAGAGCAAGTGTACAGTACACATGTGTTGTTGCCTTGAGACTGTGTAGCCCAGGCTGGCCCCTAACTCTTGATCTTTCTGTCTCAGGATCCAGAGTGCTGTAGAATTACCATCACCCTAGACTAGATATTGTTTGTTCTTGTTGTTGTTTTGAGACAGGGACTCATGTGTTCTGGGCTGGCCTCAAGCTCTCTGTGTAGCTGAGGGAGGCCTTGAATTCCTGATCCTCCTGCCTCCATATTTTGATTTCTGGACTTACAGATTTACACCACCATGTCTGGTTTATGCTATGCTGAGGATCCAGCCCAGAGCTTTGTGCATGCTAGATAAGTACTCTATCTACTGAATTACATCCATGCTTTTGTTTCCAAAACAAATGAGAAGCACCATAAAGAAGGTAGAGGAACCTTGGAGCATTGGACATGCCCCTCCCACCTCACCCCTTCCTGATTTTTCTAGTTTTACCTTTCCCTTCTCCTGAGTCTAAGCAAGACTCTCAGAAAGGTGCTCAGAAACTCAATCTGTCTCCAACCAAATATTAATAATTCACTTGCCAGGTCTGGCCCAGTGCCCAGGTCTTCCAGTGAGTTAGAAATACTGCTGACAACTGAGTTGGGGTTTTGTTTGTTTTGATTTTTGGTTTTCTTGTTGTTGTTGTTGTTGTTGTGTGTGTGTGCCCTCTAATATTTTGGTCAGGCCAGGCAGGGGTCTTGCCTAGGGAATTTAGCAACTTTGTAGTTCACTTTGAAATTATTTGAGCTTTTTAATTTTATTTTTTTTTATTTTTGGTTTTTCAAGATAGGGTTTCTCAGTGTAGCCCTGGCTCTTCTAGAACTCTCTCTCTCTCTCTCTCTGTCTCTCTCTCTAGACCAGGCTGGCCTCAAACCCATACAGGTTGACCTACCTCTGCTTCCCAGGTGTTGGGATTACAGGCCTGCGCTACCACCACCCAGCTAACAAATGATATTTGTTTTGTGTGTGCTATGGGTGGTTTGTACATGTGCCTCCCAGAAGAAGGTGGTTGGATCATCAGGAGCTAGAGTTACAAGTGGTTGTGGGCTGCCTGGTGTGGACGCTGGCCACTGAGCCTGCTACCTCAGCCATCTTAGCAGCCCTAGCATGGGCATTTGCTTGGAGCAGACCTGCTTCTCTCTCTCTCTTCTTCTCTCTCTTCTCTCTCTCTTTTTCTTTCTTTGCTTTCTTTTTTTTCTTCAAGACAGGGTTTCTCTATGTATCCTTGGCTGTCCTGGAACTCTTTGTGAACCAGGCTGGCCTCAAACTCAGAGATCCACCTGCCTCTATCTCCCAAGAGTGGGGATTCAAGGTGTGCGCCACCATGTCTGGCCTCCATGTTTTTTACATGTAAAATGAGACCACAGTTAACCCATGATGTCCTCCTAAAGAGTTGATAATGAGAGCATGTGTTTAAAATTACCTGGTGTGTTGTGCTCTCTATAAGTATGACAACTTTCTGGTGTTTTCATTCTTTCAGGAAAAACACATTTCAGTTGTTTGTGGTGGCACAAGCCTGTAATCATAGCACAATGAAGATGGATGTAGGAGGATCAGGAGTTCGAGGCTAGCCTGGGCAAGAAAGAAAGAAAGAGAGAGAAAGAAAGAAGGAAGCAAGAAAGAAGATGGGAGGGGAGAGGAAAAATGAGGGTTCACTTAAAAAGCTGTTGTATAGTGTGTACTATGGGACACCGGGGGGGGGGGGTGTCAGTGTGAACCGGTTTCCTCCTGCCCTGTGGATTCTGAGAGTGGAAATCAGGTCGTTTAGGCTTGTCAGCAACTAACTGTACCCACAAGTCACCTTGCTGGACTGGGATTTGCTTAAGTGGCCAGATCCTACTAGATGCCAGGTCTGGACTGTAGGCAGACTAGCCTCACCTTTTAGGGCTCCCTGTTGCCATAATGCCAGGGCACTGTTCTCTCGGCACTAGTGGCTCTGAGTTCAGGTTTCAGGGTCCTTTCCTGCCTGTCTCTTCTCCTGCCGCCACCTGAGAGCTTTTAACAGGGTCTCTCCACTCTTTTGTAAATTATTTTAGGGTAAAGTCAAACATCTCTCACTTGTCCCTGGCCCTGTGTGTCACAACTGGGTGAACTGACTCCTCCCGACACCCCGTGCCATCCACTTGTTTGTCTTAGGAAAAAACGAGTCAGATTCCCAATTATATTTGCCTTTTTTTTCCCCTTTTTGTAAGGCGTGTTCTAACTGTATAGCCTCAATGCTCTGAAACTCAATATGTCAGTCCCCAGGTTGTCCCGGGACTCACAGAGATCTGCCTACCTCTGCCAGCTGAGCCTTGAGCTGAAAAGGCAGGAGCCGCGTGTGTTTGTCTGACTCTGTAGCATAGGCTGGTCCCAAACCTTTGGTCATCTTTTACCAGCTGTATGGTGCTGGGATTATAAGCCTGGGCCACCACATGTGGCTGTTGTTTTTCTTTCCTCTATTAAGAGAAGAGTCTCACACAGCCCAGGCTGGTGTTAAACCAACTATGTAGCTGATAATGACCTGGATTCTCCTGCCTCTACCTCCCAGGTGCTAGGATCACAGGCTCCAGGTCCCATGCTCTTGTCTTAGGTTGGGTTTCAGCCTGTGCCTGTCTGAGGCTTGACCATATAGCACATGATGCCTGTGTGTGCATGTACCAGCAAGCCCCAGGGGTCCTCCTATCCCTGTCCCCATAGTGGTGGGGTCATAAAGGCATATGCCACCATGCCAGGCTCTTTTCATGGTGAAGGAGATGAAATCCAGGTCTTGATGCTTGCCTGGCAAGCACTTTATAGGCAGACTGAGCTGCTGTTATTTATTTGTTCTTGTGTTTTTGAGAGTCTGGACCTAGAGTTACAGACCTTTGTGAGCCGCCATGTGGGTGCTGGAAATGGAGCCTGGGTCCTCTGTAAGAGCAGCCAGTGCACTTAACCTCTCAGCCAGCTCTTCAACCCCAGCTCATCCCCAGTTGTTATGACAGTTTCACTCTGTAGCCCTGATTGGCCCTGAGAGCTCAGGGATCTCTCACCTCGGCCTCCTGAAGCACGCGATGTCACGCCTGCCTCTAAAGTTATTGTATTCCACGTGTGACAGCAGATTACTAGCTGTGGTAGCAAAACTATCTTAGGCCTCAAAGCACGACTTGTGAAGAGTTTGCTGTTGACACCTACCTTTATATGGAAAAGGACATGGCTTCTCTGACTGGTCGCTGCCTCCTTGACTTGAAAACATAAACTCGCCTTCCACACAGTCCAGCCCTTGTGTGTTTGTTTATTTCTGCCTGGAAACTGCCAGTGAGCTTATCTTCCCTTTATCCAATTAGTATGTCAGCCCCTGAGGACAAGGCGCCCAGTCTCCTGCTCCTTGTGTGTCCCCGATGCCTGGAGCTGCACCTGCCACAGTGTAGGCTTTTCTTCTCTTTTCGGCAGAGTTTCCTTGGTTGGCCTTGGTTTGGTTTTTCAAGACAGGTTTACCCTGTATAATAGCCCTGGCTGTCCTAGAACTCACTCTGTAGACCAGGCTGGCCTTGAATTCACAGAGATCTGCCTGTCTCTGCCTCCCAAGTGCTGGGATTAAAAGTATGTGCTACCGTGCCCAGCCTTGTTTTTGTTTTTAGTCCATTTTTCTGTGTGTGGTTATTTTGCCTGCATGTATGTCTGTGCGCCGTGTGTATGCACCGCCCTGAGGCCAGGCGAGAGCACTGGATCCTCTGGATCTGAAGGTATAAACAGTTGTGAGCTGCTGTGTTGGCACTAGGAACCAAACCTGGGTCCTCTGCAAGAGTAGCAAGTGCTCTTAACCACTGAGCCATCTCTCCAGCCCCTACAGTATAGTCTTTTAAATTAATAAGCAAGGCTCAGGACCCAGCAGCAGCAGAGGCAAGTTTTCTGGGCTTCGTGGGTGACTCCTAGAGATCAGTTTCATGTCAGAATGTGAACTAAAGAGGGCCACCCTGATACAGTGACATACACACGTGATCCCAGCACAGGGGAGGCTGAGACAGGGGGATTGCTGGGAGTTCCAACGTAGCCTGAACTTGTAGTGACTTCTGGGCCAGCTTGGGTTGCAGAAGAAGTCTCTGTAGTAGCAGCCATTGGTCCTCGATGATTTTTTTCAGACCTTCAGCATGTTTATTTTTCAAAGATTTATTTACTCTGAGTTTATATATAAGCAGTTTTGCCTGCATATATGTATGTGCACTGTGTGTGTTCCTTGTGCTGCAGAGACCAGAAGAAGGCACCAGACTCTACGGAATTGAGGCTAAGGATGATGGTGAGCCATCCATCCGTGTGGGAGCACGCCACACCCTCACTATCTTTTTAGGAGTCAGGGTTCCCTGAAAGTTTCCCAGGCTGGCTTTGAACCTGTGTTCCTCCTCCCAAAGAGCTAGAATCCCAGATGTGGCTATCAGGCTTGCTTTGAAGATGTTCCTGACCAATAACCCTCAGGGAGAGCTATCTAACCCTTTGGGCATCTAGAGATCCTAGAAGCAGACAGAAACCAGGCAAGGTTGCTTCCTTGTGTCCCAGTTTTCCCACCTTAGGGGCTGGCCAGCAATCCAGTTCTTCACAATGTAGAATGAGATGAGGATGATATGGTGTCAGAACTTCAGAGAGAGAAGATGACACCCAGGCTGAAAAGCCAGGGGTGGGGCGGGGAAGGCATGATGAGCAAGGCTTGTGGACCCCTGAGGCATCGAGTGAGCCACTCGCTGATCCAGGATAGCTACAAAGGAAGAGATCCCAACCTTCCTGAAACCTGTGGAGGCTGGAGGGGAGAGAGCCTCTCACCTACCTAGCTCATTGCTATTGAGCCGTGACAGAGGACAGATGTTAGAAACAGAATGGTGGTGAGGAAGAGGTCCGGGATAGCCTGGGAAGGTAGTAGGGATGCCCCTGAAGGAGGTGGTGGGATTTTCCAGGGCACCTGGCTGCAGCGGCCAGCTGTGCAGAGTTCTGCAGTAGTGGACAGGGAAAAGTTGGCCAGCA
Source organism: Psammomys obesus (assembly GCF_907164565.1). Taxonomy (NCBI): domain Eukaryota; kingdom Metazoa; phylum Chordata; class Mammalia; order Rodentia; family Muridae; genus Psammomys; species Psammomys obesus. Next base: position 1,751,955 of record NW_026592732.1, on the reverse strand, counting down.
TTCAGGTCATCTACTGAGTCACTCATCCAGGCCATGTATATTGTACACCTCCCACGTGCTAGGGCACTGCTTCTTGAACTTCAGTGGACACGGTGGCCTGGACTGTTTAATGAAATGTGCATTTGGATTCAGCTGCCCTGAGGCAGGGACCTAGAACCTGTCTGTGCTTGTTTCCAGGGGCTGGGATGTGGGGTACTGTGCCTCAGTAAGGCAAGTACTAGGAAGAGGAGATACACGCATGCCAGCCGAGCCAGCTATAGTATTTCCCATCTGTCATTTCCAGTCTTGAGGAGACTGAGGCAGGAGGATCTCCAGTTTGAGATAAGCCGCATAGACAAAGGGAAATGCCAGCCCTTAAGCTTTGATTTCAATAAGGAGAGGCAGACAACACACTTTACAAGCAAAGTATTTTTAGTACAGTGGCCAGTGATAGGCACTAAGGAGAAAAACTGAGGGTTGAGAGTATGTGTCTGCTGTGTAGAAGCTATGGGCTTGGATCAGAGGCCTCCCAGAGGCCATCTGAGCCAAGCCGGAGGCAGGTGAAGGTTGAGCTGTAGTTGAGGAACAGTACTTTAGGCAGGGAACAGTGACTGTGATGGCCTTGCGGACTTAGTGATACAATCCATGCCAGGGAGCACGGGCAGTCTGGACAGCATTGCCTCAGAGTTCTCTTCCTTCCTAGCCTGGAAGAGGTGGCTGGAGAGGTGGCTCAGCCATTAAAAGTGCTTGCTGTTCTCACCAAGGGCCTGAGTTTGGATGGAAGGATGGCTTAACTCAGTGGTCTCAGCCTTCCTAACGCTGCAAACCTTTAATGCAGTTCACTTTAATTTTGCTACTATCATGAATCGTAATGTAAAGACCTGACAGGCAGGATATGTGATGGGTTAAGAACTGCTGGCTTCGTTGGTTAAGTACCTGCTCTGCATCATGAAGTCCTGAGCTCAGATCCCAGAGCCCACCTAAGAAGCCAGGCATGGCCATGCACAGTGTAATCCCAGAACAGGGAGGATTGAATTCCTGGTGCTCATTGGCAACCTAGTAAAGCCACTACCCAGCCAGGGTTTCAGGGAGAGAGCCTGTCTCAGAAGCCAGGTGCAACCCGTTATAGTGATACGATTTAATCCCACCTCGGGGGAGGCAGAGGCTGGCGGATCTGTGAATTGAAAGCCAGGCTGCTCTACAAAATGAGCTGTAGGCCAGCCAAGGCTATGTAGTTGAGACCCTGTCCCAACACAAAACACGTGCTGAGTGATTGAGGAAGACGCTTGGTGATGCCCTCTGCCTGCAACACAGTCATGAGCATTCACAAGCACTTGTATTCTCCCATCCACACATTTGTATGCCACACATAGACCCCAAATAAAGACGTGAAAATGAGACACATCGGTGAGGAAGGAGCTTGGGCTCCCAGTGCTAAAGAGGTTGAGGCCAGAGTAAAACCGGAGAGAGATCTGAGAATTCAGGTGGTTAATTTTAAGTGCTGTGCTGCTAACTGCTGCTGTGATTAATGTATTTATGTGGCCTGTGAGTGGATGTCTTTCCTGTTTCCTCTGAGCCCAGTGTTGTATGTACCTAGGACTAGCCCATAGGAGGACCTCAGTGCTTGTCAAAGGCAAGGTTTTACCTCCATCTGTGTGAAAATGTGCATTCTCTAATAATTGGGATCATTTAACGAGGGTATAGAGTGTGTGGCTGTACTCCTCTCGATTTGCTCTCTCAGGCAATCTCCTGTGATTGGAGTGTTCATGATTCTCATTGAAATTGTGGATTATGTTTGAAGAAATGGCTTAACCATTAAGAGCATTTGCAGCTCTTCCAGAGGACCGGAGTTGTTTCCCAGTGTCACTGGTGCTGGTAATTCCAAGGCCCTCATCTATGGGTCTCCACACTCACATGCACATACCCACACTCAGGCACACTTTAAAAGTAATAAAAATAAACCTTTAAACTGTAGATCTTTGAAATTGTTGGCTTCTGTAGAAAAGCCATACACACCCTTAACTGATGAACCACCCCTCCAGGCCCCCCCAGTGCACTGAAGGCCACCTTTGGGTTTCTCCTGAATCAGCCTGGCACAGGCCACAAACAGTGCAAGATGTCTGTAATTTTAAGATACATTAGAAGTCATTAGTGAGTGACTTCCCGTTGTCTTCCTGTAGTGAGTGTAAGGGAAAATGGACAGGTCCCATGGCCAGCTACCTTAGCCTTCAATGCCAAATGCAGTGACTGTGGGGACCAGTACAGGGGTAGAATTTGTTCTTTGGTTTTGAAATAAGGTCTAATGTCGCCCAAGCTGGCCTTGAACTCCTGTTCCTCCTACCTCTTATTTCCTACATCCTAGCTTTCTCCCACTCATTTGAATAGTGTGTGCGTGTGTGTTTGCCTGCAGGTCTGTCTGTGTAGCGCATGCATGCACTGCCCGCCGCGTTAAAGGTGGGTGCCGATTCCCTGGAACTAGACTTACAGGCGAGCTGCCTTGTGGGTGCTGGAGCTGAAGCTGGGTTCTGCCTGAGCAGCCGGTGCTCTTAACCGCTTAGCCATCCCTCCAGCCTCTCCTTTGCCTATTTGTGGATTGGGTTGTTGGTGATGTTATTTTGCTCATTCCGTTTTTCTAGCATTTTTTAAAATTTTACGACAGTCACACAATAAGCCCAGGTTGGCTTACAGCTCTTTCTGCTTAAAGGTAAGGTGACTAAGCCCCCGGTGTCCCACCAAGAAACCTCTGCACGCATAGCACATCTGGTAGACAAAGCCAGGGTCCCAGACGTCCCTCCCACATACTTCTTTCTGCCCCAAGTCTTCGATTCCCTGGCCGCGTGGCCCTTTAAATCTTTAAGTCAATCAGGACTTCAGTTTGAAGGGACTGTCTGGTAGTTCTCCTCCCCTTAAGTGCGGAGGCCCGTGTCGGAGCCCGGGTTTCGTTCGGCAGTGTAGCAGTAGGGAACTTGTCTCCGCTCCCTTACATCTGCCGTCCCCACCCCGCCCTTCCCCTGCCGTCGCCTCCCGCCTACTCCTCCTGTCTTTCTGTCGGGCCCCTTCTCCAGGGCCTTCCTTATATGGGCACGGCTCTGAGCCGCGGCCGCTCATTGGCCGCGGCCGTCACGCGCGCATCTGTCAACAAAGGGGCGGGTCGGAGCTTGCGGCGGGCCAGCCCGCGCGGCACGAGTGCGCATGCCTGGGGCCGCCATTCTCCCTGCCGCCTGCGGGAGGCGCTGCGGGTGAGGGCTCCGGGGGGCGTGTCCGGGTTGGGGGGGGCGGTCATGAGTGGGGGGTCGAAAAGAGGCGGTCCAGGATTGGGGGGCCACTGTTTGCGCCTAAGTGATATTTGAGCGCCTGGGGAAGTTGCTGAGGTGGATGGGGTACTTGAGGGTTCCCGCGGCTGAAGAAACGCCTTGGGTCCTGGTTATTTTGTAATGTGGGAGGCTTGGCTGCGGTTTAGAGGTGTCCTTTGTAGCTCGGGTGTCTGGTGGGCGCAAGATGAGTATTTCGGGGCCAGAATGCTTGGGCTTGAGTACTTCCTACCTTTGTGACCAAGGACAGGAGGGCACTTTCCTTTCTGTGTCCCATCTGCACACAGGAGCTGCGGAGACTCTCCGCCCAGAGCCCCGCAGAGCCGCGATGGACCTCTAGAAAGCCTGCGGGAGCGTGCAGGACACGCGTCTGCTATTGTACCGCTCCAGGTTCCATTAGGGATGTTGACATGTACTTCTTTTGGGATTGCTTTTTAAAGAGGGCGTTTAGTTCTTTCAGCGTTCCTAGGCTTCTGGGGAATGAAGGAGTAGACTAAGGACCGGCATCGGGAATGAGCGGAGGGTGTTAGGAGAGCCACTGAGTCACCTATGAAATTCGGGTATTGCTGTGTATCTCCAGGCCTATGAAAAGTTACTTGTGATCTGGTTTTTCTGTGCTGGATGGCGTATTGCTTTATTATTGTTAGGTTTTTTTGTGTATGGTTGTTTTGCCTACGTATGTATCTGTGTACCACATACATACCTGTTGCCGGTGGAGACCAGATTGGATCCTCCGGGACTCTGAGGGTGCTGGGAACCAGGCTTGTGTCCTCTGCAAGAGCAGAAAGTGCTTTCAACTGTTGAGCCATCTCTCTAGCCCCTATTCTTATTTACTTATGAGACAGGGGGTCTAGGTAGCCCGCGTTGACCTAGGACTAGATAATGTAGACCAGGCTGGCTTTTGACTCTCAGAGTCAAAAGCCTGCTTCTACCTCCCAGGTCCTGGGATTAAAGGCCTGCACCACTTTGGTTTTTATTTTTATATATTTAAAGCAAGAGTCTTTTATATAGCCAGGCTGATCTGGAACTGCTTATCCTGTCTCATGTCCCAGCCTCCCAAATGCTGGGGTTACAGGCATGTGCCACCAGGCTTGGTCGGATATTGGAGGAAGAAGTTGGATTTTTGAAGTTAATTTGAAAAAGTCTGGATATTTGGTGGGACATTGAGATACTGGAAATGAGGGTAGGAGAAGGTAGGGCTAGGTAAGGTTTTTTTGTTTTTTAAGATTTATTTATTGTGTATACAGTGTTCTCCTTACATGTACACCCACATACCAGAAGGGGGGTCACCAGATCTCATTATAGATGCTTGTGAGCCACCATGTGGTTGCTGGGAATTGAACTCAGGACCTCTGGAAGATCAGTCAGTGCTCCCAGCCTCTGAGCCATCTCTCCAGCCCTGGGTAAGGTTTCTCAAGATTGGGTCTGTTACGGTGACAGTGTTTGCAGGCTGAGTTTTGAATGGCATCTGCAGGGCCATGAAGTGCTAGTGTATCAGAACTGTCTGCATTTAGAGTGGGCAGTCTATCCTACAGCATCAGCTAACTTCTGTAACCAGCTAGGTAATGAATTATTTCAGGCCGTACAATTATTGATGCAGCTCTGCTCGTTCTGTGTGAAAGCAGCCATAATTTGTTCCCATAAAACTTAATTTACAAAGACAGGCAATGGGCTGGGCTTAATTCTTGCCTAGTTTACCTACCTCTGCGTTGCATTGTCATCATCGGGATATAAAAGTATGAAGGATTATTTTCTTCCTTTTTTCTTTTCCATTCATTCATTCGTTTGCTTGTTTGTTTACTTTTAGAAAAGGTCTGGCTATGTAGCCCAGGTTGACCTGGAACTCTGCATCATTTTGCCTCAGCCTCTCCAGTTCTGGTATCACAGGCACTCACCACCATGCCCTGTTGGAGGGTTATTTTCATGTTGAGATGTCTGGAAGGAGATGGGCAAAGATGGAGACTAGGGGTATGCTGCTTACTGGTAAGTAGAGAGCAGAATGGAAAATGTTGCTGTCATACTCTTTAACAAAACTATCTTCAGATCATTTGATACATGCAAGTCATTGCAAAACAAAAAAGAATCAGTATTAAGGGTGTCTTCCATGGATGCTATGGTTCAGGGCTGGGATCCCAGGTGCCTGGGAGGCTGAGGCAAAGTTGATTGCTAGGAGTTTGACAAGAGCCTGGATTACTTAGTGAGTTTCAGGCCAGTTGGAGCTAAAGAGTAAGATCCTGTCTCAAAAAATAACCTCAAAAACCTGTAGTATAGTATCTCACACTTGTAATCCCAAAATGAGGCAAGAGGATTGGATTGCTGTGAGTTCAAGACTAGCCTGGGCTACAATGAGACCATATCTTCAAAAGGATAAAAAGAGCCATTGTTGTCATATTTAAGAACCTCATGACCCAAAACAAGTGGAGAGTGAATTTCTTAAGGGCCTGTCTGGTTCTAGCTTCATATTTTCCTCTCCTTCCTAGTTGATCCATTTGTCATTGTGCTCCAGCAGCTGTAATTGTGGAGAAACCAGGAACCACCTAATAGAGACACAAATGTAGCTTGATAAGGCTGGTACTTTTCCTTAAGGTTAAAGGTCAGTCCAGGTGTCATGCCAGCACATGGGAGGCAGAGGCTAGTGGATCTCTGAGTTCAAGGCCAGCCTGGTCTAAACACAGAGAGACCCTGTCTCAAAAAAGGACAGGAGGGCTCTGGACTATGAACAAAGGCAATTTGGCTGCATCCCTCTGCTTACCTGATGTGGGGCTGGAATAGTTTTATTCTCTTGGCCATGCTAGGGACACAGTCCAGCCTACCAGATAGGCAGGCAGAGCCAGGCAAGTGCTGTTGCTGTACTGCAGAACCATGCTCCTAGCCCTTTACGGGGGTGGGTATTCGAGACAGTGGCTCCTACTGTGAGCCGCATCTCTAGTCAAAGAAGAGAGTTTGAAAGTATGAGTCCTTGTGTGTGCGCTGTCTTGCACTCACTTGTGTGTTTTGGAGATGGGTCTCATATAGACCAGGATGGCCTTCAACTTCTAATCCTGTTTGTCTTTCCACATACTGGGGTTAGGCTTGCACCCTTCACTGTCTGAGGCACACAGTGCTCCGTGCTCTAATTTACTGTCTTCTCTGAAGAAGTCGAGGTGGGTGGTCTTGGGAAGAAAGGCCATCATTAGTTAAGTGCTCCAACCTTCTATGTCTCCAGGTGGCCTGTGGCGCTCCTCACCACCATCCTGGTCCTGAGGTTCAGTGACTACCTGCTGTTGCTTGCCATTACCTACCAACATGGACAGAGGCAGCCTCCTGCCCTTCCAGCTCTGGTGCCCCCGGCCTTTCGGCACATACTCCCAGAACCAGCCGTGCCCACCTTCCGCAGCCCTCAAGCCGCCAGTCTGCCCTGACACAAGCAACGGGACTGAGCCTGATCACGGGCCTGCACACTCAGAGAACACACCACCTGCCTTGGCTGCAGAAGCCCCCACCTCCCCGCATGCTCCACTCCTCTCTACAGCAGCTGCTGGTGATGAGGGTCGAGTCCTGCTGGACACATGGTATGTTATCAAGCCTGGAAATACAAAGGAGAAGGTGGCCTTCTTTGTGGCCCACCAGTGTGGTGGAGGTAGCCGGGCTAGCTCTATGAAAGTCAAAGGGCACTGGGGCAATGACAGTTCCAAAGCTAAGAGAAGGAGGCGCTGCCTTGAGCCCACCAAGGCTCCTCCAGACCCAGGGGGCCAAGAAGGGCCCCCTGCCACTGAGGCCCCCCCCACTTCATCCGGGGATGACGTAGACCTGCTCTCTGTAGCAGAAATGGTGGCCCTGGTGGAACAGAGAGCTGCCCTGGCCCTGCAGAGTTACCCACGTCCCACTACCCCAGCTCCTGTGGTGTTTGTATCAGCTGAGCAGGGGGGACCAGCCAAGGGTCTAGGGTCAGAAAGGCGGTCTGGTGGTGGTGACTGTAGCCGAGTTGCTGAGGCAGTGGCCCACTTTGAGGCCCAGCGGGACAGCCCTCCAACCAAGGGTCTCCGGAAGGAGGAACGGCCAGGCCCTGGGCCTGGTGAAGTGCGTATAGCTTTCCGCATCTCCAATGGCCGAGAACCCCGTTCACCAGATGGCAGCTTACCCAATGGGGGCGCAGGTCGGCCTGGTTGTCCCTACCCTGGTAGTCCTGGACCTGGGGCTCGAGCCAAAGACAAAATCACCTGCGACTTGTACCAGCTTATCAGTCCCTCCAGGGATGCCCTTCCCAGCAACGTGGAGTTCCTACTGGCCAGGGCCGACGAAGCCAGTGAGGCTGAGACACCAACCCCAGCCAGGCCTCAGGACACTCCCCCAGCACCCCCTCCACCTCCTGCCCGGGACTGTGGTGCATCAGGATTCCACGTGGATGTGGTGGTGACTGGTGTAGTGGATGAGTGTATCTTCTTTGGCAAAGATGGCACTAAGAACGTGAAGGAAGAGACTGTGTGCCTGACAGTGAGCCCTGAGGAACCTCCCCCACCTGGCCAGCTCTTCTTCCTCCAGTCCCGGGGCCCAGAAGGGCCTCCTGAGCCACCCCCAACTGATACACCAAGCACAGTGCCAGGCCCTGACGATTCTGAGGGCACAACGGACACCTCTCTGTGCCGCCTGTACCGGCACGTGTCACACGACTTCCTGGAGATTCGCTTTAAAATCCAGCGTCTTCTGGAGCCCCGGCAGTATATGCTGCTACTGCCTGAGCACGTGCTGGTCAAGATCTTCAGCTTCCTGCCCACCCGGGCCCTGGCAGCCCTCAAGTGCACGTGCCACCACTTCAAAGGCATCATCGAGGCTTTCGGTGTACGCGCCACGGACTCTCGCTGGAGCCGGGACCCACTCTACCGCGATGACCCTTGTAAGCAGTGCCGAAAGAGATATGAGAAGGGCGACGTGTCACTGTGCCGTTGGCACCCCAAGCCCTACCACCATGACCTGCCTTATGGACGTTCCTACTGGATGTGCTGCCGCAGAGCCGATCGTGAGACACCAGGCTGTCGCTTGGGCCTGCATGACAACAACTGGGTACTGCCCTGCAATGGGGTGGGTGGCGGCCGTGCTGGCCGGGAAGAGGGGAGGTGAAGCCTGACAATGAGGAGACACCTGCCATACCTAGCCCCTGCCCGCTTTGCTGGGAGCTGGGGCACAGAACTGAGTCCCCAGCCAACACCTACCAGTCCATGCAGCATTGATCTCCCACCAGAACTGGGACTAGGTTTGGGGGTCACTGGGGTAAATACCCTGCTTGACCTCTGTTGGTTTTCTACTCTTGAGAGCCAAGGCCATGAACCCTCAGAGAGGGTTGTTTTTTTTCTGTTTGTTTTTTATCAGCATCTCAATTTTGCCTCCATCCAGCCCCAATCCCAGCCCTGAGTCTCTCCATCCCAGGGACCCACCAGCAGGGAGCAGACGGCAGCTAATTTTGGTACCACCTGAGGCTTTCCTCTAGCTGGCCCTCCCCATTCTGTACCTCCCCCAGTTATCTTTGGAGCTGTGTTTATCCAGGACGCTGCAGGCTCCAAGGGTGCCATGTCCAGGTCCTTAGCTCACAATTCAAGTTGGCACTATTTTGAGGGAGCCCACCGTTTCTAGATGTTTTCCTCATTAAATAAAAAATGTTTTCTTCTGAAATTCAAACTACCAGAGTTTCCCTCTTCCCTCTAGGGAAAGGAGCGAGAGCCCCGCAGTGTAGAAAACTCCCTTTATGCTCTTGTCACTCTTTCCCCAGTAAAGCTGTGAAGCCCTTGCCTCACTCTTGGATGGCAAGCAGGCCAGAGGGCAAGGACAGGGAGTCTGAATTTCTCAGTGATTCATCTTGTACTTGGGGTACTCAGTGAGGCATTAGGGTCTCTGCCCCCAGCTACAACTTTCTTTAAAATCTTTTGGTTACCTGGAACCTTGATTTTTAGGCAGTTTGGTCCAAGATATTTTTGTTGTGGGTTTTTTTTTTGTTGTTTTTTTTTTGTTTTTTTTTTTTTTTTCGGAGTTTTTGTTTTTTTCCTTGTGGTTCTGGAAACTTCTAGTGTGTGGCATCTGACCAATTTTGAATTGGTCCTTTCTATAAAATCAGTATTTATAAAGCTGGGCCCAGACTGGTCTGTGATGTTAAGGGAGGGGAACTGGTAACAGAAGAGACCCATAGGTCTGTGCTTGGCAGGGTGGGGTGATAAAGAAGAAGGGGTCCTAGCTAAGTCCCTTAGCCTGAAAGGGACTTAGTATTTATCATCTGTCAGTTAGTATTTTTTAAATGTCTCAAAATAGTAGAAGCTTGAACAAGATGATTTTTATTTCTTTGAAGAATCCAGCATTAGGGGCCCCTTATGGCTGTGGTCTATGACTGAAGGAATTCCTGATTGTCCCTATTGTATAATCAGGGCAGTTGCTACACTCACTGTGAATACCTCAGATCTGTCACAGTTCAGATGTGTGTCACCATGCTCAACTCTCCGTAGATCTATGTTCATTTGGACTTCAGATCTTCTTGCTTGCGTGCAGGTATTCCGCTGACTGAGCCACCTCTCCACCCCTTCATTTTTCCTTACATGAGACATGCTGGGAGTGGGGTTCTGCCAGGCATGGCGGTGCACGCCTTTAATCCCAGCTCTTGGGAGGCAGAGGCAGGCAATCTCTGAGTTCATATCATCTGGTGCTTGTGATGTGTGAGTATACAAGTACTCACTTGTATACTCACTTGGCACTGCACTCGTGTGCAGATCTCTCCACTTGTAGGTTCCAGGGATCAATCTGAGACCATCACGCTTATGCAACAAACATTTCTGTCTACTGAGGCCTTTTCACAGACCCAAGAAATTCATGTGTTTCGTGTCAGCTTATACACAATATGACAGTAAATTTGTGTGTTTGTGTATATGTCATGTTGAGGCCACACATGCTAGGCAAGTGCTCTACCACTGAGCTACCCCCTCCCCCACCCCCAATCCCTTATTAGGGGATTCTAGGCAGATGTTTTACCACTGAGCCAAACCCCCAGCCCCTCACTGGGGGATTCTAGGCAGATGTTTTACCACTGAGCGAAACCCCCAGCCCCTCACTGGGGAATTCTAGGCAGGGGCTCTACCACTGAGCCACACCCCCCAGCCCCTCACTGGGGGATTCTAGGCAGGGACTCTCAGCACTGAGCTACATTCTCAGCCTGTTCCAAGCAGGTTTTGAATTCATTCTATCCCAGGCAGGCCTTGAACTTGTGAGTTGTTATTAACAGACCCATGCCGTTACACCTAGCTTAGTTTATGTCCTGCGTTGTGGCTAAGTCTCCCATGAAATCTGCTGAAATTGACTAGGAAAACCAATGGACACCTTCTATCTGCTAAGGTGACTCAGCTGCCCTTCCGAGTGGTTCCCACCATCTGTGGTTTTCCTGGGGTATGTTTTCTAAGCAACCGCATTCACCAAACTGGCCTTAGGGATAACCTTCTCTAAACTCAGTTGATAAGGCAGTTCCCTTAGTATCTATTCTTTTGTTTGAGACAGGGATTGTGTATCCCTGGCTGTCCTGGAACGCACTCTCTAGACCAGGGTGGCCTCAGACACAGAAATCCACTTACTTCTCCCTGAGTGCTAGGATTAAAGGTGAATTCCATGAGACCCACTCTGTTGTTATTGCTTCTGCCCCTCCCATTGATACTGGTTCAGTAGGCTTGGAGTGGATCTTCTGAGCCTGTTTTGTCTTATGTTTTGGTTTGGTTTTTTGAGATAGGGTTTCTCTGTGTAGTCCTGGCTGTCCTGGAACTCACTCTGTAGACCAGGCTGGCCTCACACTCAAAGAGATCCTTTTGTCTCTGCCTCCCAAGTGCTGGAATTAAAGCCGTACTCAACCACCACCTGGTTAGGAAGCCTGTTTTTGTTTTTGTTTTTAATGGAATTGAGAAACAACCTCTGGCTGCCTATGGCAAGGTATAAACCTGTTATCCCAGCACTCAGGGAACTGGGTAATAGGATTCTGAGTTTGTGACCAATCTGGACAGCATAGTTCAGATTGTCTTAAAAAAAAAAAAAAAAAAAGAAAAGAAAAAGGGCCGGGTGTGGTGGCCTGTGCTTTTAATGCCAGTGGAAGAGGAGTCAGACCTCTTGTGTTCAAGATCTACATAGAAAATTCCAGGACAGCCAGGCAGTGGTGGCATATGCCTTTATTCCCAGCACTTGAGGCAGAAGGGCAGGTGTAGCTCTGAGTCCAAGGCCAGCCTGGTCTAGAGAGTGAGTTCTAGTACAGCCAGGGCTACAGGGAGAAACATTTATATAAACATATGTGTGTGTATCTTTATCTTAAAAAAAATCTATCTATCTAAATAGATTATTTTGTTGTTGTTAAAGTTCCAGGTGAGCTAGGGCAACAAAAGGAAAGGGTGGTCTGGGGCCTGCACCCAGGTGCATCTCCGTCTGTTCAGTCCATTCTCAGCCTAAAACCGGCCAAACCCAGAACTTCCCAATGTGTGCTCCGAGGCAGCGTCATCTGAAATACTTAACTTATAAAGGGTCTCCACTGTGAGGCACGTTGAGAACCACTTCATTGTCTCTTACTGTGGAAGACCTCACCTGCAGTGAGGATGCTCATTTAATGTAGCTTCCCCATGGGAACAGTGGGCTTCAGTTCCCCTTACCCTCTAGGTTGGCACCCTTGAGCCAAGCAGAAGGTGTAGCATTGAGTTGGGCTTTGCCTTCCTGAGTTCGGAGCCCATGTCCATGTGGATATCAGAACTGAGTCTGTGTGAAGCAAATGAACTGACATGAAACATTAGCTACAGATGATTCATTTGGTTGGTGGTGCTGGTCCAGGCGCCAGCCCGTGACACATCATTTGGTCCCTGGAATAGTCCAGACTACTCATTTACTTCAGGGCGGAGACCAAATGACTCCTTTGGCTTTCTCATGCCCTCAGTGTTCCTTGAATATCCTTGAAACAGGGTGGCTTGAGACAGTTGAAGCAAACACCTGAGGCAAGCCTGGCTACCCTGCGCCAGCTCAAGGTGGTCCAGTCGAGTCCCTAGCTGGCTGGAAGATCCCTTCAAGATACCAGTCTGCCGGCTAGAGTCCCAGGTACTCGGCCAGGAACACAGCGAGGATACGGCTCAGGTTGTGCACAGTGGGTGGGTGGAGGTTGTTCTCAGTGTCAGCAGGCGTGTGCCACACAGCAGGGAAGGGTGTGGCGATGAGGTGGAGCACCGGGACACCTGGAAAGGCCATTCATCCACTTGTTACAACCAACAGTTACAGAGCACCCACTTCAGCCCGCAGACACGGAAGACACTGTGGCTTCTCAACACAAGAACTTGGGCATGCCAAGCTCGCCCACTGTTTAAGAAAAGTAATCAAGCAGCAGGAAAAGGCACCTACCTACCACCAAGCCTCTCAACCTGAGTTCAATCCCTGGCACACTGTGGAAGGAGGAAGACAACTGCCTCTCACAGTTGTCCTCCGACCTCCACTGGCATACCCATGCATGTACACACTCAAAATAAAGACATGTAATTTTAGGGGCTGGAGAGATGGCTCAGAGGTTGTTAAGAACACTCGCTGTTCTTCCAAACGTCCTGAGTTCAATTCCCAGCAACCACATGGTGGCTTACAACCATCTATAGTGAGATCTGGTGTACAGGCAGAAGGTTGCATAAATAATACATAAAACTTTAAAAAAATAAATATAATTTAAAAAATTGTAAGTGGGGCTGGAGAGATGGCTCAGAGGTTAAGAGCACTGGCTGCTCTTCCAGAGGACCCAGGTTCAATTCTCAGCACCCACATGGAAGCTCACAAATGTCTGTAACTTCAATATCTGACACCCTCTAACAGACATACATGCAGGCAAAACACCAATGCACATAAAATAAAGTAAATTATTTTTAAAAATTGTAATTGTCATGTATAATCCAGTACTCAAGAGGCAGAGGCAAGCATATCTCTGTGAGTTCAAGGCCAGCCGGGTCTACATAATGAGTTCGAGGACAGCCAAGGCTACATAGAGAAACCCTGTCTCAAAAAACCAACAACAAAAAACTTTTAAGCTCAGCACTTGGAGGCAGGTGGATCTCTGTAAATTCAAAGCCAGTTGGTCTACATAGTGAGTTCCAGGACAGCCCAACCTACATAGTGAAACCCTGTCCTGAAAAAACAAAACAAAATAAAAATTACTGTTTACATAACAAATCTAAGGACCTCAAAACTGAAGGACTTGTAGAGACAGAGACAGAGATTCCTACTCCTCACTAGGTATATATGAGGCAACAGGGCTGCAAATGACCGTAACCATCTGGTCTACTTGCCTTCACCTCCCCAATGCTGGGATTACAAATGTGTGCCAACAAACCTTGTCTACTCACTGCCAGGCATATAGCCCAGGACTTTATGGACAAGAAGCAAGAACCAAAGGAACCACATCTCCAGCCTGTAGGCTCAGCTGTGGTAGGCATCTACTATCATTACCCTTATTTAAACAATCATGTTTAGCTATTTATTCAGAAACGGCGTCATTCTACTGAGACCAGGCTGTTTACATTCTTCTCTCAGGTTTTAGGGTAGCTTTGTGTTGTTAGCCAAGGGATGGGTGCAAAAGATGGTATGAGAGGGTGTTGGTTGGTACGAAGATAACTTAGGCAGGGGCTCTACCACTGAGACACACCCCGGCCCCTCACTGGGGGATTCTAGGCAGGGGCTCTACCACTGAGCCACACTCCAGCCCCTCACTGGAGAATTCTAACACTGAACTACACTCTACGTTGTTGGTCTCAAATTTATGGGCTCCGGTAATTCTGCTAAGATGACAGTCCTGTGCACTACTACTCCCATTTTATAGCTGTGGAAACTGAAGCACAGAAACAGGCATACTGATTTTCCTAGTAAACAATACAGTCAAGATTTGAAACGTCACCACGCTTGAACCTGTGCTTTTGTTCTGTTTGTTTTTGAGGGTTTCTCTGTGTAGCCCTGGTTGTCCTGGAACTCACTCTGTAGACCAGGCAGGCTGGCCTTGAACTCACAAAGATCTACTTGCCTCTGCCTCCCACTTGCTGGGATTAAAGGCGTTTACCACCACTGCCCAGCTGAACCTGGGCTCTGAACTCCTGTATTCCACTGGGCTCCTGCTCTTTGAATGCTTCCCTGGGTGTGCACAGAGGCAGGTGGACTGGGCCCCAGTAGAGTATCTCTGACACGCCACCCCTTACCTGGGCACTCAGTGAAGAAATGGAATAGCACTTGCCCAGCATGCCGTGTGCTTGCTGTGCGCTGGCCTCAAATCTTGACTCCTATTTGCATATGTGATGCCCTTGATACTCCCCACCCTATAGATGAGGAAATCAGGACTGAGCCACTTGCAAGCAGCCCCTAGGCCTGAGAAGGAGACTTCCTTTTACCCCTTGCCTCAATGAGTACCTCTTCGGAGGAAGGGGATGTGGTCATCTTCCACAGGGCCCAGCGGTTCCCCTGGCTGGAAGTACATCACTTCCTGGGGGTGAGACTGCAGTAGGTTCAGACGGTGAAGGCGCTTCTCTGGAGGAGGCAGGTCAGGGTTGGAGAGCAAGGTTAGTCAGTAGTCAGCCGTGCCACACAACACTGGTGCCTGTACTTGTGCCCCGTGTGCATGGGGCCTGTGGAGGCCCAGGAAGAGGCTGTCAGGACCTCTCAAAGGGCAGCCAGCACTCTTAACCACTGAGCCATCTCTCCAGCCCCAAGCGTTTCTTTTTATTGCAAGTTTCCTATCCCTAGTCTCATTTAATCCTCTGTTTAGGAGGTAGGTACCTCTATTTTTTTATTTGTCCCTGTGTGGCTGGAGGGGTGGCTTGTGCATGTGGAGGTCAGAGGACAACTTTGTAGAGTCAGTTTTCTCCTTTCAACTTTATGTGGGGTCTGGGAATTGACTCTGGCTGCCAGGATTTTGAGGCAATCTTTACCCACTGAGCCATGTCGCTGACCCCAATGTCCCCCCCTCCCCCCTTTTTGTTTTTTTCTGAGACAGGGTTTCTCTGTGTAGCCTTGGCTGTCCTGGCTCACTTTGTACACCAGGCTAGGCTTGAACAAACAGTGATCTGTGTTACCTCTGCCTCCCTGAGTGCTCTGACTAAAGGCGTGTGTCACCATGCCAGCTAATGTCCCTATTTTTCAATTTATTTAGACATTCTTAGAGACAGGATTTCAGGTAGCTGCAGACTGGCCTCATACTCTATTTGTGGCTGAGGATGGCATGAATCCTTGATCCTCCTGCACTACATCTACTTTCCAAGTGCTGATATTACAGGCATACATGACCAATAGCAGCTATTACCTGTTTTGAGATAAGGTCTTGCTTCGTAGCCCACACTTGCCTAGAATTACAATCCTCTTGCCTTGGTCTCCCATGTGCTTAGATATAGGTGAACACCACCAGGCGGCTTATCCTAGCCTGGAACTCACTATGCATCCCAGGATAGCCTTGAGCTTGCAATCCCCTTGCCTCAGCTTCCTGAGTGTTGGGATTACAGGCCCGCACCACCATGATGGCCAGTTCACAGCTGTGCCCCTGTTAGTATTATCTCCATGTTTAGTTTACATGTAAGAAATAGAGGCTTTACATGTAAGAACTAGAGGCAGACCTGGGTTTGAAACCAGGGCAGGCTCACATAAGAATTCTACTGTTGCCCAACTGCGGTGTCATACACCTTTATCCCAGCACTTGGAAGGCAAAGGCAAGAGTATGTCTGTGAGTTCAAGGCCAGCCTGATATATAGAGCAAGTTTCAGGACAGCCAGAGCTACACAGAGAAACCTGTCTTAGGGGAAAAAAAATAAAAACTAGTCCCTACACTGGACCTTCATAGGATCAGTTTGTTTCTTGCCCTAGTTTCTTAGCCCAGGGATGGGGGGAGGGAAGGCTAGATGAGTACAAAGAAGTCAGGTGCCTATCCCACCCTGGCCCTGGCCTCCCCTCCTTACCGATGCTCCTCAGTCGTTGGAACCAGCGGGCTGTGCGGGGGAAGTGACTGAAGAAGATTGGGCTGGGTGCTCCCAGAAGGTCAAGCAGGACGAAGAGCTCCTGGGGGAAGGAGTCCAGGGCTAGAGGCTGAGTCCAATGCCACTGACCCTGCCCTCCTTGCTCCTCCCTCCCTGCTTCCTCCTCCAGAGCCCAGAGGAATGAATCTTACAATAGCCTGGATCCTGGTGGGGCCAGGGCTGTGTGGTATAGACTCCATGATCTGAGCTAGGTGCCGGGAGCCATACAGGGAGTCCCTTGGTCCCCACTCCTTCAGCGCCTCCTCCCCATCCAAGAAGAGCAGCTGCAGGGTCACAGGTGCTGCCTGTGGGAGCAAGCCGCCAAATCAGTACCAACCCTTGGCATCAGCCCACCCAAATGCCCTGCCTATTTGCACAGCTTGGGTGGGACAAACCAAGTGTCCTTACTCATGCAAGTGTAGTGACGGAAGTCAGGTCGAGCGAGAGGCCTGGGCTTAAATCCATGCTGTAGGTGTTTGTTGGATATGGTAACTTTAGTTAAGTATTGTGGTTTGGAAATAAAGTCTAGTATAGCCCAAACTGGTTTGTGATTTCCATCCCTCTTGACTCTCTACCTGGGATTATACAATGCCCATTTTAATCCCCCCCTTTGAGTTACTAGAGAGTGCTCAAGGGATGTCCATATGCCAGTCATGCACTGTACCACTGAGCCACATCCCCAGACCTCTGATTACTTTTTGAGACAGGGTTTCACCAAATTGCCCAAGGTATCCTTGAGCTCACTCTGTACCCTTGAACTTGTGCTCCTCAGGCCTCCATGTGTGAGGAGCTAGGATTACAGGCCTGTGCCACCAAGATTAACTAAATTTCTCCATCTATGGATAGGGTTAATAACAGCTCTATTCACAGGATCACATTTGAATCCAGGTCTGTAAGCACTGAAAAACTAGTCAGTCTGGTTATTGGTACTTAAGCCCAATTGGCAAGACAGACAGACCCACAAGGGAATACTAACTACACAAACAGTGAAACATGGTTAGGACAGATGCTTCCAAGACCAGGAGGCTGCAGAGTGATGTGCCTGACAGAGGCCACCGGTTCTATTAGACATGGATATTTGAGAGTGAGTCCATAGGAGTTGGCCTGGCAAAGAGGGAACAGTGTTCTCAGGCAAGGGAACAGCCTAGGCCAGAGCTGGTGCCAGAGGGCTTTGAGAGGAGAGCAGAGGAGTTAGCAAGAGCCCCAGTTCTGGGCTTTGTTTTGTTGCATTAGTATTGGAGAGCCAAAGAAGGGGTTTGAGGAGGAGAGAAACATAATGAAATTTGTGTTTTCATTCATTCCACAGATTTCTACTCTGGTCCAACTTTACTCTGACTCAGGGAGACAGTAGAAGAACGATGATTAAAGAAAACAAGTCATCAGTACCATAAGGAATGAGCAGTGACAGGGAGATATTTGAGGATGGTCTGAAAGGTTTCTTTGACAAAAAACAAAAAACAAAACCAAAAAAAAACTGTTTGAAAGCCAGCCAGGAAGTGGGTAAAACCTTATGTGAGAAAAACATGATCTGTGCAACGTAGACAGCAAATGCTAATGAGGTAGAAATGAAGCCTGTGGATTGGAGGGACACAGAAAAGGGTGTGGCTACAGTGGAGTGATGACAAAGCAATATGAAAGTAACAGACTGCATCTCGTGGGCTACCCTCAGGCCTCTGGCTTATGGTTAGAATGTGATGCAGTCTATGGGAAAGTGTCCAGACCCAGGAAGGCAGGAGCTGTCATTTAGGATGTAGAAAGATGCCTGTGGGAGGATGGGCATGTAGCTTTGTTGCTAGAGTGCTAACTAAGCATGCACTGAGCCCTGGGACCAGTCTCCAGGATAACATATCAAGACATGGTGGTGTGTGAAGGACTATAATGGAGCAGAGGATCACAAGTTCAAGGTCATTCTTGAGTTTGATGCTGGTGTGGCCTACATGAGACCTGGTTGGGGAAGGGGGTAAAAGTCTGTCTCTGCACAGACAGAGGTTGGAGAAAGCAAGGGTGACAGTGGGTGTGATGGCATGTACCTGCTGTCTCACTGCTTGGAAGGATGGTGCAGAAGAATGGGTGAGTTCAAGGCTAGCTTAGGCAACATGAAAGCCTATCTCAGAAAAGAAGCAAGTTCGGATGTGGACTAGGGACAGGCAGCTCTCTCTCACTCCTTACCTGCTGCTTGACTCTGCTCAGCATCCCATCAAGGGCCTGGGCCAGCTCCAAAAGCAGGGCGCAGGGCACAGCTGAATCTGTGGCCCCCACAAAGGGGGGTGACCCAGGAGGGAAGAACTTAGAGTCATAATGGCAGGCGAGGGTGAGGTGACGAGCAGCTCCTGGGTCAAGTGTGGCCACCACGTTCCCGAAGTCCAGTGACCCCAAGGGAGTTGAGGCTGTGAATGGGTCCAGTTCCACATGCCAGCCTGCTGATAGTGACCGCAACGTGGCCTCCAGGAACTAGTGGCAAGAGAGAGGTAGGAGGGTGGACAGGGACTGGGGAGGAGGTGGGGAGAAGGGCCTTGTAACTGGAGCCACACAGAGCAGTCTGGGTGACTAGAAAGTCCCACTTTGGTTTAGGCTGTTTCCTTAACATATCCTTCTGCTGAGAAACATCTGGATGCCAGATGTGGAGTAAACACACCTCTTGATAGCAACAAAACTTTTCATGGCTTTATTTTGAGGCAGATTCTGACTAAGTAGTCCAGGCTAACCTCCAACTTGCTATTTCTAGGCTGGCCCAGAAATCCATATTCTGCTTCCTGAATGATAGGATTATAGACCCAGGCCACCACCATACCCAGCCAGCTATGGACAGTTCGTTCTCTCTCTCTCTCCCTCCTTCTTCCCCTCCCTGCCTCCCCTTTCTCTCTATTCGTGTTGATTCTTCCAAAATCACATTGACTCTGGC
Source organism: Psammomys obesus (assembly GCF_907164565.1). Lineage (NCBI taxonomy): Eukaryota > Metazoa > Chordata > Mammalia > Rodentia > Muridae > Psammomys > Psammomys obesus. The sequence continues at coordinate 1,732,771 of NW_026592732.1, read as the reverse complement.
CTTCAACTCACTTCTACCCACCCTCTCCCTTTTCCTGTCTCTCTTCATGGTGCTGAGGATTGAACTCAGGACTTGCTGCATGCTGCCTACACAGCCCCAGCCCCAAGCTGGTGGACACCAGGCAAGCCTTCTCCCATTGAGCCCTGCCCCAACCTCACAGTGGTGAATTCTAAGCAAGTGCTTTCCCATTAAGCCATACTCTGAGTTCCTCTTAAAAGGATCTCACTATGTGCCAAACCTATTGTAGGATCCGTATGAAATCAACAATGTCAGTGAATATCCCCATTTTGAAGATGAGGAAACTGAGTCCTAGAGAGGTTAAGAAATTAGTTCATCTAAGGTGGATCCAAAACATTGCTTTGTATCTGATGGCAACAAAGCAAAGCTAACACCACCAATTCTGAAGCCAGCTTTCTTAGATTTTTAACTTCAAGTAATGTGGGATTTGGACAACCTGTAATAAACCCTCTGGACCTCAGTTTCCCCATATGTATAGTACAGATCATATTAGTTCCAACCTCACAAAACAGTACGTTGCTTGTACCTAACATATAGTAAACTTCTGGTGGGGGTGGTATAGTTTGGGATTTGTGCACCACTATGAGAATCTGGTTCACACACCTCCCACACATCAGAGCCCTAGTCGGCCTCCTGGCTGTTCTGTGATCTTAGGTGTCTGAGTTCCACTTCCTGACAGGCTGGGGAAAGGAGGTGGGGGGTTGGAAGTAAGATCCTTTACCTTTCTCACTTGGAGATTGCCAGGACTACCCGGGGGTCGCACAATCAGCAGGGGACGCAGGAAAGTTCCCCAGAGACGCTGCGGATCCAGCTGCCCCACCACCCGCCGCAGCTTGGCCTCCGGAAGGCTTCCCAGCAGCGGGACCTTGGTTGAGAAATGGGATGGGGAAAAGAAAAATTAAAAAACAAAACAAAAAACATTCCCACCCCATCCTGAACGCCACTGCCCACTAGACCCTGGCTTTTCTTGGTAATGCAGCCCCCCAATCTTCAAGGATATAGCTTAGATTTGGAGAAAGTCTTTAAAGCAAATCTGGTCCAGCCTACTGCAGTCCTGACCGGGAAACAGAAAACGGGTGATGGAGACTTTTCTAAATAGATGGCTTGGCGGCATAGAATTCAGATCTACCAAGGTTGCTATGCTGGTCCGTCATCTTCGGAGAGGGCTATTACAAAACAAGCCTGAAGCCTTATTCTGTTGGGAAGCGGCATACGTTCAAATGATAAAGAAACGGTACGTGCGGCAAGCGCCATACGATACAGCCACGCTAACCTGAGACTACAGAAAGGAAAGGGAATGACGGTGCCTGAGCCCCAGCCAGGCCTCACCCGCAGATCCCGGCTCCGTGACAGCTCCTCAACCTCAGGGTGCCAGCCATTCCAGATGATGTAGAAAGCCAAACCCAGGGCCACAGCCAGCAGCAGCAGGGGCAGGAGTTGCACTCGCGGCAGCAGGCGGCCCTTGGAGAGTGAGGGTGGCTTCAGGAGGCCCCGATCCCCGACGCGCTGCCGGGGCCGCCCGCGGCTCCAGGGGCTCATGGTAGCTTTGCCCTGAAACCGACCCACGGATTGTGGTTTGAGTGTAGGCCAAGATCCGCCTCTTAGAGGTTACAAAACCCAATGGAGAACCGAGCAGCTACGACGTTCCCCAGATGATTGCGACTGGCTCGTCCGAGCGCCACACAAGCCAAAAGGCAGCCCGAAAACCTTAGGGCCCGCCCCGCGGAAGAGGCGCAGCCAATAATCGCTTTGCATCTGGGGGAACCCTCCGCGGGCTCGGGGCCACGCCCCTCACCGGTGTCAACCAGGAACCAACTCGGAACCGTCCCTCCGGGGAAAAAAGAGGCGGCACCCACCCCCAAAGCGAGGAGCCGATTGGCTTGCCTGAAGCCGCGCCTCCAGGGGAAGGGTTGGCGGGTGTTTAAACGGCGCTGCGCTTCCCTCCTACCTCGACGGTTGGACGGGGGACTAATTCCAGCCGGACTCTCCTATCTTCCTCTCCGTAGTCTAGCGCAGTGACCCTCACTGTGATCCTCAGTGGCCTTGGATCCTCCCTCTGAGCATTTTTTTTTTTTTACGGCAGAGCGCAGCCTGAGGGGTCGCTATGGCAACAAGGCACGCCCACACCCGCTGGTGCAGGGCTGCGCAGGCGCTGGCGGAAGTGAGTCGCAGGAGACGGAAGTCCCCCCCCCTCCTATTACCCTACGCAGAGGCTGGAGCAACGCGTTGGAGGCGGCAGTGATCTGCGAGCGGAACCTCCACCATGTGAGGCCGGGCTGGGCTTCGGCGGGAACACGGAGGTGGAGGGGGATTAGCTAATTAACGGTTGAAATGGGGCTCATGGCTAGAAACAGGGTTCCTCGAGCAAAAGTAGTGTCCGCAGAGAGGACCGCTTTATTCCACGGCGGGCGGCGGACTCTCCTAGGTGCTGAGCCTTGTGGAAGTGAACTGTAAGGGGAAAGCTGAGCCTGATGGCACATGCCTAGAATCCCAGGCCTTGAGAGGCGGGGGTAGGAGGATCGCTGGTTGGTGGCCCGCCTTGGGCTTCATAGCGAGGCCGTTTCCAAAAGTAGTAGTAATTTTAAGTGGGAGTGGTCGTATGGGTAAAGAGCTTGTCGAGGAGAGAAGTTCTACTAGAAATAGTGAAAAGTATGGAATTTAACCAGGATAAATTAGAGATCAGACAGGTGCCTTTTCAGCCTAATTAAGAGACTGCAGAGTAGCAAGCTACTACAGTGATTGGGCGTGTTTTTTCATTGAACAGATAGCATGTAGATGGATTATAAGTTAGACACATGGTGAATTAAAAAGGTCCTTGCCACCAAAAAAAAAAAAAAGAAAAGAAAAATCACAAATCACTGGGGCTTATAAAAGGTATGGGGTGGGAAGGCCATAGAGTAATGTGTTAGATGATCAGGGGTGTGAATGAAGAACTGAGTAGAAAAAAAAAATGGCTGCATATTAGGGCACACTGAAAGGACAATTCTTGGGCTGGGGATTTTCCTCAGTGGGCAGAGTACTTAGCTACCATAGATACAGGGTCTGGTCCTCAGCTCCACACCAACTGGGTGTAGTGGCACATGACTATATTCCCAGCACTCTGGAGGCAGTCTTGAGTTCCAAGCCAGCCAGGCTTATACAGTGAGACATTGTGGGTGGGGGAGGCTCCAGGAGAGAGATGATGGAAGTGTAGGCCGTGGATAGAAATGGCCAGAATCTGGATGTATTGTGGAGTTGGGTGACAAGATGTGAGGCTAGATCTGATGTAAGGTTTGAGTTCCAAGCATGAGGGTGGACCCCTGTAATCCCAGACCATGGGCAGAGTCAGGAGAATTGAGAATTCAAGCAGTGGTGTGCCGTGGTGCATGCTAGTAATTCTAGCACTTGAAGGCAGGGGCAGGAGGATACCTGTGAGTTCTAGGTCGGCCTGGTCTACAAAGTGAGTGAGCCAAGGCTCCCCAGCGAGACCCTGTCTCAGAAGAGAGAGAATTCAAGGTCATCCTTAGTTACATAGCAAGTTCAAGGCTAGCCTGGGCTACATGAGATTCTGTCCCCAAAACAGAAGTGTGGCTTACAGAACCCAGTGAATTCCATCAATGAAGATACAGGGGACACAGTGGGTGGAAGCTATAGGTGGCTGGATGAGCTGGGACAGGCTGACTTGGAAATGTCTTTTGTACCTCCAGGAAAGACTGAGCCAGGGAGGGTGTTTGGGGTCCAGGCTGGGGATGCACCGGACAGTGTGGCTTTAATCATTCACACATCCATCCTGAACCCATCTCCCCCATGGGGTCTCTATCCAGGAGTCTCCTCAACAAACCCAAGAGTGAGATGACTCCAGAGGAGCTGCAGAAGCGGGAGGAGGAGGAATTCAACACAGGTCCCCTCTCAGTGCTTACACAGTCAGTCAAGAACAACACACAAGTACTTATTAACTGTCGAAACAACAAGAAGCTCCTGGGCCGGGTGAAGGCCTTTGACAGGTGAGTACCATGCTGGGGGGAGCTGGGTCTGAGGGGCGTAAAGGAAAGGTTATTCCAGAAGAGTCATCATCATAAGCTGGACATGGTGACAACACAGCTCTAACCTCAGCACTTACAATACCAACCAGGGTCACACAGCAAGACCCAGTCTCAAAAAATCAGAAGGTGGGGGTGCTTGGTTTTTGGTTTTGTTTGGTTATATGAAACTGTCTCTGTGTAGCCTTGGCTGTCCTGGACTTGCTTTGTAGACCAGGCTGTCCTCAAGCTCACAGCAAACCACCTGCCTCTGCCTCTGATGAAAGGTGTGCACCGCCACCGCCAGGCTCCTTTTTACTTTTACTCTTTCTTACGCATTTAGGTATTTTGTCTGCATGTGTAGCTGTGTACTGTGTGCATGGCTAGTAGCTTCACTGGTGGGGCGGGACTGGTGTTCTATTTAACTTGTTCATCTGTAGGCTAGACATCAATGCCAAGTGTCTTCTAATGTTTTCTAGTTTGTTTTGAGGCAGGGTCTTAACTATGTAGCTCAAGCTGACTGTATATGTAGCAAAGGATACCTTTTTTTTTTTTTTTTTTTTTTTTAAGATTTATTTATTACAGTGTTCTGCCTGTGCGTATGCCTGCACACCAGAAGAGGGCACCAGATTTCATTATAGATGGTTGTGAGCCACCAAGTGGTTGCTGGGAATTGAACTCTTGAACCTCTGGAAGAGCAGCCAGTGCTCTTAACCGCTGAGCCATCTCTCCAGTCCCAGAGCTTAGCTTTATATTTCTGATCTTCCTGCGGCCATCTCCCAAGTGTTAAGATAATAGGCGTGAAACATGCCATTCTGCCTGGTTAATTGTTTTAGATAGCATAGAAGGTGATGAGTTGTACCAGGCATGTTGGCGCACACCTTTAGTTCCAGCGCTTGGGAGGCAAAGGCAGGCGAATCTCTCAAGTTTGAGGACAGCCAGGGCTATGCAGAGAAACCCTGTCTCAAAAAGAACTTTGCCTTATGATCCAGTCATACGTGTCTGTCATTGTAGTTTGCTCACATTCGCTGTCCCCAAGCAAGCGTTTGTGGGATGAACACATGGTCTCCTGGCCCTGTGAGGACAGGACAGTGCAGCACATGGAGTTCATGTGTCGGGAGCCACATCTAACCCCAGGACCCTCTGGGTGTGGTGGGAGCAAGAGTTTCTCTAACTTCCTAAAGTTAACGGCAGAGGTGGGGCCATTTTGATTGCTTTTTACTGTGTGCCAGGGTCCTGAGTATTTCAGAAATACTGTATTCATTCATCCAGGCTTCATATCAGCCCTGTGAAGTAGATTATCTCTGTTTCAGAAAGCAGGAAACTGGGGCACAGAGGGATCAAGGCCTTTGTTGAAGCCTCAGTTAAGGACTGGCTGAGGTAGCGTAGCGCTTACAGTCTGCCCATCCCTGCCCTGGAACCTGAACCTTTCCCCGCGCCTGCTGCTGGTGGGATCACACAGTACCAGGCAGAGATGGTCACTCAGAATGGCCCCTCTCACTCTAGCTTTTTCCCACCCACCCCTGTCCCACTAGGCATTGCAACATGGTGCTGGAGAATGTGAAGGAGATGTGGACTGAAGTGCCGAAGAGCGGCAAGGGCAAGAAGAAGTCCAAGCCTGTCAATAAGGACCGCTACATCTCCAAGATGTTCCTGCGTGGGGACTCAGTCATCGTGGTGCTGCGGAACCCGCTCATCGCCGGCAAGTAGAGGAGAGGCCTCTTCCCTCTCTTGAGAGCCTGCTTCCTGCCCTGCCGAGCCCTGTGAGCCCATGCCCAAGAATGGAAATAAAGCCGTGTGGTTTTTTGTTTGTTTGTTTTCCAATGTCTTGTCTGCCCTTGGGTCTTGTAAACGGGGAGGCTGGGAAGAGACTGTCAGGTTGTCATGGCTGAGTACTAAGACAGGCCCATGAGTGGTGAGGCACATCAGCCACATCTCTGAAGGAGACAGTCTAGACAGAAATGGCCTTAATTGATCTCTGTTTATCATGGGCAGAGGGAGTTTTTGACAAACCTGGGGGGAGATGCAGGTGGGAATTATAAGAGGATCGTGGAAGGACCGTGCCTTGCTCTGGACTGTACAGCAGCCCCTTTGTCCCTGCCCTCCAGGTAATTCCAAATACAAGATGTAGGAGATCATAGGCCTGAGGTCAGGGATAGCCGCTCTCTTTAAAATACATAAGACATGCATGGGTGTTTTACCTGCGTGTATGTCTGTCCCTGGTGCCCACAGAGGCCAGAAAAGGGAGGCTTGGGTTCCACTGAAGGTAAGTTTACAGAGATAGTGATGAGCAGCCATGTGGGTGCTGGGAACCGAACCTGGGTCCTCTAAAGAGCAGCAAGTGCTTTTGACTGCTAAGCCATCTCTCCAGCCCCCTAACTGTCCTCTTTTGGTTTGGTTTGGGTTTTGTTGTTTTTCGAGACAAAAGTTCCCATGTGTAGCCCTTGCTGCCCTGGAACTCAGTTTTAGATCAGGGTAGCCTCAAACTCAGAGGTTGTTGTGCCTCTGCCTCTGGAGTGCTGGTTTTAAAGGTGTGAGCCACCACTGCCCAGCCTAGCCGCCCCCCTGAACTGTAGAAACCACAGCTAGAGTGACCTTGTGAACCCTGGTGCAGAGTGGGAAGATTGTGTTGCTTGGTCAGCACAGGCACATGTTCCTGAGTAGCTGCCAGAAAGAGCCTTGGTGTGAACTCTAAAGCCATCTCTCTTAGTGGCGCTGCAGACTGAACCTAGTGTCTCACGTGTTCAGCAAGCTCTCAATTCCCCTGAAACAGTCATTGAACTGGACTGGTAGCCAGCAAGCTCCTCATACAGCAAGCGCTTCTCATCACTGCCATCTCCCAGTCTCCCTTTCACTCTGTTTTGAGACAGGGACCTTCTTCGGAAGTTTCCCATTTGCCCTTGAACTTGTAATCCTCCTGTCTTGGTCTTCCAAGCAACTAGGATGACAGGGCTATAGAGCTCATGAAGTTGAAACCTCTTGAGATTCAGAAAGGGCATTGACTTGTTCCAAAGTCACCCAAGTAGCAAATAATGAAGCTACATCAAGATAAGCAGCCAGAAAAAAAAAAAAAGATAAGCAGCCAGGCTGTGCTGGTGGGATGGCTCAGTGGCTACTGAGTTTAGTGCCCAATACGGACATCTGTCAACTCAAAACTGCTTGTAACTACAGTCAGGGGAGTCAGTGACCGTACCAGTGGAAGAAGACAGCTAATCGCTGGCCCCCAAGATCTGGTTACACCCCAGCTGAGCACATTCTCAGGTACACCAGGTAATACAGTGTAACTTCTCTCCCCAATTGCCCCTAGTTGGTCTAAGTTGCTGACAGCCTGGGCTGGGCACAGAGAGGTAGGCTTAGGTTCTCAGTTTGGAGTTAAAGAGGGGAGATGGCAGGGGGACAAGAGATCACCATGGGGTGACACAGACCAGGAGCACATGGCCAAGAACAGCTTGCTCTGAGGACTGGCCTGATGATTCAGAAGAAACGTGTATTTGAGATTTTAGATGGAAAACAGACAAGATAGGTTAGAGGGTTGATAACTGCCCAGCTCTAGTATTTTAAGAAGGCATATTATAAATATACCAAGTTTCTGTGTCTTTTATTTGGAAAAAAGCTGGTTTAAGAATAACTGCTGCTATAATAATTTTCTGTATTAATTACTATGTACAGAATAATAATAATAATAATAGAGTAACTATGTGGTGACCTAAAGAGCTTCAGTGGGGGTAAGTATGACTGCTGGACCTTTATGTATTGTGTGTTTTTGACATTTAGGACTACACTGAGACCATGTCTTAAAAAACCAAAATGAATACTTTTAAAAAAATCTTTTTAAGGGGGCTGGAGAGATAGCTCAGTGGTTAAGAACACTGCTCTTCCAAAGGACCTGGATTCAATTCCCAGCACCTACATGGCAGCTCACAACTGTCTATGCCCCCAGTTCCAAGGGATCTGGCACCTTCACACTGGTGCACATAAATTATTTTAAAAATAATCTTTTTTAAGGGCTGGAGAGATGGCTCAGAAGCTAAGAACCCTGGCTGTTCATCCAAAGGTACTGAGCTGGTGTGCAGGCAGGCGTACAGGCAGAATACTGTATAAATAATAAATAAATGTACTTTTTAAATTTTAACCCATGAAGCCAAGCTGGTGGGTGATGTCAGTCCACACAGCTGCCCTGTGTCCAGGTTCTTTCACCCAGGAGCAGGGCTGGATCAAGCCTTGAGGTCACAGGCTCAGGCTCCAGTCCCGGCCCTGTCCCCCTAAGCACTCCCCACTAGGCATGGAAAATGTTTGCCTGCCTCTCCAGCAGGGAATTGCAGCCCTGGGCACCTGGCTCCCTTTTTTCCCCATGTCCTTACCTGATTGTCCAAACGGCGCCTTTATCTAGCTTTTTTTTTTAAATTGCATATGATGGTGGGAGTGTGCATGTGTGTGCATGTTCACACAGGAAGTCTTCCTCAATCACTCACTCCATGTGTGGGCACTAGGGGTCAGGGCTCTAGTCCCAAGACTTTCATGGCCAGCACTTTGCCCACTGCCATCCCCTGACCCTTTCTGTTTTGACAGGGTCTTGTTCTGTAACCTCGGCTGGCCTCAGATTGGCGCAATTCTCCTGCCTCAGCTTCCTGGATGGTGGGATTACGGGTGTACATTGCCATTTCCTGATGGAATTATTTGCAGGGGAAGGCCAGGGTCTCCCTTTCGCCCTCACTAGCCTGAAAACTCGGGAAGTAAATAAGGCTGCCTGTGAAGGTGCGGCAATGGTGCCCTTGTCTTTGATTGCCTTGAATGACCCCTTCAGAGGATGAAAGCCAAAACAGAGGTTCTTGGGGATTACACTGGCCAGACATGGTGGACCATGAGTAAGTGAAGCGTCTCTACAATGAGTGACTCCACAGGGTCCTGAACATACAGATCCCAGAGAAGGGACAGGACGGACAAGTTGGGAGTTTAGTGACAGCTAATACAGTAGCCCAACTAAGAAATGAACTAGGTTGGTTCTTGCTGCTTTTGCTGTTTATTTGAGACAGGTTCAAATATTTGGCACATAGTTCAAATATCCAACTTGCTTTCCATCAGGATAAATGACCTTCAACTCCTCCACCTCCCAAATGCTGGGAGTACATGAGTGCCACCCCTTGCCCAGCTCTGCTATTTTTGTGCTGCCTTCTGGAGAAGCGGCATGCACACACACACAACTTTAATATAACATATGTATTCAATAGTTTCCAATCAAGGTTCTCTTAGGGAAGGACACAGCGGCATTGCAGGGTCCATGTTTTCTTGTGGCCACGTGCGGCTTATTCATCTGTGGCAGACTACCTCACACACACACACAAACACCCTCATCATGTCCCTTTCCACCCCGTAAAGAAGCAACTGCCGCTCAAGCTTGGTTTACTAGGGCCTCCATTCCACCAGAAGCCAAGCCTGAGGTGTCGAATGCAGTGTCAAGTTATGGGGCACATCTTTCTGGGAACCTGTGGGGAACACAGCATCCCGCACTGATAAAGGAGGCTTGTGTGCAGCCACAATGAGGCTGCACCCCCACAACTTTCCCAGCCCTCTAGAAGTGTGTCCTAACTGCCCACTGCGGGTCTGGCTACCTCCACTGACCCCAGGCTCCTCTTGTCTTGGCCAGCTCTCACCCACAGCTCGTTCCCGCTGTTCAGGATTTCCCAGGGCGGAACACTTCAGCGCGCTCCCACCCGGAAGAGCCCTTTGAGCTCTCTCTTGTCACTGCAGTCTCCTTTGACTCTTCTCTTGGGATCCATCAGCAAATCCTTCTCCCCCTTCTGTGGTCTCCACCCTGGTCAAGCCCCTCCCTGTTTGGGCCACCTGTACTCCTCTCGCTGGGCTCCCAACTCACACTGCCCCTGATAACCTGTCCCTTATGGGGGCAGAGTGCTGTGGAGACACTCCTGCTAAAATCTGTGTGGGGCTGGAGAGACGGAGTCCACCCTACCTACATGGAGGTTGGGAAGCCTCCGGTCCCAGGGATCTTCCGCCCTTCAGGCGTATGCAAGTGCTGTACCTCGCGTTAAAAACAACAGCTTCGGTGCGCCTGGAGTGAAACCCCAGCTTCCTCATCGCTCCTCCCCCATCTGCAGACCCTGGCTTTTCCCAGCCGAGCCACTGAAGTCCTTCTCCATTCCTCCTTCCTCTCCCTCAGCCTTTTCACATGCTATTCCATCTCCCTGGAATCTTGTCCTCAAACTCTTCAAGTTGTCTCCGCTTCTTTCAAACATGGCTTAAGCACCACATCTTCACAAGTGGCCTCGCAGCCGGCTGTCCTAGACACCTCAGCTCTTTTCGTAGGCCATTCCACAAGAATTATATACACGTAGGGACCTTGTCTTCCAGTTCCTTCTCCCCGTTTCCCCAGCATTCCCCACACTGGGGCAGGTACACAGTAGGCACTCAGTACATGCTAACTGTACAGACACAGAGGTCCCATTACCTAGCAGTAACTTTCCGAGACCTCATCTCCAGGTACATGCAACATCCCGGAGGGCAAGGCGTTGCCAATGGGGGCCTCCCGGGGTGCAGAGCGCGGGGGCGGGGCCGGGGGTCCGAGCTCCAAGTGCAAACCGGGGCGCTGGTCACCGAGGCCGAGACGCAGGCGGCGGTGGCGCCAACCCCGGCGGATCTCCGACTGCACCTGCAACGGGGTGGGGGGGCGCTCAGGGCGGCGCCGTCCCCAGCGTGACCGCCAGGGGGCGCGGGCGGGCCCTACCTCTTTGTTGATGAAGCAGTAGAGCACGCTCACCAGGAACCCCTGCCAAGAGAGGAGCGCCAGAAGAGCGACGTCAGGTCGCTGCTCTGAGTTTCCAGCTCATTGTTTCCAGCCCCAGACTGCTGCGGCTGTTACCGCCCTGGTCCTAGGTACTGAGGGCACCTGCTTGCTGGCTCCCAGCTCCCTGCATCGCTCCCCCGACCCCCAAAGGCTGAGAACAGGGGCCGGAAGTTGAGCATCCTGAGTGTAGAAACCGATTCCCTGCTTTCCGCATTCAAGGCAAATTGCTTAACCACGCTGTGCCTTGGTTTCCTCGCCTGGAGACAATGAAGGCGGTGGTTGGAAGAATTGCAGTGTGTAAAAAGATGTAGTGTTCAGCCGGGTGTGGTGGTGCACGCCTTTAATTCAGCACTTGGGAAGCGGAGGGAGACATATGTACGGGTTTGAGGACACCCTGTCCCCAGAGTTCCATGTCCATCCAGAACTACACGGTGAGACCCAGTCTCGAAAACAGCAATTAATTAATTCATTACGGGGGCTGAGGTTTGCTCAGTCGTGGAACACATGCTCAGGCAGCTAGAGACAGAGCACCGGTTTCAGGCCCCATGCCTGGCTTAGGCCGGTTAATTTTCAAGTCAATTATGAACACTGGCTATTATTGAGGGACTTCTTAGGGTTTTCTACAGTCCCATTAAAATCTAATTCAAATCACATACCCCTTTTCCAGGAAAGAAAAAACAAAACAAGAAACAAATTGAAGTTGGGCTCAAGGAACTGTCCCCCTCTCATTTCTCTGTCCCTGTTGCTATAGCAGGCACCCTCACCGCGCTCCCTCACACTAGCTACCCTATGGTTTCAGGGGTCCTCCTTCTACAATTTCCCAGGCGTGTGTGACTGGCTGCGTGTGGCTCCCTGTGTCTGCCACGGCGTAGGGGGCCAACCATTTGGCTCCTGGTCGCAGCTCGGTACCTACGTGCTCCATCTGTTCTTGCTTCCACATGAATACAGTCTCATGGGAGAGCCTGATGCTGTCCCCACTCTGGGGCGAACACAGACTCAGTGCGGTGAGGACTAGGGAAGGCAAGCAAGAACTGGCCTCCCATTTGGGAACTCCCTACCTCCTTGAGTTCTGCACCTTAGGGCTGTCTCACCTCAGCCTCACCCAAAGGCAAAGGAAGCCATGAAGCTGATAAGCACCAGACACTAACTCTGCCCCAGCTCAGTCCACCCCGCGGCTCTTTGCTCCTCACCCGGAGACAGTGCCAGGAAAGGCGATGTGGTCCTCTACCACCACCCCCGCCCACCGGCTCCCCAGCCCAGGAGTTTTCTGCCCTGTGCAAGCGAGATGAACGCAAGAATGAAATCCCACGGGCGCACTCCAGGCAGTGGCTGCCCCAGGGAACGATGGTATCGCCACGCCCGAGGGAGGGAATGCCCGAAGTGGAAGAGTGGAGGGCTTGCACCCGTGGGTCTGAGCACCTGGAAGGAACTTAGGAAGATTTCAAAGGCCAGTTTGGCCAAGCGAAGGGCGCCTTCAGCCTGTTCCTCCGTCACGGGAGCAAACACCACCTCGTGAACACCCAGCAGGGGCACCAGCGTCAGCGTGGAGCGGGCCAGCCTGGGAAGAGACGGTGTCGGTGGTCCCCGCCCCTGAGCCTGGCCCCACCGCTTCCCTCCCTGGGCCCTCAGCCTGCCCTCACCTTAGTCGGTAGTCCGGGCAGCGCATCTGCCTTGTCCTCAGCTTTGATACGAGGATGCCGAGGATGCGGATGAAGATCAGGAAATTGATCTGTGAGGAGAGAGAGGCTGAGCCAGAAGCCGTTCAGTTCTGGGGTGGGACAGGAGGCTGGCACTCCTCTTCCCCAGAGTGGGAAATCCCTGAGCACAGCCTGGAGGAGGCGAATTCGGCCCTACCAAGATGGTTATTAGGATGGGGGTGCGAATGATCCACCAAATGGCTTTGACTCCGTTGCGCTCCCAGCACCTGGAGGAGGCAGGGAAGAGCTGAGACACACAGTCCCCCCCACACACACACAACCCCATCCGGTTTCCAGGAGGCCTTCTGAACTACCTTCCCCAGTCCGTAACTCCTTTAGACCCCTCCCAGCACTCACGTCTCCACCCTTCCCAGACCCCATCCCGCCCCCAACCCCCGGTCCCGCGTGGCCCCGCCCCCCAGCCCAGGCTCCGCCTCCTGACCCTGCTACTCACTGCGTGTCCTCGTACAGGTGCCTGACGATCACCCAGGGGATGACGAAAAGCGCGGGGCCCCCTGTGCAGACCCCGATCCCCGCCCCCCACCCCGCCGCAGCCGTCAGCGTGCACACGAGCCCCTTCCAGGCCCCAAACCCGCGGAATTCCTCGTCGAGGGCGTGGGAGGGGAGGGAACGCGGATCGGCTGGGCAGTGGGGGTGCCGAGATGCACAAGCTGGGCTGGGAGGGGGAGGAGGCACGAAGTCAGGGCTCACCCCAGCCAAGAAGCAGATAGCACCTGAAGTGGCCCTTTTCCGAGCCTCCCACGATCACCAGCAGACGGTGCAGGTACAGACCCTCCACGAGCAGCCAGGTGTAGTTGGCGCCTACACAGTACTGGGTCACAACCTGGGCCGTGCGGCAGGCAGCTAGGACCTAGGAAGCCACCAGACAAGGGCAGTATCTTTGTATGTATGCTTTTCTATATGTGGTAGTGGGGCTTGAACCCACGACTTGTTAGGCTCTACACTGAGACACACCCATAGCCCCTCACTGGGGGATTCTAGGCAGGGGCTCTACCGCTGAGTTACATTTCATTTCTCTTCTCTTTATTTTGAATCCCGGTCTAGTGTCCAGGCTCTTCTTGAACTTGCTCTAAGCAGGTTTTAAAACATCAGTTCTGCTCTGCTCCCCACCTAACAGGTACCACAGGACTTCCTGATCAGACAGGGCTCGTCTCCGTCTCTTACCCTCAAATATTTTACTCTGGGTTCCCAGTAGAAGGTTTATCTCACCTTATCTTCCCTTGAGGACTCTCCCACATTGACACCCTTAGCAACTGGCATATTCTATTCCGTCATCACGGTGGAGTACCCTTGGAATCCCTTTGTGTGTGTGTGTGTCTCTCTCTCTCTCATATGCTCATGTTTGTTTTCCAAGATACGGTTTCTCTGTGTAGCCCTGGCTGTCCTGAAACCCACTCTGTAGACCAGGCTGGCCTTGAACTCAGAGATCCACCTGCCTCTGCTCCTGAGTGCTGGGATTAAAGGTGTGCTCCACCACCATCTGGTCACACTAGCTCTTAAGAACAACTCTTGGGACTGGAGAGATGACTCAGCAGTTGAGAGCACTGGCTTCTCTTGCAGAGGACCCAGGCCCATTTTCTAACACCCACATTACACCTTTATCTCCAGCCCCAGGAGGCCTGATACCCTCTCCCGGCTTCTGAGGACACCAGGCGTGCACAAGGTACACATGCGTGCATATACATGCAGGTAAACACACACACACACACATAAAATAAAAATTAAAAATTTAAATGCCGAACTATGTGACACAGGTGTGTGAAGATCAGCGGCCTTTCAGGAACTGGTTATCTCTGTCCACCATGTGGGTTCTGGGGTTGAATTCAAGTCATCAGGTGTCCTAGCTAATGCCTTTGTGCAATGAACCATCTAGATGACCCTTTTAAAATTTTTATTTTATCTATTTTATGAGTAGAGGAATTTCTCCTGCATGCATGTCTGTGCATCACATGCAGGTCAGAATTGGGCATCAGATCCCCTAGAACTGGCATTAGAGGTGGCTGTGAGCTGCTGTGTGTGGGTGTCGGGAATTGAACCTGGGTCCTGTGCAAGAGCAGCCCATGCTATAAACCAATGAGCCATCTCTCCAGCCCCAGGTGGCCTCTTAATCTTTCTTTTCATTTTCCCAGTATTGAAACAGGTACTTCACCTTTAACCCCAGCACTAAGGGAGGCAGACACAGGTGGATCTTTGTGAGTTCGAGGCCAACCTGGTCTCCAAAGTAAGTCCAGGACATCCAGGGCTACACAGAAAAACCCTGTCTCAGAAGAAGAAGAAGAAGAAGAAGAAGAAGAAGAAGAAGAAGAAGAA
>NW_026592732.1:1667545-1717918 GCF_907164565.1 Psammomys obesus | reverse complement strand
CCCCCCCAAAACTCCCCATGTGTAATGATAAATAAACCAGGATTTTAATTAGGCATGCTGTTGCACACCTTTAATCCCAGCAGAGGCAGGCAGGTATGTGAGTTCAAGACCAGCCTGGTCTGCAGGGCTAGTTCCAGGACAGCCAGGGCTACACAGAGAAACTCTGTCTGGAAAAACAAAACAAAATCCAAGAGGAACTACCTAAAATGGCTTTTCTGTGCACACACACATGCACACATATCCTCACAGATATGTTCCCACGTTCACAAACACATGCTACACACACACACAAACACACACAAATAAAGGGTTGGGTATGGTGGCACACACCTTTAATCCAAGCACTATAGAGGCGGAATAAAGTGATCTCTCTGAGTCTCCAGACAGCCAGAGTTATAGTGAAATCCTGTCTCAAACAACAAACAAATATAACACTGAGTGGTATACTCAGTAACAGATTCCTTTTCTAGAATCTCCCCAGTGAGGGTCTGGGGCCATGGCTCAGTGGTAGAGCCCCTGCCTAGAATCCCCCAGTGAGGGGCTGGGGTGTGGCTCAGTGGTAGAGCCCCTGCCTAGAATCCCCCAGTGAGGGGCTGGGGTGTGGCTCAGTGGTAGAACTCCTGCCTAGTATGTGTAAGGCCATCACTTCCATCTTCTTCAGGATTCAAGATAAAATAACTATGTAAATTGGAATTCATAAACCGTTGCTGCTGTTGTTTTTGGCGGGCTGTATGCTGGGTGGATCAGATGTCCCTGCATCTGTAATGAACCCGAAGGACTAATTTGTGCCGGAAATGACAACTGCGATAAAAAGGAGGCAGCGAAACTGTTTGGCGCTCTTGCACAGTCCCTGCAAACAATGGGGATTTCACTTCTAGGCAACAGACACACAACAGTAACGAACCTCAACAGGAGAATGGCCTCCTCCCACCAGAGAGGCTGACACTAGGAAAAGCTTGAAAAGTCCAGCCGCTGCAACGTGAGGCGCTGCGGTGCTCTGTCGGGACAGGAAGCTTCCAGAGGGCAGGCTGGGTGCCCTGGACAGCCCAGGGGAAACATTCTGAAGAGACAACCTCACTCTTTAGCCCAGTGTGGCCTCAGACCCCGAGCAATCCTCCTGCCGCTGCCTCCTAAGTGCTGGGAGATTACAGGCTCAGCACCGCTGGCCCCGGGTGACACCGATTTACAGATTTGAAGCTATGCTCTCTGTGAAGTCACATCCCAATGAAAAAAGGACCTTGCATAACCACTTTGACTGTGGAGGAAACAAGGCTCCTTCCATTTACAGATCTGACGCCGGGGGTGGATACGTAACAGACCTCCATGTGAAATGTACAGTTTAACAGTTATTTATCAGAGGGGGTGTGGCACGAGACAGTGTGGAGGTCAGAGGACGGCTTCCATCGCGTGGATCCTGGGCATTTGAGTTCAGAATGAGTAGCAATCACCTCTGTCTGCTGAGACAGTTCGCTGGCCCCTTTGTTCGCGTTGCCTTCGGTGGACATGGAGAAAGTTACTAAGGGAGGCCTGCAGAGAGGGGTCTCTTCAAAGAAGACAGGAAGGAGGGTCCCAAGCCAAGCCTCCCTTCCCAGATGAAGGGTTAAGTTGGAAGTGTGGAGTTGGAGAGAGGGTATGGAAGGAAGGGGTTAATGGGATGCGCCTCTGAAGCAGCAGGTGAGGTTTCCAGGCTTGAATTCCTGTGTGTGTGTGTGTGTGTGTGTGTGTGGGGCTGTGGGGGTGCAGGGCCACGGCAGAGGAGGGGTTAACGGGGGCGGGCCTGGCTGGGGCGGGGCCTGGGCTCGGACTCCAGCCCCGGGCCAGGGGTTGTCGCTGCTCTCCTGCCCCGCAGGGGCGCCCGCCGGGTCCCGCGCTGCGCAGATACGGGATCAGGTCGCAGACGCCGGCCGTTCAGCCCAGCCGCCGCGCAGGTGGGTGCTACCCTCCATTCCTGTCCTTCCCCTTAGCAGGTCCAAGACCTTCGGGTGGCCGCTCCGCTGCCTCAGTCTCCCCGCACTGTCCACTCTCCTCCACTTGGCTCTGGAGAGTCTATCTTTTCTGTATCTCTGCTTTCCCTGTGGTTCCTAGGATCCCCTGCCTCTGGGGTCTCTCTCTCTCTCTCTCTCTCTCTCACACACACACACACACACACACACACATACACACACACACACACACACACACACACACGATCTCACCGCATACCTTAAACTACCTTTGAACTCACTCTCTTGCCAACATTGGTCTCAAACTCACTGCAATCCTCCTGCCTCAGCTTCCTAGGGTATACTGGGATTGTATGTTTGTGCAACCACCCGCGACTCTCCACCCTCTGGCGTTCTGTAGATAGACGCTGGCTACACGGCTCAGGTTTTCCTTGAACTGGCCATTAACCCTGCCTCAGCCTCCTAAGTGTCGCGGTTAAAGGTGTTCTTCAGCAACAAACCTAGTGGGCTCTGTTTCTTCATCTCTTAGGATCCCTCGCCTGCTCTTCCTGTCTGCCTCTGGGTCCTTCCTGCTTCAGCTTTGGCCTCTGTTTCTCCGTTATTGTTTTGTGGGAGACCCCTCCTTCTCTTTGGGTGTCCCCAATTCTGTACCCATCTCAGCATCTCTGTGAGCTTCTCACTCTCTCCCATAGGGTTCCTCTTTGGTTCTCTTGCTCTCTGGCCCTCGCTCACTCTCACACTGCCGTGGCTCCTTTAGCCTCCAGCCTCCTTAAATCTCTCCCTAAGTCCTGAAACATCGTAAAATCATCTCCTCCAGGATGTGGGGCTGCTTAGGGTTGAAGCTGGGGACAGTGGGGCTGCAATCCAGGCAAATGGATTCTGAGTGGCACCATGACCCCAGTGCCCACCTCATAGTCCCCTCATGGCTTCTGAGGTCACACCTACCCCACCCTCCAGTTTCAGGAATTCCTGGCTGGGGATGGGGGGTGGACTTCCTCCCCCACTTCCTCCCTTCTAGGATTTGGCTGGGTCCGTTAACTCCTTCTTGCTTTGCCTTACTCCCCTTCCCTGCAACCAAGCTCCACAGTACCCCGACCCTCAACCCGGAGAAGGTGAGGCTTCAGAATTCCCAAGGCTTTGTTGTGTGTGTCCCAAGCTGGATGTGCGAAGGGGGGCGCTGGAGTAAAAGATGGGAACACCACAGCACTCCTAGAGCCTCGAGACAGCTGTGTCCCCCTGAAGTCTACCAAAAGGGTGTCCCACCAGCTCTGTCTCTGAGGTTGGACCTGATCGACTGCAGGTTTGGGATCCTCCAAGGAATGGTGGATGACACGGGTAGGGGGAAGGTTCTCAAACTCAGACCACCCAGGAGCCCTGCAGTGTGCCCTGGTGGTGCCTGACTGTTGTCTTAGCACTTAGAAGAGAGAGACATGAGGGTTAAGTGTTTTGGGCCAGCCTGGGCTACATGACACCCTGCCTCAAAAAACTCTTGTAATGGCACATGCCTGTAACCCAGGCTGAGGTGGGAGAATCTTAGTCTGAGTGAGGCCAGTCTGGGCCAGATACTGAGACCCTGCCTTCCGGGACCAGGACCCCGGAATGCTGAAACCCTTTGAGACAAGTACAAGGTACTGAAGGTCCTTCTGATGTTCCAACCCTTCAGTCCATGCAGATCAGTGCTGACAGCTTGATGGTTTACCGAATTCATGGCTGTGTGGTACCAAAGACCTGTAGGAACCGTGTAGGCCATGCCCCTTCCATTTTATAAGTGGGGAAAACTGAGCCCTAGAGCAGAAGTGAGTTATCGCCAGCCTCAGGGGTTGGGGCGCTTGTCCAACAACAGCAACCCATATCCGAAGACCTGGGTTCCCTTGACCGTATCTGTATCTGGAGACCTGAATTCTTGCACCACTGCTAAGTCGGATTAATTTGGGCAATGAGGTCCTCTCTGAGTAGGGAGAGATGCCAGACGTGGGCATGGGTGGCGGGGAGCCAGGTGGGAGGGCTTGCTGGTGAAGGGGGAGAGGCATCAGAGGTGGCCGGGGCTAGGGGTTTGAGGGGGAGAGTTTTCAAAAGGAGGGAGGCAAGCCAAGCAAATGGACTCCACCCCTGTCTCCTGGCCCTCCCCCACCCCGAAGCCCACTGTTCCTCTGGGGCAGGGCCTATAATTTGGTTTGTGTCTAGACAAATAATAACTCAGCTGGTGTGAACAGGGAGGGATGAGGCCAGACCGCTGAGCAAGGAGTCAGAGGAGCCTGGGTTCCGAGGGTCCCTTCCTGAGGTGGGGAGACGACCCTCGTGGGGAGCCAGGGGAAGGTAGTCACCCATCCTGCCCCCTCCCCGGCTCTGTGAACCCTGGGCACTGTAGGATGCTGCCCAATCTGAAAACTCATGGGTTTTTCTTAACTCAAAGCAGAAATGGGGGGAAAGAGGAAGTGGGGTCCACTTTTTACAAGGTGTTTTCATTTCGGTAAAGAGCGAAAAGGGAAATGTGTATTCATTTGCTGGGAAAAGATAAAAATCACCCAGGGCTTAATTATAGACTGTGAAAGTCATAGCGTGTGTTTTATTTTATTTTATTTTTAATTTCTTTTTCTTTTTTTCTTTTTTTAAATCATAGAAGGTTCTAACAATGGAACTTCAGAATCTTGGGCTGGGAGACGCCTGTGATATTGGAAACTGACAAGGGTGCGTTGGCAAAGGC
Organism: Psammomys obesus; assembly: GCF_907164565.1. Taxonomy (NCBI): domain Eukaryota; kingdom Metazoa; phylum Chordata; class Mammalia; order Rodentia; family Muridae; genus Psammomys; species Psammomys obesus. The sequence goes on along the minus strand of NW_026592732.1, from coordinate 1,713,271 downwards.
GAGGATAATAATAACAGAAAGGAAAGAATCAAGGCTCTAGAATGTTAGAACACTGGACCACAAGCGGGGCTGGCCGCAGAACCTGGGGCCTTGAGAACTGTTAGAGCTGCGAATATCAGCGGGGTAGCTCTAAGAATTCCATAGTCCTGCTGGGCGGTGTGGGCGGAGTGGCCAGGGCGGGGGTGGGACAGAGACGCTCCTTAAGAGAAATGGGGAAACCGAGGCCCAGCCAGGCCATGAGGGTGGCCTGGACTGCACCCCCCTCACCGGTTCAGCTTGCTGCCAAGGCACCAGGTGGGCAGCGAGACACACTGATCAGATTTCAGCCCTAATGAGCAGACCGGAGCTGGCCGGTCCCCGGGGGCTTCAGAATTGGGGAGACTGGGAGCCTGTGGTGGCAGGAGAGAGGGGAGCCAGCCTAGTGGTCTTGCAAACAAGGATGGTGAGTGGGGGAGGGGTTCATGAAGATTGGGGGTGGGGTGGCGGCTGTCACCTCTTTCTTCCTGGCTTTTCAACCTCCAGGTCTTTGAACCTTTCTGGATGGCGGACTGCCTTGTGGGACCAGGGTTTTTTTTCTGGCTTTGTAGCTGACACCTGCGGGAGCTTGGGGTACAAGTTAGCCTTTCCTAGCCCCCACAAATATTGTGCCACACTTGAACTTATCTTTCCTGCAGGACCTGAGTTGGGGTGGGGTATATGTAAAATTTGGGCATGCATGCACCTCCCCAAGACTCGCTAAGGGTTAAGATAACACTGACTTCACCTGGGGCTGCGTAGGGGCCGGGGCCAGAGGGACACTCCAGCCACAGTGGGTCAGTGTGTGTGTGTGTGTGTGTGTGTGTGTTTCCCCACATGTGTGCACAAGTGCATGTTAATTTGGAGGCCAGAAGAGAATGTGGTTGTCTTTTTCCACACAGCCCAACCCCCTTGGTTTTTGAGATCTAAACCTGAAGCTCACTGTTTCAACCAGCTAGCCAGGTCCTGGGACACATGCCTGTAAGTCCCAGAACTCAGGAGGCAGAGGCAGAGGCAGACAGATCTCTTGTGAGGCCAGCCTGGTCTACAGAGTGAGTTCCAGGATAGCCAGGGCTAAACAGAGAAACAACGAAAAATTTCAAATTTTTAACAAAATCATAAAAGGGGTCTGAAGCCCCTAGAAAGACAGGAGTACAGGAATGAGAAGAGAGAGACAATCAGAGAAGGAGACACTGCTCAGCTCAGATAGTCAATAAAAGCCTTTCCACTGTGGGCCTCAGTTTCCCCATATGTACAGGAAAAAGTAGCTCCCTGTCCGCACTCACTACGTGAGCCTGTACAATGGAATTCTAAGACTCAGAGGTTCTGTGATGATTTGGAGGGGGGGTGCTGTGGTGGCCAGATGTCAGGCAGGCACTCTGTCTGTCTGTGTGCCTCCATGCCTCATGCCTCGCATCCCTATGACTCAGGTAGGCTGAGGACAGGGTGGACGCCAGACTGTGTTCCCTGGGAGGAAATTGGCAATGGGAAGTTCATTTCCGTTGCCTGCTAGGAATGTCTTTGCTGCCTGTGTACCCGTTCCAGTCACAGCAGGGACCTGGGGCCATGGAGGGGGGTTTCAGGGGACATCCAGCTCTCCCAGAAGGGCGTTTATGTGGGCGCTGAGGGTCTGAATGCGGGTGCCCACCTAGCACGGCAGCCACTTCACGCACTGAGACATATCCTCAGCACGCCCCAGCCCGCCACCTACTTACTTTCTCTTTACATTTAAGGTGTCTCATTTATCCCAGGCTGACCTGTTAGAATTATAGGCCTGGGCCAACCTGACTGATTTATGAAGCGCTGGGGATACGACCCAGGGCTTCATGCATGCTAAGCTAATACTTCATCAGATAAGCTATATGCTTTAGACCTCTTTCTAGCTCCCTGTTTCTTCTTTGTGGGAATAGGGATTGAACTCAGGACCCCATGCCTGCTAGAGAAGCACTCTTCTGTGTAACTATGCCTGGCACCCACCGTTAGGTTCTAGGTAACCATTCTATCATTAAGCTATATCCCCAACCCCCAATACTGCACATTTTACTGACGATGTCTTATTTTGTCAAAGATTTCCATGTGTGGTGTGATTAGGATAAGGACTGTACCTACCCCTCTTTTGCAGAAGTTGAGGCTTCTGGAGAAACACATTTCCCATCATGTCACAAGAGGAAAGGAGGAGAGATGAAAAGAGTGATAGTGAGGAAGGCAAACGAAGAGGAGAAAGATGCCAGAAGAGGTTTAGAGGGAACACTTGGTCTGGGTGGGAGGTTTTGACTGATGCTAGGCTAGGCTCACTCCCATTGGTTCACCCAGGAACAAGACCCTGCCACTCCATCCCCCAAGGGACCCAGAAGTTTTCAGCTCTGAGGATGGATGGTAGGTGGCCAAGGACCCCCCACAGGGAGCTGGCCTTAGGGATTAGGAAGTGGCTTGACCTTTCCAAGTCAATCAGGAAGCAGATTGGTCCTGCCCTTTAATCTCTTCCCAACATGCAGCCTTTTCCTCTTTGGCTCCCCAGGGCTTAGAGATGCCTGGGGTCTGGTGCCAGGGGGCAGGGGTGGGGAAGGAGGAGGGCCACGAAGAGAGAAGGGCTGGTCAGGGTGTTCTAGGCTTCCGGACTGACTTCTTTACTCAGCCACTTCCTGAGCACCTGCTGTATGCAAGGACTGTCCTTCACACAGGCATAGATAATCCACCTGATAAGAAAGGCTTCTGTCCCCCACAAGAAGTTCTACACAGACAGAAGCCAGCTGGATACACATCGCTGTGAAGAGAAGGTTGTGGTGGTAATAGGGACTTTGTAGCGGAGACTCGTGAAAGAATAAAGAAGGAATATAGATAGAGGAACTGAAGACAGCATAGGCCAGTCAGGCAGAGAGTGTGAAGGTATCAGGACTGGAGAAAGCTCTGGCTTGGAGACTGCTGAAGGGAGATGGAGTAGGCAAGGCAGCACAGGATAGCTGGGAAGAGCCTTGTTATCCAGGACCAAGCACCAGGAGGTTCCATATTTTTGCCTCAAATCTTTCAAATAGTGCCCATAGAACCTAGGGCATTGCACATACTAATCAAGTACTCTACCACTGAGCCACACCCCAGCCCCTCACTGGGGGATTCTAGGCAGGGGCCCTACCACTGAGCCACACCCCCCCCAACACATGTGTGGAGGATGTGGCTCAATTGGTAGAGCACCTGCCTTGAATGCATGAGACCAAAGATAACAAAGTCCAGCTCTGTGTGAACTGGGCATAATGGTGCGATCCCAGCACTCAGGAGGAGAAGGCAGGAGCATCGAGGTCATCCTTAACTACACAGCAGGTTCAAGGCTAGCCTGGACTGCATAAGAATGAGAGAGAAAGGGTGGAGGGAAATTGGTTCACACACAAGAAAACTAAGTATGTACAGACACTCCGATCCTCAGGTGAGGGGTTTGGTGTATGAATGTTTTCTGCTCTAAACCTGTAGAGCTTCCCATAAAAAAAAGGCCCGAGATCCTCACTTCAGACAATGGGAAAGGAGAGGGAAGGGGCTGTGAGGGCTGTGTGCCCTGCTGTCACCAGCCCCGGGCTCCCCTGGGCTCTCGGTCCCATTGTCAACCCTGAGGCCCTTTTGTGTCCACTGACGGGCAGGCTGAGAACAGGGCTGAGGACCTCGGACAGATCTGGGCAGTGCTTCTTGCTTCTGTTGGTCAACTCTTGTGTCTCTGTGTGTGCGTGCGTGTGCGTGCGTGTGTGTGCAGTGCTTGATATACGATCCGTGTGGGGGTTAGAGGACAACCTGTAGAACTGTTTTTCTCTTCCATGGTGTGAGTTCCTGGAATCAAACTCGGGTGGCAAGGCTTGGCTGCAAGCTCCTTTCCCCATGGGCCATCTCCACACCCTCACTGTCCACTGCTTACTTTGAAACAGGTTATCATGGCTTCAAACCCAATGTGTAGTGGAGGATGACTTTGAACTCCTAATTCTCCTCTGACATCGAGGATTGAAGACACATGCCAACACGCTCAGCATGTCGGGTCTTTGATTTGGATTTTGAAAGCCGCTCTGTTGCCCGACAACCACAATCCCATGCTCTTGGCCCTTGGGGTGGGACTCAAGCAGGCTTTGTTGGAGTGTTCCCTCTGCCTTCCGCAGGAATCATGGGAAGGCATGGGGGAGGCCAGCATGGATGACCATGCCTGTTTCACTGCTGTCTTCTCTCCCCACAGGCCTAGCGAGCTCACCTCTCAATGCAGTCATGAGTGGGACAACATCACCTCCACCCCTCAGTCCCCACCAGGATCAACCCTGAGACTTCTTGGTGGCCCCATCAGAGTCCCGCCTCTACCCACAACCCTCCTGTGCTCCATCACTTGCTCACCTTTCCGTTTCCTAGTTTCTATTCCCACAGTCCCCAGCCCTTACAAACCCTTCCTCTTTGTCCATCCCCAGAGGAGACCTCATTTTTCTTCTCCCTCTGGTGACTTCACATAGCTCTCTGTTTCCTGCTGGGGTCCTGGCAGATGCCAGCACTCCAGGTTGCATATTCCCAACTCTGTGTCTTATCTCAATGATCCCTGTGCTGTTTCCTGATTCTTCTGGAAGGTTCCATCCCATTGGTTCTTCCTCATGTCCTCGTCTACTTCCTAAGACCCGATAAACACACCTCTTGTATCTTCATCTCCTCCATAAACACTGCCTTCACCTGTTTTGTTTTGTTTTTCTCCGGTGCCACCATCTTTATATTCTGATTGCGTGTACAGACACCCTTATTGATACTAGTCCCACCTCTTACCCTACTTCCAGCCTTCCTTGATGCTCTTTCTCTCAAGTTCTCCTTTTGCTTAGCCGGCCACAAAGCAAGCCCAGACTCAGTCCTCCTGAACTGTCTCCTGCGATGTTCCCCTGAGCCTCCGAAGAGGGGGCTCAGGGGGCCCCATGGCCTCCCGCCCCCCGTGGCCCTGTAGCCCCAGCGGGCCAGGGGAAGCACCTGGGAAGCCCCAGCGCCCAGCATGGGCAATCGCACGTGGGAGGGTTGCCATGTGGACTCACGAGTGGACCACCTCTTCCCGCCGTCCCTCTACATCTTCGTCATCGGGGTGGGGCTGCCCACCAACTGCCTGGCCCTGTGGGCGGCCTACCGCCAGGTGCGCCAGCACAACGAGCTGGGCGTCTACCTGATGAACCTGAGCATCGCCGACCTGCTGTACATCTGCACGCTGCCGCTGTGGGTTGACTACTTCCTCCACCACGACAACTGGATCCACGGCCCCGGCTCCTGCAAACTCTTCGGCTTCATCTTCTACAGCAACATCTACATCAGCATCGCTTTCCTGTGCTGCATCTCCGTGGACCGCTACCTGGCGGTGGCCCACCCACTGCGCTTCGCGCGCCTGCGCCGGGTCAAGACCGCCGTGGCGGTGAGCTCCGTGGTCTGGGCCACCGAGCTGGGCGCCAACTCGGCGCCGCTCTTCCACGACGAGCTCTTTCGAGACCGCTACAACCACACTTTCTGCTTCGAGAAGTTCCCCATGGAGAGCTGGGTCGCCTGGATGAACGTCTACCGCGTGTTTGTGGGTTTCCTCTTCCCGTGGGCGCTCATGCTGCTGTGCTACCGCGGCATCCTGCGGGCCGTGCAGAGCAGTGTGTCCACCGAGCGCCAGGAGAAAGTCAAGATCAAGCGCCTGGCCCTGAGCCTCATCGCCATCGTGCTGGTCTGCTTCGCGCCCTACCACGCCCTCCTGCTGTCTCGCAGCGCTGTCTACCTGGGCCGGCCCTGGGACTGTGGCTTCGAGGAGCGAGTCTTCTCCGCCTACCACAGCTCCCTGGCCTTCACCAGCCTCAACTGCGTGGCCGACCCCATCCTCTACTGCCTGGTCAACGAGGGAGCCCGCGGCGATGTGACCAAGGCCCTACACAACCTCCTCCGCTTCCTGGCCAGCGACAAGCCTCAGGAGATGGCCAACGCCTCGCTCACCCTGGAGACACCCTTGACCTCCAAGAGGAGCGCCACCGGCAAGTCCTCAGGGGCTGTCTGGGCAGTGCCTCCGACCGCCCAGGGGGACCAGGTGCCACTGAAGGTGCTGCTGCAGCCAGCACAGTGAGCCCCATCCCCAACCTGGCCCCCACCCCGTGTATGCAAATGAATGTAAATATGTCCTTGTGAATATTCATAAGAATACAAGGGGGAAAATGTGGCTTTTGTGTCTCTCTCAAGCCATCTTCTTCCACCATGATCCCCAATGACTCGCTATAACCCACAGGGCCTGAAGGGGAATGTCACGGCTAGAAGTCTGTCATCACGGACTCCCAGATGGAGTCAGCCATGTGGAGTTTAGGATGAGGTGATGATTCAGTTAACTGGTTTCCAATAAAGACAGAAGAGTCTGGTCTGATGGTACAAGCTTGTGATTCCAACTGCTTGGGAGGCTAAGGAAGGAGGATTTGAAAGTTCAAGACCTACTTGGACCACAAAGTTAGACCCTGTCTCAAAATACTGAGTGCAGCAAAGCCTGAGGATGTAGTCTAGCAGTCTCTATCTAAAGTGGAGGGCTGGGGTGTGGCTCAGTGGGAGATCACCTGCCTAGAATCCCCCAGTGAGGGGCTGGGGGTGGCTCAGTGGTAGAGCCCCTGCCTAAAATCCCCCAGTGAGGGGCTATTAGAGCCCCTGCCTAGAATCCATGCTGGTAATAGTAATTCTCTCTTGTTTGTATTTTGAAAAAGAGTGTGGCTATTTGTCACAGTCTGGCTTTGAGCTCATGGTCCTCCCTTCTTCATCTACCCAAGTGCTAGGCTTACAGGCTCGAATTACTATGTCAAGTAGAGAGATTCTGAGATTCTACACAGACAACATTCTCTCAGTCCGGGATGGTGTAGGAGGATCAGGAATATCAAAAGTAGATGAGGCCCAATCTGGGCAGACTTCCTGGAGGAGGAGTAAGCAGGACTGGCTTAGAAACGAGGCTCAGGACAAGAAAAGCATCTATCCATCCACCTGTCCAACCATTTATTCATTCACACTTCAGAGAAGATGCCTGGTCTGTGACGACCAGATCCTGTCAGAGAGGCTAGGATTAAGAAATTAAAAGTAAACATAGCAACACGAGCTGTTTCAGATCAGAGCCTTTGCCTGCCCAGCCATCTTGCTAGCCCCTTTCTCTTTTATTTTGGTTCTAGTCTTGGTAAGTTGCCCAGCCTGGTTCTGAACTCTCTGTAGTCCACACAGGTCTTTAGTTTGTGACCATCCTGCCTAAATTTCTTGAATAGCTGGGATTACGAACCTGAGCTGCCAGGGCCAGATTGATTGCTTTTGTTTTTTATTTACTATTGTTTTTAGACAGGTCTCACTGTGTAGCCCAGGTTGACCTGGAACTTACCATGTAGAACAGACTGGCCTAGAACTCACAGAGACTCCATCTGCCTCTGCTCTTCCTCCTGAGTGCTGAGACTAAAGGCATGTGCCACTATGCCAGTAGGATCAATTTTTAGGACTTCTTTTGAAGGAAGACCTAGTGGAAGAAACACAGAGCTTGACCTGAGGGATTGTGTAACTTGAGCCCCTGACCCATTCTGGGAAAAGGGTGCTCAAGGGGCCTGGGCGGAAAGGGCCTCTGGGAACCAGCCCAGGCTCTAGGCCAGGGTGGTCATTGAAAAGGCTGCAGGGCCAAGGGTGGAAGGCCTTACGGTGAGTCAGTGCTGGGCCACCCTAGGCTCCCTGTTCTCCCATAGCTGTGTGTATTCCCACGCCCCAGGCTGACCAGGGCTGCCTGATGTAGCTAATGGTGTCCCTTCCTCTTTGTGGTTTAATGGGTCATCCAGATGCTGTGGTGGTTCCTCCAAGCAACCAGGCAGGAGGGGGAAGGAAGTGACCAGTTCTGACAAGCAAGCCCCCATCCCCAGGAGATGCCACTCCCTATGACGGAGAAACAGCCCCAAGACGGGAAGATCACAAACACACACACACACACACACACACACACACACACACACACCCCTGAGAAATCCCATGGAACTCTTCTCAGAGAACAGAAGAGAGGAATAAGATACATAAGCACTTACTGAAGGAAAGGATGATGTAAGACAAGGAGTGAGGAGTGGAGGGGGGTCAGAAAGCACCAGTTTGGGAAGGAGAGGGGGTATCTGCATGGTGATGCAATCCTGTATCCCCAAAACCTCTAGGCCAGTGTAAGATGATGGTACCCTAAGTTTGAGGACAGACTGGGCTAGGTAGCAAGACTGTCTTCTCAACAAAGCAAAATATACTGAACACCTACTGTGTTGGAGAAGCTGTTCTGGGTGCTACGGATATAGCCAAAAAGGAAGAATTAAATATACATGAGTTTAGTAGTTTCCTAAACCCTTCCTGGGGATCCTAGACCCCCTAGTAGGTCCTCTGGCCAGCAGGAATGAGAAGAAGACCCTGAGCTGGGACTTAAGAGATGCCAGTGTCCTCTCCCTGATTACCTACAGAAGCTTGGGCCTAGGTTGGGAAGTCTGTAGAATGGGAAGAGGGGTCTGGAGAGACGGCTCAGTGGTTAAGAGCATGTACTGTTCTCCCAGAGCGCCTGAGTTCTATGCCAGCACATCAGGTGCTCATAAACACTGGCAATTCCAGCTCCAGGGACTGCAATGCCCTCTTCTGTCCTTCAGGGGCACGACACTCCTGCACACACTGCATCTCCCAGGAACACACACACACACACATACACCTAATTAAAAAGGAAAACAAATGGGAAGATGCTGCCCAAAGCCGATGATGGATCTCGTCCAACCACACAGAAAGGGGTCCTGGAAGAGTTGTGTTTCAAGATTCTGGACATTCTTCTTAACGAAGACATCCGGGACACACATGCTCTCCCCCTTCTTTCTAGCGGTGGACATCGAACTTTACTGAACATACCTATACCACGGCCCTCCTTGATGTACATCTTATTTTTGTACATTGTATTTTGAGCTGGGGCTCATTAGGTCGCCATGCCTGACCTTGAAGTCATTATGGCTGACCTAGAACATTCCATCCTCCTGTTTTGGCCTTCTGAGTGCTGGGATGACCGTTGTACGACACCAGGCCCAGCTGCCACCAATATAAATGAAGCATAGGTTCCCTGGTGTGGGGAGTTGACCAAAGACACTGATGGAGAAAGTCCTGGGGCCCCTGGCTAGGTGCTCCCCTCTTGCTAGCCATCACCGCTCTGCTCTTTTTTTCCTTCCTGTCCCGTCTCATCCTCAGGAATTTCTCTCAACTCAGTCCTGACTTTGTTTATATGATTTTACTCCCTGATGGGTAAGGGAGGACAGTCGGAAACATGTCCTTAAAGTTCCTTCCTGAGCCGGCTCCCTGGGGACTGTTACCAGGAGGAAGTGGGGCTGCTTGAGAATCAGGGGTACCGGCCAACATGTAGGCTGAGGATCTCTGTGTCACCCCGTTCTTATGGGACTCGGTCCTTCGGTCAGCTACCTGGGAAAAGGACGGATTAGCTACAGTGCACATTTAGGCCTGAATTAGAGAATAATACACACATGGTAGTTAGGGCTTTTGTGGGACTTGCACCATTCCAAGAACTGCACTCAGGATTCACACACAAAGCTGCGCCTGCATGGGGGGGAGGGGGCTTGCCTGTGTGCCTACTGTACAGCTTACCGGTAGAGCCCTAGCCCAGGACCGCCTGGTGAGGGGTTTGGGTGTGGCTCAGGGGTAGAAACCCTGCCTAGAATCCTCCAGGGAGGAGCTGGAGTCCTGCTCAGAGGTGAGGATACTGACCAAGCGTGGGAAATGCCTTGGGGTGGGGACAGGTGCTGTTATGTGACATTTTGCTCACTGGAATACCCATAGCAAAGCAGGGAGGTGTAGAGCAGGGGCTGTGACCCCCGAACTGAGGCAGAGAGAAACATCTGAGGATGACAAGTTCCAAGGCCAGCCTAGGCTACACAGAGAGTTCGCAGACAGGCTGAGCTACGTGAGCGCTAGCTTAAAAAAAAAAAAGGCAAAAAACAGAACTAATTTCCTGAAGGGCTGAGTCACTCCTTCACCCTCGGAGAGTGAGCAAGGCGGTCGGGTCTCTGACTACGCGCTGAGTCTGCTCACTCCCCGGTGAGCGCTCTAAGCCGCGAAGGAAGGCGGACCCGGGACTCACGGGACTTAATTGGGACTAACCGGGCGCCTCCTAGGGGCAGGGACGCCGACTCAGTACGTGACATCACGCAAGAGCGCGGTGACGTCAGCTACGTCGGGAGGAGGGCTCCGGCCACGCTCCCGCGAGCGGCCGTTGGACGGCACCGCCCTCTGACGCCCCACTTCCGCCGCTCTTTGCATACCCAACGAACGGACGTCGCTGCGTCGACGCGGTGACGTCACGGGCGCCGCCGCGCACACTCCCCCACCACCCCCGCCGCGAGCGTGCAAACGCACGCTCGTACGTAGGCACGCGGGCACGCACGGCCCTCCGGCGGGCGGGGGAGGATCGGCGAGGTCGGCGGCGCCCCGCCCAGTCAGCAAGGTTGCGCGCGCCCAGGGTGACCGCCGAGATGGTGGTGGGCGCGTTCCCCTTGGCGAAGCTGTTCTACCTGGGCATCCGGCAGGTCAGCAAGCCGCTGGCCAACCGCATCAAAGAGGCCGCCCGCCGCAGCGAGTTCTTCAAGACCTACATTTGCCTGCCGCCGGCCCAGCGTGAGTCTCGCCCCGCGGTCCCCAGCCCTTCCATTCCCGACCCTTCTCAGGTGGTTGCTCGGGGGACTGGCTTCTGGGCCTGACGAATCCCGACGCGGACCGGCAGAACCCTGTAGCCAATGGGGATGGCGCCTGTTGAAGGGGCGTGTCCAGTAGCGGAGAGGGACGAGCGGTCAGCGGCGTCACCGCGCGTCTTTGGAACGCCAGCCAATAGGGAAGAGGGCCTGTGGCGGTTGATGTCAACGCGAGCCAATGGGGCGAGGTGTGAGAGCCATTAGGGTGGGCTTTTTTGTCAGAAGTTAGGGGCGGGACTGAGAACCCGTTCGGCATCCTTTGCCCAGCCATCCTTAAGAGACTTGACTTCCGAGCTCTACCCTGTCCCTCAGTTTCCCTCCTTCCTTGTGGGTGCTTGCGTATTCACCTGGGTTTAGAGCACAGGGCTGTGGCTTAGTTTTACTCTGGGTCCGAGTTAGAGTCGTGATGGTGACCTGGCAATGGACATCCATCCCTTTACGAGTTTCCTCATGCTCGTACATTCGTTCGGTAGCCGCACCGGGCAGACCTCGTGGCTGGACACTAGTAGGTCCTTGTATGTCAGCGTTGTCTCAGAACAGTCAGGGACTGGGAACAGTCAGACTCTTAAACAGTCTGGAGTTTAGAGTAGCCGGGTGAGCCAAGGGAGCCTCCTGAGCATTGCGAACACACCAGATAGGAGATCCTGGAAAAGGTTGATCTGTCTCTGTGGAGCAGAGACGAGAGGAAGGCTTTGTAACTAGTTGAGTAGGAACCGTTCACACCGTTCACCCGTCGCCCCGAGTAGCTTCTATACATGATGAGCGACTGTTTTGTGCGAGGCCGGGCTGACCCTGTTTATGAAGCAGCAGGGTCTACACAGTACCAGTCTGCCAACCCAACACCCATGCCGTGATAGTCTACATGGGATGGCAGAACCAACTAGACATGGCATGGAGTACAGAGAGCACCTCCTGGCAGAGGGACATCCGGACTGATACCTGAGGGTTGAGGAGAATCTCACCAGACCACTGAAGGACAGCGTTTGCTCCAAAGGAGGAACACGTGCAAAGGCCAGATAGCAAGGGGGAGCCTTGACTTTTTTCCTCCCTCTATGTGTTTGACAGTTCTTGGTCCTTTTGGTGTTAGGTAAAGCTTCTGCCTGGGCCGCAGATCTTACAATGGAAAAGCATTGGATTTTGAAGCTAGGTGTGATGGTGCACACTCATATCCCAGTATTTGGGAAGTTGAACAGTAGGAACATGAGCTCATCAGGGCCAGTTTTAGATACCTTAGTAAGTTCAGTCTCGACTGCATGAGACCTTATCTCAAAGAAAAAAAAAAGCAAAAAACAGCTGGGCAGTGGTGGCACATGTCTTTAGTTTCAGGTACTTGGGAGGCAGAGGCAGGAGGATCTCTGTGAGTTTGAGGCCAGCCTGGTCTAGAGAGTGAGTTCCAAGACAGCCATGGCTATATGGTAAAATTCTGTCTTGAAAACCAAAAACATAAGACAAAGAAACAACTGGTACCACACACTTGTAATCTCAGCACTTGCAAGACAGAGGCAGGAGAATCACTGTAAATTAGGAGCTATCTTTACTTACAAAACGAGTTCCAAGATTTCCAGGCCACAACTTGGAGAGGACTGCTTCTTTACAGAAAAAAAAGTAAGCCATCACAGGCAGGAATGATTTGCTTCAGTCACTCTCCATGGTCACATGCCATTACAGTCACACTCTGTCAGGATGCAGGCTTGTGCCAGAGCCTAGTTATGGACTCTGGACTCCCAGGCCTCTTCAGCTTCCTGCTTTTCTTCCAAGCCCTGGGACTGGTCTTAGCTTTGTGTTTGACCTCACCTCTTAAACTGATGACTTTGGGGAGATCACTTAATCCCTCTGAGCCTTTGTTTCCAATTCTGCACAGGGAACGTTACGAAACAGCAGCACTTAGTGGCTGCTTACTTACTCCATGCTGCATTCTTCCAGCCCTATGGCAGTGAGTCCTGAGCAGTTGCCATAGGGTTGCTCTTTCCTCTTTATGTATGCCTTCTGCATTTATGCTGCGTGGAATGCTACATTATTGTGAGGAGTGTGGAGATGTAAAAAATCCAGGTCTCATCTTCCATTCCTGTGGGGGAAGCTAGGCAACAGCCAGCATCAGGACCTAAAATAGGAAGGCTAGCCAGACACGGGGACACATACCTATAATCCCAGCACTTGGGGGCTGAAGCAGGACTACCACGAGTTTGAGGCCAGCTTGGACTACATAGTGAGTTTCAGCCAGTCTGGGCTGTAACATAACCCTCAGCTGTAAAATCTATTTTATTGTAAGATTTCAATAATTTCATACACATGTATATTTTGTGTCCACCTATTAACCTCTCTTGCCTCATTCCCGCTGAGCCCCTCCTGTTCCCAGCTAGTCCTTTCTTATTTCATGACTTTTTTCCCCTTGAAGAGGGCCTCACAGTGTAGCCCTGGCTGGTCTGGAACTGGTTATGTAAACCATGCTGGACTCAAACTCACAGAGATCTGCCTGCTTCTGGAGTTCTGGCATTAATGATGGCTCCTTGGCTGTGCATGGTAGCACACACCTTTAATCCCAGCTCTTGAGAGGCAGACACAGGCAGATCTCTGAGTTTGAGGCTAGGGAGTTTCAGGACAGCCAAGGGGTACACAGAGAAACCCTGTCTCAAATGAACAAACATAAAGATGGCTCATTATTATTTTTTAACTGTGTTGAGTTGCTTGACTGTGCATGGGTGAGGGGTTATATTTGTCTGACCATAGGCACCCTATCACTGAAGAATATGTCTCCTTTCTTCCAGCAACTGTTAACTGCAGTAACTCCTCAAGGCAGGAGGAGTTGTATTTTAATAATCTTTGGTAATCACTGACAGAGGTGGACGCAGTGAGGAGACAGCTTCAGCAGCCCAGTTTGATGTGCTTTAATCTGCAATATGACATTGCACTAAAAATGTTTGCTCACCACGCCTGTAATGCCAGTTACTAAGGAAGCTGAGGCAGGAGAATTGAAAGTTCAAGATCAGCCTAGGGAATAGAGTTCGTTCACAACCAGAATATCTTTTGAGATTCTGTCCCAAAGTAATGAGTGAAAAAAAGAGAAAGAAATACGCAGATAGAGAGGATCACAGTGATGGAGCACTTTCTAGTACAGTGGTCGGGCTGGAGCCAGCCACAGTGACAAGTGTCCACCACGCCAGCCACTTGAAAAGTGAGGCCAGAGGAGGAGAGGATCAGGAGGAACTGTAGGCAGCTGTAGGAAGGTTGCCTACAGGTAAATAGCTAGTTAGAGGCCAGCCTGGGCTACTTGAGGTCTGGTGACCCTGCTCTTTGCTGTCGTCTCCACCCACCCTTATTTTTATGACCTTGACAGTAGGCCTGCAGCCTGGAGTTCTCCCCAGTTGAATCTAAGCCATGTTCTTTGGCAGGGACACCCCACAAAGTATTGTGTGTTCATATCTATCTGGGGAAGGATAAGTTTGAGGCACATTATCCTTTGTGGCTTTGTGCATGTGTAGACATGTTCTTGGGATGGTGATGATGTCTGGAGTCCTTGAGAAGAACCTCTCCCTTCCTCTCAGAAGTGACTGATCTGGAAACTTGTTTGAAGAGAGAGGGCAGGTGGCCGACAGGCAGAGAGGCCCTCCTGCTCTGTTAGAGATGGTGCTGAGCTTGGAGAACTCCAGCTAACTAGGGTCCTGCTTTCTTTCATTCCATCCTTCCTGTCTTCACATGATGAAGATACTTTATATTTTGGGGGTCTTTTCTAATCACCTACTCTAGTTCCCAAATAAATGAGGCAAAGACTTATTAGATTTATTAATAAGCTTTAGGTTCAATAACTGGGTAGATATCCTTTTATGCTAATTCTTTAAGCTAGTCTAGCTACTACCCAGCTATGTACCCTCATTTACTTGCCATATTGGTCCTGTCTGGGCTGTTTCTGCCCCATCAAGCCATGTCCATTCTCTATATCTTCTTTCTCCTCCCTCCTTAGTGGTTCCTACCTCAGACCCCCAAACCCTCTCCTACCTATCTTCTCTGCCCAGAGTTGGCTATCCAGCTTCTTTATTAACCAACCGATAGCTAGGGAGCAAAGTTTACACAGTATTGATTAGAGTATGTGACAGTGATCTTTTCGGGACTGCAGCCAGATCTCAGGGCCCAAAATTCAACAGTTTATACATAGGGCACTAGACCAACCCCCAGCACTCACACTGTTAAGTGCCTGTGGCTGTGGCTCCAGGTTCCCAGAGTCAGTCCTCCAGGTCAGGCTTCTGTCACCGCTGCTGTTCCACCTGAGGTTCTTGGCACTTGGCAGGGTGGGCTTGCCCTTTTTATTAGTCCTTGTTTGGTTTCAAGACAAAAGTCTCATGCTGTAACCCTGCCTGGAACTGTGTGGACCAGGCTAGACTTGAACCCATAGAGATCTGCCTACCCCTGCCTCCTCATTGTGTGCCCACATCTGGCTGCCTGCCCCTCCCTATCCCTGCAGTTGGGAAGGCCACTGTGGCTGCTACAGCTGATAGAACACAAGGAAGAAGTCCCTGGAAGCCCAATAGTCATGAAGCAGAAGCCTGTCTTATAGTGCTGGCCTGTCCCTGGTGATCCCCACTCCTGAGAGGAAGGGCCAGGTCCTTGATGCACTGTGCAGGGAAGGCAAAGCTCTTTCCTTTCTTCTTTCTTTTTGTCGTTTGAAGACAGGGTCTTATACAGTAGCCCAGGAACAGTACAGGCCAGGAACTTGTGACCATCCTCTTGCCTCAGAGATCTTTTGAGTGCTCTGATTTTAGACATGTCCTACAAGCTCAAAGTGCTCTCTTAACCTAGCCTCCACCTCAGAGTGTGTTACACAACTGCCAGGGAAGCTGTGGGTGATTTTGGGCAGGAAGGAAACCCCAGTTCACTTGTTTTTCATTCCTTTCGAGTATACCGCTCATTTTCCTAGTTTGCCACATGCAGTAAGCAAGGGTGTGGTCCTTCAAAGAAGCCCACATTTGTATTAATTGTATTTTTATTACTATAACTGAATACTTGAGGCAGACTAAGTGAATAAAGAAAAGACTTTCCTTAGCTCAGAGTCTGGGCAGCATTTGCATCCGTTCAGCTCTTGTGATGGCCTTCTTGCCAGTAGAGTCCTAAGGCATCACTATGTCTGCGGCTTGTCTCTGTCTATAAGGCCACTAAGATTCTGGGATTCCACCACTGGGCTCCATCACAGTGATCTTAGAACCTGAAGGCTCCACGTTCAGGTTCACAGTGAGTAAGTCTCCACTCTTTTAACCACTAGTAGAACTCTGGGGATTAAACCCTTGCTGGAAGCCAGATACAGTGGCTCGCGCCTGTAATTCCAGCACTCGGGAGGCTGAGGCAGGCAGATCTCTGTGAGTTTGAGGCAAACCTGGTTTACAAAGGGAGTCCAGGACAGCCAAGGCTACACAGAGAAACCCTGTCTCGAAAACAAACAAACAAAAACAAAACAAATGAAACAAACAAAAACTCCTGCTGGAATTCTGGGGACAAAACACAAGAGCCAGGCAAGGTGGCTCATGATTGCAAACCACTGACTCCTTTCTTTTTTAAATTAAGAAAAAACAAGATATGTTTTTATTTGTGTGTGTGTGCGCCACATGTATGCAAGTGCCCTAGGAGACCAGAGGAGGGAGACAGATCCCCTGGCTGTGAGCCACCTGACAGGGTGCTGGAAACTGAGCTCAGGCCCTCTGTAAGAGCAGGGAGCATTCTTAACTTTAGAGCCAGCTCCAGTGCTGGGGTCTTTGGGAGAATTGAGACAGACTCACACACTGTAGGTCAGGCTGTCCTCAAACTCATGTGAATCTACTGCCTCTGCCTCCAGAGTGCTGGCATCTGCTACCACCCTTGACAGCAGTGGCCCCTTTGTTTCTTCAGTCCATGGCTTGGCTGGGCTCTCAGTTGGGAAGTTTCTCTGTTGGGGTACCGCTAGCTCCCATGCTCTCTCCATGCAGTCCTTTTCCATCAGGCTCCCCAGCCAGCGCACTCCCTGGACTCACAAACCACATTGTATTCAATGTTCAGCAGGAAGTGGGTGCCACAGGCTGTTAAGGCCAGGGCCTGGAGGTGTACATTGTCATTTCCATGGCACTGTCAGTCAGGGTGGCCCAGAATGCAGGCCACAGAAGGTGTAAGAAGAGACTTCACTAGCTGGCACACAAAGACTAATACAGAAAATTTATCATGGTAGCAGTTATTCCTAAACCAGCTATTTTCTAAACAAAAGACACAGGAACTTGTTAGATTTATAATAAGCCTTAAAACACTAGAGCTGGGCAGTTATCAGCCCTCTGAACTGTCTTGTCTGTTTGCCATCCAAAATCCCCATAAATACTCGCACATGTTCCATTCGGGCTGCTTCTGCACCATTAGGCCAGTCCTCAGAGCAAGCTGTTCCCGGCCATGTGTTCCTGGTCCGTGTCACCCCATGGTGACCTCCTGTTCTCTTTCCCGTCTCAGTCCTCTCCTGCTGCTCCTTCTCCTCATGGTCCTTCTAACACCCCAAGCCTGGGAACTTAAGGCCGTCCTGCCTCTCTTCTGCCCAGCCCAGGCTGTCTGCAATTTTATAACCAGTCAGGGATAATTCCTTACGTCACGTGGATAAAGGAGATGGTTCAACATTCATAACCATGCCCGGGCAGGGCAGCAACCAGATCTCAAGACACTGAATCAGCATCTGAAAACAGTGCATGAGACCCTCCAACAAAGGCTGGCATAGTTGACCATAGTGCAAACACTCATGGGTTTGCATCTTGGAATCGCCACAGACTGACTGTGTAGTGTTCAGAGCAGTTTGCCCTCTCTGAACCTCTGTTCTGTATTTCAAAACAAACAAACATCTGGCAGGTGTTGTTCATGTCTGTAATGCCGGCACTGGGGGTCTGAGGTAAAGACAGCATGAAGTAAGTTCAAAGTTAACCTTCCCTCTGTAGCCAGTTTGAGGTCAGCCTGGGCTATGTGCGATTCTGTTAAAACAAAACAACAGCAAAAGCAGGTACTGATAAAACTTCGCCTCCTAGGATTCTTGTGTGGATATGGAAGACCCTGGCCCAGAGCATGCATACCTGGTCGTTCTCAGTGCCTGGAAGGGCACAGACTCTGTTGTCATTTGAGTGGTAAGGCTTGGAGGCTTAACCTGCCTCCTGATAAAGGCTGTCAGCCCTTGTGGCTCTGTTTTGTGATTTCCTCTGGGTGTGTCCTGGGCATGTGTCACACCATTGCCTTTCTACACAGTAGAATACTCATGACTGATGACCAGTGCTCAGCATGCTCTGTGTTCAGTCAACAGCATGGCCCAGGGCCCTGGTTTTGTAGTCTGTCATTGAGTGCTCTGACACTTTTATAAGTACAGCAAAGCATAGGCTCTATTTAATTTGAAAAAAATTTCTTAATAAAACTGGGTGTTGAACCCAGGGCCTCAAGCACACTAGGCAGGTGCTCTATCTACCACTGAGCCATACCTCTAGTCCCTCGCTGGGGGATTCTAGGCAGGGGCTCTACCACCAAGCCACACCCTCAGCCTCTCACTGGGGAATTCTAGGCAGGTATACTAACACTGAGGCACACCCTAGCCTTGACCTGGCCCCTATGTGCTCTTGTGAATGTTTGTTGAAACACATAAAAATTTGGTGCCATGTTTTTTTATTGTCTCCACCATGGTAATGCTAGCTCTTGTGCTGTCCGTCTTACCACCTACTGTTAACACCAGCTCCAGCTCACACAGTATGGGTCCAGAGACCTACCTTGCAGTTGGCTTCACAGGCTTATCACTTGTACAAGTCTGGGCTGCTTCTCTCCAACTTTAGCATGTTAGCACAATGGCTCTTTGATCAGAAGCTGCAGTTAGAGGAAAGCATGGTGCCACATACTTGTAATTCTAACACATAAGAGGCTGAGGCAGGAGGATATCACAAACCTTGGATACAGTATGAGATCCTGTCTCAGAAAACCAAAAAGGTCTGGGCTGATGGTATACCCCTGTAATTTCCGCACTGCGGTTGTAGAGGCAAGAGATCTGTAGTTCAAAGTCATTTGTCTTCATCTCTGTAATGAGTTGTAGGTCGCCTGGGATTCATGAGTCCCTTTCTCAAAACAAAACACTACAGCAGGGGAGTCACATGACAAGGGGAAAAAAGCTGACATTGGAAAAGCAGCTGGGAATAAAGATGAGAGAAAGTCAAAATCATGGTGTGGCCATGAGGGACACAGGGGCCACCCACTCAAAGCATCCAGTGTCCCACCTTGTCTGGGAATGGTCCAGCCTGAACCACAGCCTCCCTCTGAGCTGAGTGCTTGAGTTTTCCAGAAAGAGAGGCCAGGTCTCCTGCAGCAAAGGAAGAGCTGTTCGCAGGCCTTATGATTCTCTGGGACCTTTCCAGCTTCTAATGGCCTGGGGGATGGGAGCTGTGCTGCAGGGCGGCTGGGCAGGAGGCTCCCTGTGAAGGCCACATCCTCAGCTCCTGGTGGGGATGGGCAGGTCCTTTATTACTGATGTCTTTGATACTGTTTTGTACTGGAGATGGAACCTAAAACCCCAGCTGCTTCAGCACTGACTGTCCCTTCTACCTCTAGATGGGCATGTTGTCCCCTGAACTTGTGGCCACTGGCTAGTCTTCCTAGGGCTTACGTTCTGCTGAAAAGGGATGGGTCTGTTGTGCCTCTTGGTACCTGCTTAGAGAACTTCATGTGATACTGTGACATGTATGGGGCCACAGTAGAAAAGTGTGTTCTCTGTAGACCAGTAGGCACCAGGCTTCATGAGAACCTGAAGAGATAGTCAGGCAAGCCGAGGCCTGTAAACACTGCACCCCACAGTAATTCCAGATGTGAACCTAAAATACCCAGGTTTAAAGGTGAGGCTGGGCCTCAGTTGGTAGAATGCTCAGTAAGCACCAACAAAACCCTGCTGTCTGTGCCCAGCACTGCATAAAGGGTGTGTTTACGCCACTTTCCCAGCACACTGCAGGTGTAGGCAGGGAGATCCAGACAGCAACAAAAACAAAGGAAGAGAGCCAGGAGCAGTGTGGAGGCAGGAGGCTTAGGTGTTAAGGCCAGCCTGGGCAAAACCATCGCAACAATTATGAAAAGAGAAAGGAAGGAAGGAAGGAAGACTGGTGCAGGGTAGCACAGTGGTTGGGTGCTTGCTTAGCATGCACAAGGCCCTGGGCCCCATCCCCAGCAACCGTGTGCCTGTGCGCCCTCATCCCTGCACAAGGCAGAGGCAAATGGAGCTCTGTCAGCTAGAGGCCAGTCTAGCCTCGATAGCCTGGCCAGCCAGGGTCCATGGTGAGACCCTGTCTCAAAGAAGGAAGGGTGGATTAAGTACAGCTGTCAAACAGCTGGCTGAGCAACAGGTAGGCCACCTGTAGAACGGTGTGGCTTTGTGGGAAGTTGCCTGGGATGGCCAGGGTGCCACCTACATGGCCTGACCTGCCCAACCTGGGGAAACACTGGTGTTTTTATTTTTAACATTCTCCAGAGAAAGCCACTTCCCTGAGGTCTATTTATAGTCTTGAGAGTGTCACATCAGCTCCTGAATGTAGCAGCCAGGCTGTGGCTGGTGACCTCCAAATACTCTCAGGATGCTCCTCTACTAAGGAAACACCTTCCTGTGTCGTGTGTGTGTGTGTGTGTGCGCGCGTGCGTGCACGAGCGTGCACAGACATGCATTCATCATTATTACCAGTTATATCTTTTTGTTGTTGTTGTTGTTGATATAATATATGGCTATATTGTAAATGTTTTAAAAATTGGGGTGAAATTAACTATTTTTTATAGTCTTTTTATCTCATTTGTTTGTTTGTTTTGTTTTTAGAGGCAGGGTTTTTCTGTGTAGCCCTAGCTATCCTGGAACTCTGTAGAACAGGCTGGCCTTGAACTCACAGAGATCCACCTGGCTTCATTAATTGTATTTCAGAAATATTCTTTAAAATTTTATTCATGTTAGCCCCTGCCCAGCATTTTTTGTTTGCACAAACAATGTCTTCCTTCAGTCCTGATGATTCACATCCATAATTCCAACCCTCAGAGGCTGGGGCAGAAGGATTGCTGATAAATCAGGGCCAGCCTGGGCCAAAGAGTGAAACCCTGGCTTAAAAAAGAAAGAAACAAACAGAAACAAAGCAGGTGCTCACTGTGAGTTCGTGGTGCTGGTCTGAGTTGGCATGTGGATGCTCCCCCCCCCGCTGCCTGGTTAGGTGGTATACTCCCTGAAAAGAAACAGTTTTCACCCGCTGGGCTAGGCTTGGTGGCACTTGAGAAGCGGAGGCAGGGAGATCAAAAGGTTAGTTAAGGTCACCCGTGATGGCTCACGCCTTTAATCCCAGCACTTGGGAGGCAGGGGCAGGCAGATCACTGTGAGTTGGAGGACAGCCTGATCTATACAGTGAGTCCAGGACAGTCAGGGCTACACGGAGAAACCCTGTCTTGAAAAATAATAATGATGATAGTTTAAGGTCACCCTCAGCAACATGACAAGTCTGAGGTCAGCCTGAGCTACATGAGACTGTCTCAAAACAACAGAGGGGGCATATGGCTAAGTGCCTCGTCTGCCTGAATGTCTGGGTTTCATCTACATTACTACAAAAACGAACGCCCCCCACCCCTTGCTGTATTTGAAGGCTGGTTAATCAAAGAAATCTCCTTACCCGGGCTGCCCGCAGTACTCCGAAGAGACAGCAGAGGGCACCCAACTCAGTTTTTAGCTCTGTCCAGCAGCCGAGCCCAGTCTAGCTACACAGCAGGCACAGAAAGCTACTGTATAGCTGAACCGTATGAGCTTCCAAAAGTGTTCACTGAAAACCAGCCAGTGAGTCGGAACCAAACCTGGAGTCAGACCTGCTGCTGGCCAGGCAGTAAATCCAGCCAAAGCACCTCTTGGTAGTTTGGTGGCTCTGTTTTCCTTTTGCTGACTTTTTTTTTTTTTTTTTTTTTAATTCAGA
Source organism: Psammomys obesus (assembly GCF_907164565.1). Classification (NCBI taxonomy): domain Eukaryota; kingdom Metazoa; phylum Chordata; class Mammalia; order Rodentia; family Muridae; genus Psammomys; species Psammomys obesus. The sequence continues at coordinate 1,691,607 of NW_026592732.1, read as the reverse complement.
TAGTTCTTGTGACCTCAATAAGGCTGCTAGAGCTCTGAGCACAATGCTTCTTACTTCTTTTATTTTAATTGAAAATATTTTTAGATTTATTCATTTTACTTTGAGTGTTTTGCCTTTTTTTTTTTTTTTTTTTTTTTTTTTTTTCTCTCTCCACATTTGTGCCTGGTGCCTGAGGAGTTCAGGAGAGGGTGTTGGATCTCCCGGAACTGGAGTTATAGACAGCCATCAGCTACTATGTGTTTGCTGGGAACAGAACTCAGGTCTTCTAGAAGAGCCATCTCTAAGGTCCCACACCGTGCTTTTTTGATGTTGTTTTGTTTTAAAGACAGAGTTTCTCTGTGTAATAAGCCCTGGATGTCCTGTACTTGATTTGTAGACCAGGCTGGCCTCAAAGTCAGAGATCTGCCTACCTCTGCCTCCTAAGTGCTGGGACTAAAGGTGTGTGCCACTACCACCTGACCACACCATGCTTTTTACACTTCAGGAGGGTCCTGTGGATGCAACTTAGTGATAAACTGTGCATTGAGGCCCTAGGTTCAATCCCCAGTACTTGGGGGAAGAAGAATGAAAGCAATTGGCCAGGTATGGAGACACACCCGTGTCATCCTCAGCTACCAGCAAGTTCCAGGCCAGTAATATGCTCTGTGAAAACTTGTCTTTAAGAGACAGAGAAAGAGCAAGAGAGAGAGAGAGTTCTGAAGATGAAAAGTACTCTTTTAGAGCCCCTGAGAGACTCCTGTGTCCTGGTCATGTGCCTACCTCTTTGTTTTGAGGCAGGGTCTTATTGTGTACCTCAGGCTAGTCCAGAGCAGGTTTCTCTGTCAGTCTCCCAAGGGCTGGAATTACAGGCCTGAGCCAGCACGCCCTCTACTGCAGCCATTTTGAAGACCCACAAATGAAAAACTGAGGCCTCAAGGCAGTAGGTGGTGAATGGTTCAGCGTGGGCTCCAAGCCAGTCTTGACTCCTGCTGGCCTTAGTGCTGTAGGGCTAAGGACTCAGTGCTGTAGGGCTCAACTACAGCTCCATTCCTGCAGGCAGCCCTGCTGTCTCACTCCTAGGATGAGCCAACAACCCTCTGAGGCAGGCCTGGAACCCTCCTCCACCCAACCCCCTCCTGCTGCTCTCCACATTTGCAAAATGGGAAGCAGCTTCACTGTGCTGTTTGGAATCCTGAGCAGTCACACAGCAAGTAAGCAGGGTGTGCAGGACTGGAACCCAGGACTGCCCAGCTCTGAGCACTCTGAGCTCTTAGCGCTCCCAGGCATCGCTCTGCTAAGGCCAGCTAGTCTATCCAGGTCTGGGTGGGGAGCATGTGCAGAGGTCAACTGTGCTGTAGTCATCAGGAGCCTGCATTAGTCACTCCTGTGTTTGGTGCACTGTGTACCAGGAGCTCTTCTGAGAGGAGGGACTGTTGAGTCAGCAAGACAGACAGGGCGGGGTGTGCGGTGTGCACATTCCAGCTTCCAGAGGTGGGAGTGACTCAGGCGGAGTTCAGGGCTAGCCTTGGCTACACAGGGCATTTGTGCACTTGTATATCTGGGTACTTGTGTGCCCGATGTCTGTGGAGGCCAGAAGGCTTGGCATCCTCTGAAACTAGACCTAAAAAATGTGTGGGCCACCACATAGGTGGTGGGAATCAAACCTATGTCCTCTGGGAAAGCAGTCAGTGCTCTAAAACACTAAGCCATCTCTCCAGCCCCCTAAGTGTTGAGTTTTATTTTAATTTCGTGTGTATATGTGGGTGTCTGCACACATATGTGTACCACATGCATGCCTGGTGCCCATGAAGGCCAGAATCAGGTGTTGGATGCCTTGTCTCTGGAATTAGAGGTGGTTCTGTGGCACCTGTTGAGAGTGCTGGGGACTGGACCCAGGTCATCTGCAGGAAGAGTTGAGCCATCTCTCTAGCCTATTGTTTTGTTTTCTTGAGGCAAGTTCTCCCTGCATACCCAAGCTTGGCCTCATATTTGTGATCCTTTTGCCTCAGCCTTCTGAGTGTTAGGAGGAAAGATCTGTGCCACTGTGCTAGGCTTCAGAGTGACTGTTGAACTCATTGCATCAAAGCTAGTGAGTGATGGCGAAGGCAGGGGCTGCTCGGAGCCTTGGGATGATTTACTACCCAGTAACAACATCATTACTTAATTATGCTATTATCTTGACAAATGATGCTAGGCATCTTATTTGGTGATGCTGGCTTTGTGAGGGAGGAATATTTCTGAGAGAATCAAGTCCCTGAGGCAGCACAAGCAGAGAAATAAGTCCTTCTGGGTCCCAAACTACTTCACTGGGGTTTTAGTTAGTAATAATTTTGTATGTTTATTCTATTTTTTAAAGATTTTTTTTGTTTGTTTGCTTTTAAGACAGGGTTTCTCTGTATAGCCTTGGCTGTCCTGGATCTCGTTTTGTAGACCAGGCTGGCCTTGAACTCACAGAGATCAACTGCCTCTGCCTCCCCTAGTGCTGGATTAAAAGCCTTACCTGGCTTTAAGATTTATTGTTATATACTTAGCTGGCAGGGGAAATACCATGATCACAAAGGTGTTTTTCTCAGGGCGAAGCTAATCCACTGTACTCCAGATGTGCTAACTCCTGCATTTCCTCATTTAGACCTAAAGGTAGCAGTCACCTTTAGATATTGTGCCGTCTTGCCAAGAACACAAGATGTGTATTCTTATTGAGATACAACATGCATGTGATACTAAGGGAAAGTCAAAAACTAAATGCAGGAAATTCAACTTGAGGAATTTGTGATAGTGGAGAACTGTGTTGGTCATCTTCCCTTGATGGGGGGAACCCATATTGGGGGCTGGGAGTCAAACCTGGGTCTTCTCGAAGAGCAGCACGTACTCTTAGCCACTGAGCCATCTCTCCAGCCCTTGTATGCAAATTCTTGAAAGTTTTTTGTTTTTGTTGGGTTTTTTTTTTTTTTTTTTTTGGTTTAGGAGTCGGGTTGTTTGGTTGGTTACCTTTGGTTTTTAAGACAAGGTTGTATAATAGCCCTAGCTGTCCTGTAACTTTCTCTGTTGGCCTTGAACTCGCAGAGATCAGCCTGTTTCTGCCTCCTAGGTGCAGGCATTAGAGGCCCGCACTACCAAGCCTGGCTGAAAATTGTATTTTATGTATTTATTGTATGTATGTGTCTACATGCCACAGGCGTGCACATGGAGGGCAGAGTACAGCTTACTGAGTTGGCTCTCTCCTTCTGCCATGTGAGCCTCAGGGATTGATTTGGGCCATCAGGCTGGGTAGCAGTCACCTTTAGATGCTGTACCATCTTGCCAACTCTGGGTGTGTATGAGATACAGCATCCATGTAATACTAAAGGCAGGTCTAAAGTGTACAGGGAGATGGTCATGAAGGCACAGTCCTGTAATCACAGCTCTCAGGAGGTTTTCTGCCTCAGGTTCAGTCCCAGCCTGGATCACACAGTGAGACCCTGTCTCAAAAGCAGAATAACTAAGGCAAGGATGGTGGCACATGCCTGTGATCCCAGGTAGAGACATGAGGATGGCCATCCTTGGTTGTATTTGAGGCCAGCCTATGCTACATGAGACCCTGTTGCGGAAGGAAGGAAGGAAGGAAGGAAGGAAGGAAGGAAGGAAGGAAGGAAGGAAGGAAGGAAGGAAGGAAGGAAGGAAGGAAGGAAGGGGCAGGCAGCCTGTTCTACATACTGAGTTGCAGGCCAGCCAGGGCTACACCATAAGACTGTGTCTCGAAAAAACAAAACAAGACAAGACAAAACAAAAAAAGAATTTAATGAACAATAAAAAACCAAAAATGAAGCTGGGCATGGTGGCCCATGCCTGTAATCCTGGCAGGCGGATCTCTGAGTTCAAGGCCAGCCTGGCCTACAAACCAAATCCAGGACAGCCAAGGCTACGCAGAGAAACTCTGTCTTGAAAAACAAACAAACAAAACTAAAATGAAGATAGGCATGATGGTGCGTGCCTATGATCCTCATGGCTTGAGAAGCTGAGGCAGGAGGATTGCTACAAGTTCAACACCAGCCTCGCTCTACATGGCAAAATCCCAGGTTAGCTAGGCATAGTGAGACCATCGCAGAAAGACTGGGGTTGGGACATACCTTTAATCCCAGTACTAGGGAGGCAAAGAGCAGGCCAGCCTGGTCTACAGAGCAAGTTCCAGGACAGCCAGGGATACACAGAGAAACCCTGTCTCAAAAAAGAAAAAGGAAGAAAAGGTTCTGCTGAAAGTGCATTCAGAAGAGAGCTAGCCTGGGTGCCCCCTCTATCTGCTCTCACTTGATGGACACCCACACTGCCGGGGTCAGTGAAGGCGACACCTGATCTCCCATGCTTCTCAAGGCTCTCTCTGGTGCTGAGGAGAGCGTGGCCAGGCAAGGAGAAAGCTTTGCTCCAGGAGTTCTGCTCCCCACTTAGCTCCTTCAGTTTGCACTGAGAACCTAGGATTGGAGCCTGCAGACCCGCAAAAGGTATTCAGTGTCTCAGCCTTTCTGTGGGGTCTGCCACCAGCATCACTGCAACCCTCCACCTGCATTTTGGGAAGGAAAGGAAAGGGAGTTGGTCTCTTGCCAGGGAAGTGAGCAACAGTAGCAGTGGAGGAAGACAGCTGGCCACTCTGTGTGCCACCCAAAGAGCTGCAGTAGGAGCTAAATATGGCTGCTGGACTTTCACATCCTGTGTGTTCTTGACGCTCAAGAGAGCAGCTGCTTGTGACCCACTGGGGACATGGCCTCCCACTGAGGACTTGTGCTCTCCTCAGGTTTCTGCTCATTGCTGCTCTCTGGTACCTTCTTATACATTGAAGGATGTCTTGAGCCAGGCCTGATCCTTGTGGTGCAGGACTACCCCAGCCACTCCAGAGGCACAGGCAGGAGGATCAGGAGTTCAAGCCTGGGCTACATCTGAAAAAGTCAAAAGTGATTGGACATAATGTCCATGCCTGTTATCCCAGCCGCTGGGGAAGTGAATGCACAAGGGTCAGAAGTTGAAGGTCATCCTTGGCTACATATGGACCTGAAGGCCAGTATGAGACTCTAACTCAGATGTATAACAAAAAGATATATAGCAAAAAGGTGTAGCTTAGTGGCAGTGTGTCTAGCTTGCAAGAGACCACAGGTTCTGACCTTAGTACTGAGGGAGGAGGAGACCCCATGGTCCCTGGATGAAGCAAGGGACAAGCCTTGCTTAAGGTGGCCCCCCACTCCCACCTTAGTTTCTGACTCCAATGGGATGAGGAAGTGTGGGGGTGGGGCTTGAGAGCACACATGACCCCTCTCTCCCCTGCAGTGTACCACTGGGTGGAGATGCGGACCAAGATGCGCATCATGGGCTTCCGAGGCGCAGCCATCAAGCCACTGAATGAGGAGGCAGCCGCCGAGCTGGGCGCCGAGCTGCTGGGTGAGGCCACCATCTTCATTGTGGGCGGAGGCTGCCTGGTGCTGGAATACTGGCGCCACCAAACTCAGCAACGAAACAAGGAGGAGGAGCATCGGGCAGCCTGGAATGCACTGCAAGACGAGGTGGGCCGCCTAGCCCTGGCACTGGAGGCGCTGCAGGCTCAGGCACAAGCGACGCCCTCATTGAGCGCCCTGGAGGAAGTGCGGGCGGACCTGCAGGAGCTGCGAGCCCAGGTCTGCCATGTGCACTCCACTCCCAAGTGCCCGGCGGCATCTTCCAAGAAATAGCCAGCTGCTGGGGCCCCAAAGAGTACCTCCCCACATCACTTGGCCTGGCCTTCTCTGGCCCCTCGGAAGGCACCAGGACCTTGACGTAACTGTGACATGTGGTCACCTTTACTGTCAGAATTGGGGCATTTCAGAAGCGTTCAAACTGAGCCCCTCCAGCCTCTGACTCAGATGGTTCAGCCCCACCAGGAACCGTGTTGGACTTTCAAGGTCTTGGCCAACCTGCCTGGCAAAAGCAGGGCTCAAGCCTGATCCAGACCTGGTTAAACAAGGTCACCTGCCTGTCACTGGAGCTCCTTCTTCCTTTGGGGGTGCAGGCCACCATGAGCCTTGCCTCAGGTCAACATAGCTCGTGTGAGGCGGCCGAGTGCAGTCGATGCAACACTCTCTCTCTCATTCTGTCCTTTGAGGTCCCCTCGCCCCTCAGCCTGTAGCGCTATTTCCTAGTCTCCTCCTTGGTGCTGACTGACCCTAGGTGGCTCTAATCTGGCCTGTCCCCGAAGCTCCACTTCCCTGTCCTCAGAGTCCCTGGACCTCGCTTCAGGTGGCACATATTTTCTTTCGTCCTTCAGTGGCATTTCTCAGGCCTGTGGGTTAGATCTCACCTCACATACCTCTTGTCTGCACCCTCTTCACTCTCAGCCCTGCAGCCCTGGGTCCCCTCACTGTTTGTGTTGGTCCCACTCCCCAGACATGACATGTTACATGTAATGGAAGATACAGAGTAATCTGTTCTCCCACAGTTCTGGAAGGTGGCAACGGAGGTCAGGGTGTTTGGGGCCCCATTCTCTCTTCTGGCTTTAGGGACTCCAGGCATCCTGACTCTGTGTCTTGTCTTCCTGTGGCTTTTTCTCCCTCTACTGGCTCTTGCAAAGTCACCTACCCTGAATACAAGGCCCACCCTAACTCCAGGGTGGCCACATGAAATATTTTTAATTATATCTCTGAAAACTTTCTTTCTAGATGGGGACACACAGGTCCCAGGGTTAGGACATGGATAAACCCCTCTTTTGGAAGCCCTCTATTCAACCTGTAGTAAGGCCCCTGCTATGCTGTTTGGCCACTTGGCAACCTTCTCTTGACTTCTGGGATTGGGTTCACCACTACAGCTCCAGAAGGATTGTGGGTATAGCAGTCACTGTCATGGCTCTCCAATTCCTGATGGAAGGAGCCTTGGAATGAGGAAGGTCAAGGATATATGAATGGCATAATTAATATGGACCTCCAAACTAGGTCAGTGTTCATTAACAATAGAGAAAGCTGGGCTTAGTGGCACATACCTGGAATCCCAGCACTCACAGGCTGAAGCAGGAATGATCGTGGGTCCCATTATGAGTTCCAGGACAGCCTGCTGAGCCACGAGACCCTGTCTTAAAAAAAAAAAGAAGAAGAAGAAGAAAAGAAAAAGACAGAAACCATGGAGAAAAGCCAGAGAAGGTTTTGTCTATGGTGGGAATGGAGCTAAGACTCATTCTAAGAGCTCTTTCCCACATTGGGAAACTGAGGCTGAGGGGAAGGGAAGCTAAAGAATTTGGCCAAGACCCCACAGCTCAGGAGGAGCCAGCTACATAGGGTGGGGAGGGAGGACCAGAAGGACCTTGATGGTTCTAGCTTCAGGGCAAAGCAAGAAGAGGGCCAGCTTCTTCCCTGAGGCCTGAGGCACTGGGTATCTGTCCTCTATCAGAAGAACCCCAGGCCACACCTGAGGTCTCTGAATACAGAAAATAGGTTCGGGCCACCTGGTCCTTGCCCCTGGAGATAAACCTTGCAAGACTGTCCCCCAGGGGTCTGGAAATGACCCATTCCCGGGATTCCCCAGACAGACAGTCAAGACTTCTGAAACTATATGTGAGTTCCTTCTAGAAGAGGCAGAAGTTGCTGTCTTTAAATTTAGGAGTGGCTAGAGAGATGTCTTAGAGATTAAGAGCACTGGCTGCTTTTCCAGAGGTCCTGAGTTCAATTCCCAGCAACCACATGGTGGCTCACAACCATCCATAATGAAATCTGGTGATCTCTTCTGGCATGCAGATGTACATGCAGACAGAACATTGTATACATAATAAATAAATATTTAAAAAATAAAAATACAAAACTAAATTTGGGAGTGGCTAAGTTAGGTGAAAGCCTAACTGAGGGACAAAGGCAAAGGACAGACATGGCTGGATGATGGAGACCAGAGGAAAGAAGGAGCCAGGGAAGCAGCTCAGAGCCCAATTGCCATGGTTACCCCTATGGAGTCCAGTCTGGCACTAACAGCTCCAGGGACAGCCCTGACCACCTTGTCCTGGGTCAGTCCACGGCTTTGCAGTTATGGCAAAGCCAAGACAGGTGAAGGACACTGAGCTGACACAGGTCAGTCATTATTTCAGCAGACCAGTTTCACTGTTCTAAGTTCCCTGAAGAACCCCACAAGAATGTTTTCTCTGTTTGCTTGGGAGGAAACAGGCACCAAAACGAAATATTGCCTTCAGGTCACCCAAGTGTGGAAATGGACCTCTGGGCCCATGCTGACCCTGTGGAGACTTCATATGGTCCTAGTGCCTCTGGACATGGCTGGGCCTGTGGGCAGCCTCACCACAGTGGCAGTACAGGAAGCAAGTATGATGGGGTGTGTGGTTCCAGAAGCCTTCACAGGGCTGGAGTACAGAGTCACTTTCATGGCTCTGGCTTCCTAACCACTGCAGTGGTATATATATATATATGTCCCACATGGGGAGAAGGGGAAGAATAAATTTATAAATGAAGCTGGTTGTCTTCAGATGTGTGTGTGTGTGTGTGTGTGTGTGTGTGTGTGTGTGTGTTTTATTGAAAAAAAAATCCAATAGACTGAAAAGAAGGAGGCACTTGCCACCAAGCCTCATGGCCTTTGTGGGATTCCCAGGACTAGAATAGTAGAACTGACTCCCCCATGTTTTCCTCAGACCTCCATGTAACATTATAACATGCACACGACCATAAATACATAAAATGTAATAAAACTTTTTAACCAGAGATGGCATATGACTATAATCCCACCACTTGACCTTCCTGCTAAATAAGAAAGTGCCAGGGAGGCAGAGACAGTTGGATCCCTAAGTTCGAGGCCAGCCTGGTCTACAGAGCAAGTTCCAGGACAGCCAGGGCTATACAGAAACTCCCATCTCAAGAAACAAAAAGAAAAAATAAAAATAAAGTCTCTGTGGGTTGTATTTAGCTACTTTGTGGGTTCTTCTCTTTTCCATCCTTTATCCTCCACTCCAGTTTCACTTACCACTAGGTAGATAAGAAAGAAGGATAGAGGGGAGAGATCCTTGAACCTGATTTCTTTCTTGTTTCTTCTTTGAGCATGACTAAAAACAAACTGCAAACAATCCCCCTGAAGGGGCCACACACCCTACCCTTGGGGCCTTTGCATTTATATATCCTCGGAAAAGTTCCCAGAATGCAAACATCACACAAACACAGGAATCATCTGCAGCTGGCAAAGACACACCTTCACCAGAGCACAAGGCAAATCATAGTGAGCTGCTGTAGAGCAGCCCTGTATTCCTACACTTGGGATTAAAATGAGAATGTAACTCTCTCTCTCTCTCCCCCTCTCCCTCTCCCTTTCTCCCCCCCCACCTCCCTCTGTGTGTGTTTGTGTGTGTGTGTGTGTTGTAAAGAAACCAAAATTTCAGAATTCTCACTAAATTCAGGTTTGAGGGCTTATATAGCAAAACCCGGTCTAAACCAACCCAGTATTGCAGTTGGCATGGTGACACATGCCTGTGTGGAAGCAAAGGCAAGAGGATCAAGGTCATTGTCCTCCACAGAGTGAGCTTAAGCCAGCCTGGGCTCTGTAAGACTTGTCTCAAATACAAACCAAAATAAATAAATAAATAAAATGTTACAGTCCACATGAAGCAGAAGAGCTGCTCTTTGCTTCTCCAGCATTTGAGTGAGAGTCAGAGTTGCCTGCTGCGTGCCCAGCCTTGTTTGCTACCGTGCTGGGTTGCCATCTGAGCCCTGGTGAACCAGCCACAGTCCCAGCCTCATGGATTTACAGCCCAGTGGGAAACAGTTGCACACACTTTGTCTTTGTCCCCTGCTCCTCCTTGGTGATGTGGGTAGACGGGCTCCTCCCCTCCTGAGTGACTTGGGGCTTCAGGATATGGCAGACAGAACCCCATTCATTCCAGCTCACACAGCCTGGACCAAAGTCTAGGGCACTGCCTGTCCCTATGTTAGTTTCATTGTTGGACAAGCTCTTGTGTGGAGGAACCAAGATGTTATAGAGTCATCCCAGGAGAGAATGGGTCTCATACAAGCCCCAGCCCATTCCCTGGGCCCCAAGGCCATCCCTTGGCTGGCCACTGTAAGCACTGTGGACACGCTGACAGGAAAAGCCCGCCTAGTGCCTGGGGTGCTGCCACTCCAACTGGACACATGTTCATTGAGCAGCTTCTTGTCTGGTATTCTGCCAGTGTCCAGATCAGCCAGGAACAAGGCAAAAGTGCAGCGTAGCCACCGTGGAGCCTGTGTTCCCATGGAGGAGTGAAGAGGTGGTACAGGGAGAGGGCATGGTGGGCAGGGGTCGTGTCTGGCATGCTTGAAGCCCTGGATTCAGTCCCCAGCACTGTATAATGTGCATATACCTGTCATCCTAACACTCTGGAGGTACCTCAGGGTCAAGATTGAGAACACTGTAGGGAGACACAAGAACAAGCAACCATAACTATGCAGGCCTTAGCAGATAAGTCCCCTGGGCGGAAGCAGTCAGTAAAGGTTTATTAAAACAACTGTGCTCACTCCCTTGCACATTGTCGCTGGCCACTTTAGCAGGATTTGAGTCTCTGAAAACAGGTACCCACCGGCCCTTTACACTGACCCCATACAGTGAGAGCACACAAAGGCCACACTCTTAGGGAGCTAAGCGCGGTGGCCCACACCTTTGATCCCAGCACTGGAGAGGCAGAGGCTGTCAGATCTCTGAGAGTTCTAGGGTGGCTGTTCTGCACAGTTGCACATCAGCCAGGGCTGTGTAGAGGGACCCTTTCTCAAAAACAACACAAAATGCTGGGAGGTGGTGGCGCACACCTTTGATCCCAGAGGCAGTAGATCTCTGAGTTTAAGGCTAGGCTGGTCTACAAGGAAATCCTGTCTCAAAAAAAGCAAACAAACAAACAAAACCTCTGAAATAGGTCATACATAGTATCTCTGAGGCCCCACTCCCCATGCCAAGCTAATTAGCTCCTCCTCCTTCTGCATTCCTGATCTTCCTTGGTGCCCACAGGAGCTGCTACCAGCAACCACAGAAGGTCCTGAGCTTGCATTGAAATCCTTGAGAAAGAAGAGTAATCCATTATGCAGTGTGTTCATGATAGATTACATGAACACACTATAATAATTCTGTTCTCCCAGGATGTGGATCATAGTGTTGTATAATTCAGGGCATGTGTATATATGCAACATGATGTTGTGTGTGATGTTGTTATATCTCTGGAATGACCTTTTGGTGAAGTCATCACCCAGCAGGACTTGGTATGTCTCTGGCTTTGTGGTAATCCAGCTCATAAAGAGCTATCGCTGGGCCCAATGGCATGCACCTTTAATCCCAGCACTTGGGAAGCAGAGGTAGACTGATCTCTGAGTTCTAGGCCAGCCTGATCTATAGAGTAAATTCCAGGATAGCCAGAGAAACCCTGTCTTGAAAAATAAACAAAAGAAGACGACAAAGAACAAAACAGCAAGTATATAGAGCTGGAGAGGTGGCTCGGCAGTTAATAGCTCTTGGTGCTCTTGCTGAGGAATCAAGTTCAATTTCTAGCAACCACTCAGTGGCTCACAACCATTCCTAACTCCAGTTCCAGGAGATTCAGTGCCCTCTTCCAGCCATGCATCTGGATTCACAGACATACATTCAGTAAAACATTCATACACATAGAATAATAAACAAGTATATAAGCAGATATGTTTGTATGTGTACACATGTATGTATGTGTTCTGTGAACCTAATATATATTCTGAACAAAACTGTCCAGATGTGACAGTAAACACCCCAGTCCCCACTGTCAAAGACTGAGACAAGAAGACTGTCACAAATACGAGGCCAGCCTGGGCTAAAATGAGACTTCAAATAAGTGTAAAAGCCAGGTGTGGTAACTCACACTTGTAATCTCAACATTTGGGAAGTGGAGGCAGGAAGTTCTGGAGTTTGAGGCCAGCCTGGGCTACGTGATAGCCAGTGTAAAACAACAAAAACAAAAACAGCTTATTGGCCAGGCCTGGAATCCCAGCATTTGGAAGGTGGAGATAGGAAGATCAGGAAACCCAGGCTAACCTGGGTTAGGTAGCCATTGAACTCACTGAGTAGTGAGTTCAGTGCCAGTTTGGGTTATATGAGACCCTGCCTCAAAATAGAGAAACAGCAACACAACCACAAAACCTAGCAAGCAAAGGTGGGTGTGCCTGCCCACTCAGTTACTCAAGAACAGAAAGGAGAATCACAAGAGCCTGGGAGTCCCAAGCAGCCTGAGGAACACAGCAAGAGCCCGACTTTGCCAAAGCAAGCGGAACACAGGACTGGAGGTATGTACCATATATGAGCTCTGCACAGGCGGGCAACCAGAGCAGAAGGGTGGATTCCAGGTTCATTTTGTGCACGACATGCCATGGGTCTAATTAAAATGTAAACTACTCACTGCACGGTCACCTTTGCTGGGTGAAGTGCACACCTGGTAAACTTGACTATCCCAGCACTCGGGAGGCAGAGGCAGGAGGGTGTCCAGCTCAAGACCAGCCAAGGACACTTGGTAAGAGCCTGTCTCAAAAAGAAACAAATGACAACTGTTTGTAAGGGAGCAGGGTGGCCTCAGGCTACTCAGAGTGCACTCCTTTCACTAATGAGATAAATGGATTTGCTGAGGGGCTCTCCAAACCCAGAGAAACACTACTTAACTGGCTGCTGCGGAGGCCTCTGATGAGGGTGTGCATGACACTTACAGAGCCTCATCCTGTGGGAATTTTCTGCTCTTGAGCAAGTCTGCTCAAGAACTCATCCAGAAAGCCAGTCGTGGGCTCCAGCACTGTGGAAGGCAGAGGTGGGCAGATCTCTGTGATTTCGAGGCCGGCCTGGGCTACAAAGCAAGTCTAGAGTTCTCAGGCTGGGTGGGGAAAGCCGGTCAGCAGGACCTGTTTTCTTCAGATTCCTCTGGTTCTTTCTGAAGCATTCCTTCCTCCAGGGCAGGGAGCAAGGCTCCTCAGGAGTAAAGAGTCCTGTGACTTGCTCTTGCACAAGGAACCATCACAGGATTTATTTATGGCCAGAGTGGGGAGGTCAGTTATCATCAGGAACTATGGTTGAACGCTCCAGCTGGCTCCCTGGAACTCCAGCAGTTGTGAAGCTGGTGCTGCACAGTTGCAAGATTCTGTCTTAAAAACAACCAGAGGGTGGAAAGGACTCCCAAGGATAAAAGTGCCATCGCCAAGCCTGAGGATCTGAGCTCAGTCCCTGGATCACACAGGGTTGAAGGAGAGAAGAGATGCCCTGCACGCTGTCCTCCACACAAGTGCTATGGCACATAGCACAGGCACACCACAGATAAAATGTCAAAGATAAATATAGGATCAAGTGAAGGTTGACAAGATGGGTCAGCAGGTTAACCCATGGTAGAAGACAACCAACTGCCAAAAACTGTCCACTAAGCCGGGCATGGTGGTGCGTGCCAGTAATCCTAGCACTCAGGGAGGCAGAGGCAGGAGGATGGCTATGAGTTAGGGGCCAGCCTAGTCTACAAAGAAGTCTACAAAGAAGTCCAGGACAGCCAAGGCTACACAGAGAAACCCTGTGTTGACAAAACGTCCTCTGACTTCCACATTCTCAAACTGGAATATTTGACGCACAAATACTAATAATGAATACAGTGTAAAAAAATGGAATGAAAGTGAACTAAACAAGAAGCTAGGAATGGTGGTACATGCCCGCAATCACATGAGCACATGAGCACACATGGAGAGAGACACAAAGGAAGGAGAAAAATAAACAAAAGGAGAAAGAACAGAAATTATATCATTAGCAGAAATGACTGATGCATGTGACCAGGGCCTCAAAGACAGTTTAATGGCCGGACATTCCAAGGACTTTTAAAGATTATCTCTCAGGATCTGAGGGCAAAGGCCTGACCTCTGTGTGGGTAGGCTAATCCTTCATTGTACATAAAAGAGACATTCCCAGGATTTTTCATACAGAAAAGGGTGGAGGCAGGGAGATGACAAAGTCCCCCAGCTACCTCGTGGAGCATGACATTAAGGAATTGCTGAACAGACTCATCCATCACCAATGGAATCAGCCTTCGAACCCCTATGAGTGGCATGTTTTTCTGTTAATTCCTGCATGGAGGTGGAAAAAGATATTTGAGATATCCAAGGATAGCATCAAAGTTACATAGTGATCTTGAATCCAGCCTGGGCTATATGAGAGCCACCACAAATAGGGAAAGATCTGGGCATGCTGGCTTATTCGTGGCTGTAATTCCAGCCCTTGGGAGGCTGAGACAAATGAATTACCATGAGTCTGGGGCCCATCTGGGCTACAGAGTAAAACCCTATGTTAAAAAAAAAAAAAGATGGCTAAGTAGATAAGAGTATGGACCTGAATTCAAATTCTCAGCAGCTAAATGAAAAGCTGCAGTTGTGGCCAAGCTTAGGGACCAGAGTTCAGCCCCTGGATTCCCATGATGGAAAGAGAGATCCAACTTCCATAAATTGTCCTCTGACATCCAAAAGTATGTTTTAGTACCCACATAATCACACAAATATAATAAATAAAACTAACTTAAAAATTAAAATGAAGGGGGCTGGAGAGATGGCTCAGTGGTTAAGAGCACTGCCTGTTCTTCCAAAGGACCCAGGTTCAATTCCCAGCACCTACATGGCATCTCACAACTGTCTTTAATGCCAGTTCCAAGGGCTCTGATACCTCCACACTAGTGCACATGAAAATTTAAATTTAAAAAAAGAGATTAAAAAAAATTAAAAAGAGATTAAAAAAATCAAAATGAAGCCTGTCAGTGGTGGCCATGCCTTTAACCCCAGTACTTGGGAGGCAGAGGCAGGCGATCTCTGTGAGTTCCAGGCCAGCCTGGTCTACAGATCGAATTCCAGGACAGCCAGGGCTACACAAGGAAACCCTATCTCACAAAACCAGAAAAAATAAAATGAAGCCGAACATGGTGGGTGGCATAAACGTTTAGTCCAGCAATCAGGAAGCAAAGACACACAGATCTCTGAGTTTGAGGCCAACCTGGTCTATGTACCTCATCTCCAGGGATCTCAGAGCAAAAACCAGGCCTCCTCCAGATGGGTACACTAATGTTTTCACTCTGGACTGCACATAAAAGTGACGTTTCCAGGTCCAAAGAGAGAAGCAAGTTTCAAATGGAAGATAGAATCCAGCCAGGGTGGTAGAGAATGCCTTTAATCACAGCATTTGGGAGGAAGAAGCACAAGGATCTTCATGAGTCCAAGCCCAGCTTGGGTTGCATAGAGAGTTCCAAGATAACTTGGTCTATATAGCAAGACCTTAGCTCAAAATGAAGAAGAAAAAAGAAACAAGAGGAGGGGTTTCGTGAGGACATATTGGGAAGACAGCCCTGCAGCTTCAGGGACAGCCAGTGTGTCCATGACTGGCTAAGCGAGCACTTGATGAAAACCTAAAGCTTCAGAGTCGAGTGAGGGTTCCAGGGAAGCAACTCAGTCGGGGTGTGTGAGCTTGCCTATTACTCATGAAGCCCTGGGTGGGTTAGACCATCAGTCCTCCAGCATTTGGGAGGCAGTGCAAAGTGGATGTTTGTGAGTTCCAAGCCAGAGTTACATAATACCTGTCTCCACACACACAGCCACACACACACACTGAAGAACTAAAAATAAGCTTATTTTGTTTGTGAAAGAAGCAACTTAACTTGCAGAGCAGAGCACTAGTGCAGGTTAGGGAAGACCGCTGTCAGGATCCAGAGCTAGGACAGGAGGCAGAGCACTCAGCGGACCCAATTACTTTTCAGAATTTGGTTGCTAAGGGGTGTGCTGGTGGGCAGTTCTTTTATTTGGTTAATAGGTCACATAATTATTTCTCTAATAAGCATGTGTTATGTGCATGCCTCTGTGTGTGCCGTGTGTGTTCATGTGTCATGGATGCCAGAGGAGGGCATCAGGTCCCCTGGAGCTGGAATGACAGGCAGTAATGAGATGTGGGAGCTAGGAACTGGCCCCAGGTCCTAGGCTCAGCAAGAGCCTTCCTTCTCTTTAGCCCTATAATGTATGAGTTTAGTAATGCACAACTTGTTTTGCACAGATATAAGATGGTAAGTAGGGGATTCTCTCTAAAGTTTACTTAAGGACAGTTTTTGTTTTGTTTTTAAGATTAATTTATGCCAGGTGATGGTGGACTGCCTTTAATTCCAGCACTCAGGAGGCAGAGGCAGGCAGACCTCTGAGTTTGAGGACAGCCTGGTCTACAAAGTGAGAACAGCCAGGGCTACACAGAAAGACCCTGTCTCTAATGCCCTTCCCCCCCAAAAAAAAAGATTTATGTGTATGAATGTTTTTGTGGTCTTATACCTGGGACCTCTTTGTGGCCCTGTCCCCTGCAATGGCTCCCAGACTGAGGGTCCCCACCTCCCAAACCATTTTCACCATACTATTTTCCAGCATCTTCTGGGTATTTTTTTTTTAAAACCTTTTATTAGTGTGTGTAAAGCTCAGGGGTCAACTCTAGGGCTTCTTCATGTTCTGGGGATAGAACTCCCATCATCAGGCATCTGTGGCAGGCATCCTTACCTACCACCAACCGTTGCTGACTTTGGATATTACTTTATTTTTTGTTTTGAGACCAGGTTCTACCTCTAGCCCATGATGGCCTCTTGCTTCATTCCTGAAAGTTGAGATAATGGCTGCCAGAAACACCATCACCTGCCTACTGGAGGGCTCTCTTGTCCCGGCCAGTCTCCAAAGACGACCTTGAACTTTTGATCCTCCCTTCCATCTCCTGAGTGCTGGGATTATAGATAGGACTGTGCCATCAAACCTGTTCCAGGTGGTGCCCAGGGGATATCGCATGCTGGGTCAGCACTGGCTCTACCAACTGACTGAGCCGCATCCCAGCCCCTGGACCATTTTAAAACCATGTCTTCAGGGGGCCCCAGCCTGGTGAGGTCAATAGTCTAAAGTTTTCCAGACTGGGTAAGGTCCTCTAGGTAGGCAGTTCTGGCTTGGATTCCCCAAGACATGGGGGGGGGGGACGACTGGGGGGGTTGCTTGCAGGAGGTCGAGGAGCCTCCTCCTGGCCAAAGCAAACCCCGCCCCCTCTCTCCCCTGCAGTGTACCACTGGGCGGAGATGCGGACCAAGATGAGCATCATGGGTTTCCATGCTGAGGCCATCAAGCCTCTGAATGAGGAGGCGGCTGCTGAGCTGGGCGCAAACCTGCTGGGCGAGGCCATCATCTTCGCCTGTGCTGGCAGCTGCCTGCTGCTGGAATTCTGGCGCCAGCAGTCATTAAAACACCGCAAGGAAGTGGAGCGCACAGCCTCACTGCAGTCGCTAAGGGCAGACATGGACCGCCTGGAGCAGGCACTGGACGAGCTGCAGGTTCAGGCGGCACTGTCCACCACCGCGCTGGACGAGCTGCGGGCGGAGTTTCGGACTGAGCTGCAGGAGCTCAGAACCCATGTATCTGCTAGGAGCCCGAGCCCGAGCCCAAACCCCAACACTCCCCAATGCTCCTGAGGAATAGAGGCCACAGGACTCTGGCCTTGGACCTGGACTGCTGTCTGGGCTTGTCTCGTGACCGGCCCATCCCGAACTGGGCCAGCTGACATACCCTGGTCTCCGGGGACAAATCCTAGGCTGGAAGTGTTCCTTTCCACGGGGTCTCTCACCCCCTGGTGACACATGCCAGGGACTCATCTCCCCAACCCCAAACCATCAGCGCCTGAGTGCCCTACTTGGAAAGGGCAGGCACAGTGTGCTGGGGAGCCGCCTAAGAACCCTTTACACAGGAACACTCCCTGCCTCGGTGTCCCGACCCCCGTCTCCGTCCACCTACCTCACTTTAGGGAGAGGCCCCTCCCTACTCTGCCCTGCCCTGCTGAGCATTGCCCTTTCCTCGACTGAACCCTCAGTCCACAGCGCTCCCCACTCGCTGGCTGGGAGCAGCTTCCTCAGGTCTTGGTTCTTCTGGCTGCCTCAGTTCCATGCCTGTCTCCATTCGACCCCTTGGTTTCCTGACCCCCGCCCCCCATGCCTGCCCTTTTACTGGCCTTTCGTAAGGCACCACCTGCACTCTTAACATGTGGGCCACTGGCACAGCTCCATCTGCAAGCACCCCCACTTCTGGTTCATAGCGTTCTCAGGGACCACCCTCCCCCAGCCTTTGGTCTTCCAGGTCAAAAGGCCACTTGAGGAACGGCCTCTCCTCTGTCCAAATGGAACATTCCAGAAGACCAATTCCCCTACTAACCCACCGGGCCATGAAGCCCAAGAGCTCTAGTTCATTTTTTAAGACTTTAAATGTTTTATAATTAAAGGAGCCTTAATGTTAAAGAGTGCATCTCAAACCGTCTTGTACTGAGTGGGCAGAAGTGTCCTTCCTCCCGGTGAGCAAAGAACCGTGGGAGGGGCCGTCTAGGGGTGAGGGGGCATGCATCTTCCGAGACTTTCCCGGTAAAGACACCAATCCAGGGTTAACATGTAAGACCTAAGGGCCACACGGTTCCCCCAACCCACCGCAGAATGAAGGAAGCAGGCTAGACCACAGACCACAGAGGGGAGGGCGGGGCAGAGTGTTGGCCAGAACCAGACGCAGAAAGCACAGGGCAGTGGAATTCTTGCAAGGGTCCCCACAGCTGGCAGCGGCACCCTCTCCCAAATCACTTCAGAGACCTTCGCATTTATAAAAACCGCACGTTTACTCAGCAAGGGCCCATGTCCAAGAAGCTAAGGTGTGGAAGTCAGAGGACCTGTATTCTCCTCTTCTCCCCCCTCACTTCATCTTCCTGGAGGGTAAAAATGGTCTGGACCCGAAATCCTAACCCAAATTAAAAAAAACAAAAACAAAAACAAAACAAAACCACAAAACTGAGGTTCCAAAAAAATTAAAGACTCTTAATTCCTCATAGAAAAGAGGGAGGAGCCAAGGAAAAGGGAGAGATGTACCAGGGCTGGGGAAATACCCCACCTGGTGGAGTGCCTCCCTCTTACATAGCTGCCTCCTGCGGGGCAAGCCTGGAGTATAGCATTTAAAAAAACTCCCACACCCCATTTTATAAAATCAAAGAGAAAAAAATTTCCCTTCCCCCCAAACCCAAATATATATATATACTTTTTCTTTAAAAAAAAAAAAATTCCAAGGCATTAAAGCGTTAAAGTGAATCCAGAACAAGAGAAGGTGAGATGCCTTCCTTCCTTCCCTTCCTGTGGGGTTAACTCCCTTTATCCCCAGCAGAGGAACCAGCCCCAAGGGGATGGCACAGGGAAAGGGCCAAAGGGAACAAAGGGGTAGGACCTCCTTATCCAATCAGCAGCCAGCATGGGTGTGGCCATGGCACCAGGAAGCCACACCCCCTATGGAATCTTCCAAGTGGGAGCCGGTGGTGGGGGAAAAATTCATTCTTGTATACTCTTGGTCAACTTAAAGACAGGGAAAGCAGGTGCCAGGCGGGAAGTGCAGAAAAGAGAAATAGGTCTTCTGGGTCCCTGTGGTCAAGGAGAACCCCGCTTCTTCAGCAACTGGACAAAGGCTAGAAGTAAGGAGGAAACAGAAGTCAGGCTGGTCATTGTCCCCTTCCCCTCCAAGGTAGGCTCTTTCCACAGACACAAGGCCCTTGGAAATGTTGCTTTGGAGCACAAGTGCCTCACCGTCGATTATTTCCTCTTTCATTTTCTGTAGCTCCTTCCGCACCTCTTCCAGAAGCTCCTGGAAAGAACCAACCATGAGGGTATGTGGACTCGCAAAAAGAGTGACTCCTTTCTTATTCCAACTTTTTTAAAGTTCTTAAACATTTACTTATTTGTGCGCTTCTGCGGGTGTGTGTATGAGCAAGTGCAGAGGTCAGAGAAATGAGAGGTCCCGCCTTCTACCACTGGGTTCTGGGGATGGAACTTAGGTTGTCAAGTCTGGCATAAGTGCACCTTTATCTGCTGAGCCCTCCTAATGGTCCGTTTTATTTTGGGGACAGAGATGGAAACTACAGCATCTTGAATGCTACCTTAGCACACCACCACTGAGCCACACCCCAGCCTCTCCCTGGGGGATTCTAGGTATTCTACTTTGCCAGATTCCCTTCTCCCTCTTTCTTGACTGAAGAGACAGAGGAAGCTGGTTCAACAACCCTTCCCACCCTCATCGGCTGACACAGCTGCCAAGGTCACAAAATGATGGGAATGTTGTATAGAATTCTAGATCTTTGAGGCCAGCACAACAGTACTGGAGAATATCCAGTACCAAGCTTGCCAAAAGTACATAGTCTCCTGCCAACTCTGAATAGGATGGACAGCTGGAGCCACTGAGTTGAGGATTCTGGGTACTCAGCAGGATAGATCAGTAAGGCCTGGTACAAGCAGTGGAAAATGGTGTGAGCGTCTGTCCCCCTGGACCCTACCCATCATCTCCCTTTCTCAGATTAGAAGACTGAAGCTTCCAAGCCTTTCCTAGAACCATTCTGGACCCAGGTCTGTCTCTCCAAGCATCCTTCTAGCTACTTCCCCAAGCTACCTGCTTCACCCTCTCCAAGTCAGAGTCATCAGTACAGCTGGGCGGAGAGGGCTGGGCCTCGGAGGTAGTCACAGATGAGGATGACTTCATCCTGGAAGAGTTGGTATGGGATAGGAATTAGGCTGGTAGCAGCAGCAGCATGGGCTGGGTTGCCTCCCCCTTTCTATGTCAGGGGTCACATGTTCCTCTTAATACTGATGGCCTACCTTGGCAGGGTTGTGCTGTTCTTCTCCCAGGGTCTCCGCACAGGTTCTGGGGCAGGGGACAACGAATGAGATCAGAGACAAGCACGGGCCCCACGGCACCACGCTACCACCCAACCCACCATCAAAGAAGTTCAGAAAACTACAATCCCAAGTGTTTTCAGATTTCCCATTCAGGTGCTTCCAAAGCAAGAACAGCACATCCCAGGATTTGTAGTTTCCATGGCTAGACAGGGCTGTCACTCACCACTCTGGGCGGGGACTCGGACCTCTGGCTCCTCCTGCTGGTGGTAAACTCAGTGTCACACACCACCCTTTCCATGCCAAAGCTCCTCTTGTAAGTCCAAAGCCAGTTCAACCCTGTCACACCTCCTCCCTGCCCTAGGGTACATGGTAGGGAACATAAAGCAGGAAGAGCCCCCGACTTACACTGGCCGACTCGTCTTTGGGGGGCTTCTCCCCAACCTGTGTGGCTTTCCTTCTGCAGAGGGGCAAGCAAGGACAAGCTACAGTTCACGCTATGCCACTCAACAGCACCCATTCCTACCAATTCCAGGACAGTTTGAAAAGTCACAGGGGTCTGCAAGATGGCTCAGCTTGCCACCAAGCCCGGATCACCTGACCTGATCCCAAGGACACATGTAAAGGTAGGAGCAGAGAACTGAATCCTGCAGTTTACCCTCTAACACACACACACACACACACACACACACACACACACACACACACACACACTCTGACTAAATAACATAACTTTAAAAAGAGGCAGGCAGATCTCTGTGAGTTCAAAGCCCACCTGGGCTACACAGTAGGACTCTGTCTTAAAAAACAGAAACAGATGGGAAGAGCATGGCACAAGCTTGTAATCCCAGTATCTGAGAGGCAGGAAAATTCCAGCCCAGCTGGGACAGAGAAGAGCAACAATAACAAAATCCAGGTTAGGGCCAGCGAGATGGCTCAGTGAGGAAGGATACTTGCTGCCGAACTGAGAACCTGAGTTCCATTCCCGGAACCCACATGGCAGAGGAGAGAAATGGCTCCTTCCAGGTGCCATGGGCACACTCACATAAATAAATAAAATTAAATAACTTAAACACATATGTATGTATTCCATCCATGTTAGAGACTGCTCTTCTGGAATTAGTTGGAGGACCCCATATGTTCCACATCTGGAAATCATAATTATACAGGTGAGAAGGTGTCTAGGTCAGCAAGCTGAGTCTTAAAGAGTCTAAGCTTTCAGCTGTCACCACTCGGGACTGCCACCAAGGACACAAGGACACTCGTGCAGATATATCATCCCAGCACCTGGGAGGCTGAGGCAGGAGGATCTGAAGTTCAGCCTGGGCTAGACAGGAGAGGGAAGTAAGAGAGAGGACAGGGAGAGGAGGGGCACGGCCAGCACTCTGACAGCCTCCCTGGAAACTGAAGCTTGTGCTGACCGGAGTGGACTCAGGCTTACCTCCGGGCCAGCATGGCGTTCATCTCTTCCATCAGCCCCCCACCAGTGCTTCGACTACTCTCAGCTTTGGGGGCCAGTGGGCCCCCAGAGGCCTCCTCCTGCTGAAGGAATGAAAAGGGGGAGAGGGCTTCAAAGGTAGGCCAGGTGACCTCCCAGCCCTCTTGTGACACCTTTGGGGAACTCTGACCACCTCCCATTGTCTCCTCAGGGCTCAGCCACTCCCAGCCGCTCACCTTGCTCACTTTCCTGAGTTTGGCTCCAGCAATAGCAGCGGCCAGGCCTGGGGCCGCAGAACCCCCACCACTGGGGCCCTGTGCTGTAGGGAGTGGTGGTGCTGGAGGTGGAGCACCCCCTGTTCCGTGTGATAGCCCTGAGGGAGGCAGACCTGGGGGTGGGGGGGGACCTGGAGGAGGGGGAGGACCTGGAGGTGGAGGTGGGCCCCCAGCTGGGGGAGCAGGTGGGCCTCCTGTAATAAATACAGAAAATGGTACTGCTGAGAGAAGCCTCATTCTTTGTTGGGCCTACCCAACCCAGTCCTCCAGGGAGTTCCCCATGACCCAGCCATTGAGCCATCACCTGCGTTGGAGACCCGGCGCTCCAGGTGCTCAGGCTGCCTGTGCAGGGGAAAGGAAGCTGCCTCAGTCCTCAAACCAAGCTAGCCTCGGGGCCAGAAGCCTCCGGTTCCTCTCTCAGAGGTCACCAGGGAGGCCAGGGCTTGCCCTACCTCCTATGTCTGCCTGTCTGCCATTCTGGGGCCCAGAAAAGGTGGGAGGAGAACAAGAAGCAGGAGGCACAGATGCACCCTTCATGCAAGCGTTCTTTTCAACTGTCACAAACAGCTGATTACGGAGTAGCCAAGGGTCTCAGAAAATCGAGGTACCTTGGTGTGGAGTACAGGGTACCAGAATGGTTCACTCTCTCATCAGATGTGTTTGGTGGTGGGGGTTGGCTCTTCTTTCTTTCTTTCCTCCCCCACCCCTAGTGAGACAGTGTCTCACTGTGTAGCCTGGGCTAGCCTGGAACTTACTTTACAGACCAGGCTGGGTTCTAACTTGCAGATCCACCTGCCTCTGCCTTCTAAATGCTTGGAAAAGGTGTGTGCTACCATGCCCAGCAAGGGGTAGATTTTTACAACAGGGTTCCATATTGATTTCCAAGGCCAGCCTGGAATTCATTACGTAGGCCAGGCTGGCCTCAAACTCTTGGCAACCCTCCTGCCTCAGCCTGCCATGCACTGAGCTCAGGTATACACCACACCTAGGTTTGCAGTAAGTTCCTTGTGCTCCGGGAGCTTGGCAAATGGTGTCTGAATGTTGTTTGCTGCTCAGACTCTTGGCTCTTTCTAGAAAGTGACAGCTGGCCGAGTTCTGAACTCCAGGAGCTATGGGGTGCCTATAGGGAGTGAGAGTCCCACCTTTTCTGTTGCTCCAGCTCCTCTGGGGAGGGCCCATTCTGGGCAGACCAGGCTGGGGGTGCTGGCGCCGGGGGAGGCCCACCTCCTGGAAGGTGAAAGGCAAACCATCATGAGACAGCAGGGGCTCTGCCTTTCCTAGTCTCCCCTTCCCTCATCCAGATGCCATCCCAGGGGACCAGAGGCCCCGACATCCCTTAAAAGGAGCAGCCTCCCCAGGCCTGAGCTGCTTCGAGGCGGGACACGAATGGACACAAAGCTGCCACTAGTCATTAAGCCACGGTTGGAATCTGCGGGAACAACCTCTTTTCCAGCCCTGAGGGACCAACCACAGGCCTACACTACGGATTGCATTCTCCATTTACACAGAACGGGCAAGCTCTTCCGTTAGGACTGGCAAGGCATTGTGAAGCCATTACCTCAGCTACTGAGCACTTTCATTCTACAGAAAGCAGAGCAGCCACCAAGGATACAACCTTGAAAGTGCTGTCTGCCTAGAATTCCCCAGTGAGGGGCTGAGGATGTGGCTTAGTGGTGGAGCCCCTGCCTAGAATTCCCCAGTGAGAGGCTGGGGGTGTGGCTCAGTGGTA
>NW_026592732.1:1600553-1667535 GCF_907164565.1 Psammomys obesus | reverse complement strand
CTGCCTAGAATTCCCCAGTGAGAGGCTGGGGGTGTGGCTCAGTGGTAGAGGCCCTGCCTAGAATTCCCCAGTGAGGGGCTGGGGGTGTAGCTCAGTGGTAGAGCCCCTGCCTAGAATTCCCTAGTGAGGGGCTGGAGTATGGCTTAGTGGTGGAGCCCCTGCCTAGAATCCCCCAGTGAGGGGCTGGGGCGTGGCTCAGTGGTAGAGCCCCTGCCTAGAACCCCCCAGTGATGGCCTGGGGGTGTGGCTCAGTGGTAGAAAACTTGGTAGAAGCCCATGGTTCAATCACCAGCACCTCTAAAAAAAAAAATGACAGGGTCTTGGCATCATTAGATAGCTTAAAAAAAAAAAAAAAAAAAGGACTCTTGTTCCCAGCATTAGAGTCTCTATTTGACCCAGATCCCCACATGAGCTGAATATTTGTGAAACAGTAAAAAATACCATGTAGTTGGACATAGTGGCACTTGCCTTTAATCCTAGCATTCCAGAGGCAGAGGCAGCGGGATCCCTGAGGCTGAGGCCAGCCTGGTCTACAGAGTGAGTTCCAAGAAAGCCAGGGCTACACAGAGAAACCCGGTCTTAAAACAAACAAACAAAAACCAAAAACAAAATTTTTAAAGAAGTAGCATGCCGCATGTGGTGGCATACGCCTGTAATTCCAGC
Organism: Psammomys obesus; assembly: GCF_907164565.1. NCBI lineage: Eukaryota > Metazoa > Chordata > Mammalia > Rodentia > Muridae > Psammomys > Psammomys obesus. The sequence continues at coordinate 1,666,872 of NW_026592732.1, read as the reverse complement.
GCTCGGGGAGGCAGAGGCAAGAGGGTGTCTGTGAGTTCAAAGCCAGCTTGTCTACAAATCGAGTCCAGGACAGCCAGGGCTACACAGAGACCCTGTCTTGAAAAACCGAAAGAAAAAAAAGTAGAGACTTTACTTTGACCTAGGGTGGCACCCAGGGCCTGGCACATGCTGAGCAAACCTGTCCCACTGAGCTGGTGACCCGGCATGCCGCCCGTGGACTTTGTTTTACACACCTGCCATGCTTCCCCTTCTCAAAGGCTTATATTACAAGTATGTGCCACCATGACCAGCCCAGGGAGCACAGCGGAGGCTGGACAGTGGAGGCTGGACTGACGGACGGACTGCTCCAGCCGGCGCTCACGGGGAACGTGCAGTCATCTCAGACACGCTGTGCTTCGCATCTAGGCATGTACCAGGTGTGGACAATCCTCATCCAAGTTTTCTGTGCTGTCCATGGGTTAGCTGATTTCAGATGGGTAGACTCAGGCCCAAAAGGGCACACAGCACTGTTGCGAGGTCGTTGCTCACTCCACCCCCAGTTATGTTTTTCCTGCCTGTCCTTTTTTTTTTTAATTGTATGTGTATGGGTGCTTTGCCTACACCTATGCCCATGCGCCACTAAGGCCAGAAAGTGTCAGGTCCCTTGGAATTGTGAGCCACCCACCATGTGGGTGCTGGGAATCACACCCAGGTCCTCAGGAAGAGCAGTAAACAGCAGTAGTCACCAAACCATCTCTTCAGTCCTCCCAGCTTGAGCATGCGCGCGCACTCACACCCCAACACAAGCTTACGTAGACTTATGTAGCTCAGGCTGGTCTCAAGCTTGCTGTGTAGCTGAGGAGAGCCTTAACCTCATTATCCTCCTGCCTCCAACTGCCAAGCGCTGGGATGACAGGCATGTGCCACAGACCTGCTTTACGCAGTGCTGGGGACCAAAGGCAGAGCTTCCCATAGGCTAGGTCAGCTCTCTACCACGGACCTACATTCCCAGTCCCGATCTTATTTACTCATTTATTTATTTGTGACAAGGTCTTGCTGTATCATCCAGGCTGGCCTGGGACTTGTTACGATCCTCCTGCCGCAGCCTCCCAAATGCAGAGATCACAAGCACGAGCCCCAACACTGTCCCACCCGTCCACCTAACCTTCCAAGGCCTCCAGGGCGCTGGCCATGCCGGCTGCAAACTGTGCTGCCTCCTCCTTGCTGCCGAAGTTGAGGCCCCAGACCTGGCGGGCGTCCCGCCACTGGTGGAAGATGGGGGTAGCCTGATTGTACTTGACACCCCGGATGATGGCACAGTTGATAACCACCTACGAGACGGAACAGGTGGGTGAACGCTGACGGGCTCAATGGCAAGGAGACAGAGGGACAGGGAGACGGAGGGAGCTTGCACCTGCTGGTCAGGCTGCATCTTGCGACCGACAACTCGGAAGGAGTTGGCAGTGGGGTTGTGGTAGATCTGGACACGGCTGAAGGCCTGGGCACCAGTGCCAGCAGGGAGCCATCGCTTGTTGCTGTCATCGTAAAGCATCACAGTGGCCCGGCTGGAACAGATAACCGTCTCGCTGCAGGAGGGAGAGCAGAGGGGTCAGTCACATTCTCCATGTCGGTCTCCCCAGGACAGGACAAGGATCGGAGGAAGAACAGAGACGTAAGAGAGATGAGAACGGAGGAATCAGACGTTCTCTCAGAGACCCAGACAGAGTGTGACACCAGAAAATAGTAGATGGCAAAAAAGTGAGAAAAGAAAGAGGCAAAGAACAAAAGCTTGGCCCAGAGAGATGGCTCAGCTGATAAAAGGTGCTAGACGCCAAGCCGATGACCTGAGGTCAATTTCCTATACCCATATGGTAGAGGCAGAAAACTGACTGTAACCTGTACATGCATGTGCATTCCCCCATCGAGGAGCTGGGGTGTGGCTCAGTGGAGAGCCCCTGCCCTAGAATCCCCCATTGAGGGGCTGGGGTGTGGCTCAGTGGAGAGCCCCTGCCCTAGAATCCCCCATCGAGGGGCTGGGGTGTGGCTCAGTGCTAGAGCCCCTGCCTAGAATCCCCCAGTGAGGGGCTGGGGTGTGGCTCAGTGGTAGAGCCCCTGCCTAGAATCCCCAGTGAGGGCCTGGGGCTTGGCTCAGTGGGTAGAGTGCTTGCCCAGTTTGCTAAAGGCCCTTGGTTGAATCCGCAGTACTATAAAAAAAAAAAAAAGGCAGATTGACAGACGAGTACACTGTAGGGAAGAGATAGACAGGCCACACTCAGGAAGAGGCAGAAAAAAAAATAACGCTGGGCCCCTAAGGCTTGAACTGGGCACTAGGCAACTTGCTCGGGGTCCTGGGCTCAGCCTCTAGAGCCTTAATCCAAAGTGACTGCAGGTCAACTAGGAAAGGCGGAGATGCTGGGACTAGCAGACAGACAGTGAGGCGAGAACAGCCGCTGCCTGGACTCAGTTTCCTCATTTCTACCACCTCTCCTCCCAGCCCAGGTCAGATGAGGCAGCTATGGCCAAAGGACAGGAAGTATGAGGACAGCTCCCAAGACCCTGGTGCTGCCTCCCCTGAGGCTGCTCTTGCTGGTCACCTGGTCCCCCTGGGCCCAAAGAGCCATTTGGCCCACATTCCTGGCTGCACTGTCACACCCTGTGGCTAGGGATGGAGACTCAGCAGTGGCCCAGACTATCTGCCCTGCCACCACCTTCCTGGACGTGTGGGGGGCAGAATTTAGTCTGGGGAGCAGCTGTCCCAACCTGTGGGCCAGGCACAGCTGAGGAGGCCACCAGCCAATGCAGGGAAATACAGAGTCTGACACTACAGACCTGGGTTGAAACTCCCGCTGAACCCTTCTTTCACATGACCCAGAGAGCTCATCTCCCTCGTCTCACTTAGGGAGGACATGACGGTCCCTACCTCCTGAAGGCTGAGAGCAAGAATGAGTCTGGTTACTTAACGTACTGGGCACAGTGCCTAGTGTACACTGAGTACACTCAGCACTGGGGTGCTGAGTGCTTGGTCACTGTCAGCCCCGGGGCACCGGAACACCTCCAGCACATAAGATACCACACACCTGCCTTGGAAGTTCTCCTCCAAGGCAGTTACTAAGGCTTCCAGACGGGAAGTAACTTGGCCAAGGTCACACACAGACAGGGGAAGTGGGGGAAGCTCAGGCCCCACCCACCCCCACCAGACAGGGGAAGTGTGTGGGGGGGGAGCTCACCCCACCCCCACCGGGCTCTTTCCTGAAAAGAAGAAGTTTGTGGTTTTCAAGGGGAGAGAAACTGCACCCCACAATGGTGGGGCTGGGGGCTGGGGCGTGGTGTCAGACGGTGGAGGTGGAGTTCCGCAGGGAAAGCCCCTTGGCAGGCCCCTGAACTTCACATGGAGCCGGCGCCCCAGCTTTGCATGTCAATTGCTCCATTAGCTAGGCCCAAACCTTGAGCCTTCCCAAGTCGGTCCTTCTGTCCCGCTGCATCCCTTCAGGACAGATGCTGCTCCACCTGGATGCAGCCGACAGGGCCCAGAGAGGTTGCAGGGGAAGGCTCTGAGGGTCCCCCACTCTGTGCACCTATGGGATCTACCAATCAGGTGTCACTTCAGACAAGCATAGCTTCAGGGGCTGTTTCTGGCTCAGGCACCCTGGGCATGGCAGCGCTAAAAGCTCACCCACACCTGCCACCCACACCCAGGGCAGACTCTGGCCTGACGCCCAGGGCTTCACTGCCCCACCCAGGTGCACTTTGGCCTCCCAGGTGGTCCTACCCTGCCAAGGCTCTGGTCCCGAGGAGCTGCAGGGTGACCCTGGGCTGGGCCCTGCTCTCAACTGGACCTTAAAAAATGACCTAATAGAAGGACCCTGTTAAGACCCAACCAATCTCATAGTCCATCCATCTGTCCTGTGTCCCCGGCCCCCATCAAGCCCTGTCAGATGCAGACCCAAGGCCTGTGAGGTTCCCCCTTCTCCTCGCTCACTCCGTTCCAGCATCCCTCACCCCCTTGTACATCCTCCCTTTCCAGAAGCCCCTCCCTAGCCACCTCCCCAGCACACCTCACAGCAGTCCTTTCTGCCTGACAATCTTGTTCTGAGGCAGGCACCCTTGTAACTCAAGGCCACGATAAAACAAAAACCAGAACTGGTCTCCACCAAATGGGGCCCGAGCCATCACTCCAGCACTCAGGAGGCTGTAGCAAGGGGAGATCTCCTCAAGTTCGAGGCCAGCCTGTAACACAGTGAGACCCTGTCTCAAAGAAACTAAAGGCCACACTGGGGCCGGCAGATGAAGGGGCCTCCAGGCCTCACCACCTCAGTTGGATCCTGCAAACACTCATCGTGGAAGGAGATAACAGAGTCCCACAAGTTGTCCTCTGACCTCCATATACCCAAAAATCAAAATAAATGTTTTTGTTTTGTTTTATCCTTAAAAAAGAAATTAAGAAATAGTGAATCAGGGTCAAAAGCCTGAAGACTTAGAATTGTGTTTTCCCCTCAGGCTCTTGTCACCTGAGAAGCTGATGTATATTTAGATGTTCCACCTTTTTTAAAGCAGCACCCCTCTGCTCTACACTTTTCTCCATACTTTGCCTTTTTAAAAATACCAACTGGACTGTTTTCTCATCTTTCAGTGGAGTTAGGGGTTGGGGAGCCCTTGAATTCAAATGGTAGCCTCCCTGCTAGCTTGCTTGCTCCTTGTGTGCTGTGTGATCTTTGTCCAGTGTCTTCACCTCTCTGTGCCTGCATTTCATCATCTGTCAAAGGGCTAAGGCATCAGTTTAGCTCATCAGTCTGCTGAGCGGTACATCTGGAAATCGGAACCCAATGCTCGGAACAGTGTCTAATGTCCTTTAGATGTCAGCAGCTACTGTCGAGTCTGCTGTTCACAGCTGCTGAGTGTTCCTGAGTGTTAGGTATTATTCTAGGTTCTTGAGATGCACTGGGGGGTCAAAGGGATCTTTTGGGACCTGATGTTTCAGCAGATAAATAAAGGTTAATGGTTCTGTGGCCTCTGTACTTGGGAGGCAGAGGCAGAAGAGCCACTATAGGCTTCAGGCCAGGCTAGGCCACATGGCCCTGTTTCATATATCCCCAAAAGGAGCTGGAATGAAAAATCCCCACAGGAGGTACACACCTGTGACCTCAAGCTGTGACCCCAGCTCTTGGGAGCTGGAGGCAGGAGGTTTCAGGAATCCAAGGGGGAGGTAGAGGGCTGGCAAGATGGCTGAGTTTGATCCCCAGGAGAGACCTGCCGCCCATCGCTGTCTTCTGACTTCCACATCCTTCACATATGCCCATCCTCACCAAAATAAATAAATGTAAAAACATTTTCTTAAAGAAAAAAAAGAGACAACCTGCCTTCCTTCTGTGCGGCCTCACTTCCAGAGCCTCGTTTCCAGCCTGGAACTCCGAGTTCCCAGCTCACCAAGTCTGTTGTGAGGATAAAAGGAGACAACCCTAGAGCCGATAGATTCCACCTTGGCAGCTGGGAGTCCTAAGAGGGCGAGCTCCTGGGGACAGAGGTGACCAGGTGCAGACACCTTCCTCATTCTCCCTTTGCTGCTCACCTCCCCCAACCTTACCTCACCATCTCCTTGCACCATGAAACTTGTGAAACACACACCTAGCATCCTGTGTACACAGTACAGTCCAGGCTGACCTAGAACTTACTCGGTAGCCTAGGCTGGCCTCAAACTTGTTATGTAGCAAGGGAATGGCTTTTAATGGTAAAAGTGTGTTATTTGTCCAAAACAAACAAACAAAAACCAACAAAAAACAAAAACCCACAGATGGTTCTATCTATCTTCCTTTTTCTATAATGCCACCAGATTTAGACAGTCCTGGGTACAAATTCAAACTTTACCACCTCCAAACTGACTTGATGTATTATTTTTGAGACAGGGACTCAATAGCCCAAGCTGGCCTCCAGCTCTCCATCCTCCTGCCTCCGCCTCCTGAGTGCTATGTTATAGGCATGAGTCACCACAAACCGTTAAACTTTAACAGGCCATTTCCTAAGTATCTCCGTGTCTCGGTTTTACTACCTGTAAAATGGGGGTAAGACGAGGGCACAAGCTTGTACTAACATCACATTTGACTGCGGTGGAGACTGAAATGGAATCAGACCCATGTAACAGCGCCTGCCACAAAGACGTGTGACTGAACCAGCCACATCATTTAAAAATAAAATAAATCAACAATTGCTTGTGTTATTGCAAGAGGAAAGGAATGAACCACATGCTTTCAGAATTCTGTCTGCCCAAAAGCCCCAAGACCTCTGACCCCTCTCTGTCTTCCCAGCTCCCGGATGTGGACGCAGCAGACACTCGACAAATATTTGTCAAACCAGGAGAAAAAGAACCATATCTTGTAATTTTCCATCTCAACCTCCCCCCTTCCCACTGCCCCCAGTCAAACCAGTCTGCTCCCTTCTCTGAGGGCACTGGGGCCAGGCTTCCAGAGGGGGGCTCGGTGTACCCAGCTGGGAATTAGGGACAGGTCTGTCTTTTAATCCTAGCTGTCCTCGGAGAAGTGACACAACCCAGCAAGTGACCTAGGACGAGGGAGACCCTCCCCTAAGAGGGTTGGGGGACCTGTACAACTTGTGCCTCCCCTCAGGGGAGGGAGGTTTGGCCCAGGACACAGCCGGAGGGGGCGGGCTGCAGGAGGACGGGGGCTGGGGGTGGGGGTGCAGGGGGCCGGCCTAGACGTTGCTCCTGCCCTTTTACGGTCTCAGCGAGTGAGGCGGCACTAACTCGGACATCCGCCATCCGCCTTCCACCGGGTCTGGGACCGGAAACGGGTGGGGGAGGGGAGGGGCTGGGGGCGGCAGGAGAGGAGAGTGGGGAGCCAGTGGAGGAAATGACCCCCTTTGGGGGGGGGGCAGAGCTCCCAGAGGGGAGGGAAGACCAAGCAGGAAGTCTCCAGAGTGTCTCGGATGTCCCCTTCTAGCTCCAGATCCCAACACTCCCACATGCCAAGGGACAGACGTGAGAGGGAGGGGTACTGGCTCAGGGTCTTAGCGAGGAATGTCACCCTGATGTCAGAGGGCAAGACTGGAGGATGTGCACACGGGGGTTAAGCCCAAACTGTCCCCAGGAGACTCCTAGCCAGGGGCTTTGGGGCAGGAAGTCCCAGCCAAAGTGGAGGAAGGGAGATAGTATTGTCAAGATGTAGCCCCAAGGGAGACACTGGGGGGCCGAGGGGAGGGGGCTCTGCCAGCACAGGCCCCGCCCTCAGGTGAGCCCAGGAGTTTAGGGCAGCTCCCAGGGAAGACATTAAATTAAAAAAAGGAGAAAATTCCTGGGGAGAGAGCTGAAAGAAGCTGGTGGGTCTGAGTCTGGTGGGAGAAGGCTATGACCTTGACGCTTTCCAGCGACCCCTCCTCCAATCCCACGGATTGGGGAAGGGAGGTGACACCCGGCGACACTGAGCCTAGGGGGAGGGGATGTGGTATGGGGGAAGCAGCTGGCCCACAGTGCTCACTCGGGGGCCCGCCCCCCACACCAGCTGTCTCGACAGGTGAGTCAGGAAGACAAAGGCCCCCTCCCCCAGCTGCCGTGCCCCCTCCCTCCCCGGCCACCAGGTGGAGGGGGAACTAGAAACGCCCTCCGGCCGGGAGCCGCCCTGGGCCTGGAGTACTCCCGGGCCCTAGGACCCAGCCTCAGTACCTAGGGAAAGTGGGGTCCCATCCAGACCCTCCAGGCCCCGTGGGTCCAGATCGCAAAACCCCTTCAACAGAAGAAACTGTGTCCCCCAAATATAAGGGCATCAAGAAGTAACCCCTGAAGTTAAGGGCCACGGTCCCACTCTAGGACACTCATCCAGCGGCCCTTTCGCAGGGGTCCGAAGACCACGTTTCAGGGCTCGGGTCCTCAAGCCAGCCCCCTCCCCCCGACCTGGTTTTGAGTTTGGGGGCGGTAACTCCGAGCCCCGCTTAAACCGGATCCTTCCTGCGAGGCTCTACCTAGCTGCCAACTCCGAGGTGCTCCTCCAAAAGTCCTCCTGTTCTGGGTCCGGAGAGCGTCCCTGAACCTGAACGCCATGGAGAGACCCTCGGCCGGCACCGCCCCAAACCTCCAGGGAGCAGTCGGAGAAACCGGGTGTCGATATTTAGAGATCGCCCCGGGAGACATCGCTGGGAGCTGGGGCGCCCGAAACGCCGCGGCGCCTACAGGCAGCCCCGAACGAGCTGGGGGAGGGGGACAAAGGCGGGACGCGGGGACGGCGCCCGGATGGGACCCAGCTGGGGGGTTCGGAGCTCACCTCATGGCTGCGCTGAGCGCGGGCGGCGCGCCCTCGGGGAGTGCTCCCGGGGCGCCCCGGACTGGAGGCGCAGGGGTGCGGGGCTGGCTCCAGGTTCTGCTCAGTCGCTCCCGGGGTCCCGCCCCATAGAGTCCGGCTTCCTGGGGAGAACGTGGACCGGGCCGGGGCGGGTCCTCGCGCGCTCCACCCTCCGCTGCTCCGACGGCCTGGATCTCCCGCGGTGGGGAGCGGGGTGCGGCGTCCCGACCTGGCCGGCGCGCTCCCTCGGCCGGCTGCACCTACCCGGTTACTCTTACTACTATACTCTCTTTGCTACATTTCGTTCCAAAATTCCACTCCCCGCACCCACAATGCCGCGCGCCTTAAAGGGGCCGTAGACGCCTCCAGGCGGGGGATGGAGAGCGTTTAAAAGAGAACGCGGAACCTTCGGCTTCCGCAATCGCTCTCCTTCCTCAGCCTGGCGGCGTCGGGGTGCACCCTAGGCCTCGCCCCCCAGTTGAAGGGTGAAGCTCGCCGGAAGAGAGGGGGCCTTTCTTTGATCTCTAGCTGGCTCCACTACTGGATTCTGGGGGTGCAGGTTCTCGAGTCCAACTCGCTCCGCGGACTTCTGCTCAGTTTTGGGAGGGCGGGAGGCCCCCCGGCTAAGCAGGGGAGCGCATTAATTCCCACCTTTAAGTAACACTTCGGCACGCGCCCCGTTGCCCAGACCTCGCTCCTTAGGCCGGGCCCCACCCCTCGCCGCCCCCCACCCTCCCGGGGAAGGTGTGGAGGAAGTGAGCCAGGGGGCGCGGCGGACCGCTGACTCACCGCCCGGTCGCGGCTGGGTGGGGGCGGGGGTGGGGGTGGGGATAGACCGGAGTGGAGGGCTGGTGGTGGGACTCTGGATCTGCTCCCCAAGCGTGCCCAGCTACCACTTAGTTTTGCCCACACCAGATACCCTCCCTGGAGCCCCCTCCCCCCGCAAGATACCCCCAGACACCCTCCAAGGCTTCCGCAGTGGGACCCACAGGCCCCGCCCGGAGTTACATCATCACCTGGACACGCCCCCGTGGAGTTCCACCTGGCCAGGCGAAAGGCGTGTACTCTAGGGAAGCGCCAGTTCCTGCTTTACAGATCGAGAAACTGAGGCATGGAGGCTGAGGACAGGTTTAGCCTATGACTGTCTTGTTTGGGTCTCCCAAAACTCACGTTGAATCAGCGCATCCGGCCTTTGGCCAGTCCATTTTCTGGATGCTGGCTCTCTGTTGGCCTTCACCTGTGAGAACCTCGTCCTTCAGGACAAACTCTTCACGCTGCGCAGAACTACAGTACGCTAGCTGTTCCTGCCACAGACTGGGAGGCCGCCGCAGGAGGATCACAAGTTTGAGGCCAACCTGAAATCCGAAAGCGGAACCACGCAGATCTAAGGATAGGAGTTCAGTTCCTGGGACCAGTATGACAGAAGGAGAAAATAAAATATTGCACGTTGTTCTCTGACTTCCAACATGTGGGTTCAGGGTTGTCGGTCTTGAGGGCACCTGCTGAGCCAGCTTCTCAGCCCAAGATTTGGAGGGAAAAATTAATGTCAAGGGAAAGTCCTTGGACGTTTTCTTCCCCTTATTCACTGTGTTGTTTCCTATTTATTAGTCCCCTTGTTTGCTGTCTCCCCAAACAGGGCCTCCAGGATCCTAATGTACTGAGCCAGCTCTCAGCTGTGAGGAGGGCCCGATGCTCAACACAGCAGTTGCTCACTGCACGTTTGCTGACCAGAGAATATGCAAATCATGTTTTTGTTTTCTTGTGTTTTGTTTCTGAGACAGGGTCTATCTGTTTCATACTGGCTGTCCCCAGACTCGCTCTGTAGACCAGGCTGGCCTTGAAATCTTAGAGATCCGCCTGCCTCTGCCTCCTGAGCCTGGCATCGAAGGCAGGAACGCGCCACCGTGCCCAGCAGAAACCATTTCTAGTTTAATTAACTTATTTATTTAAAGAGTGTATGTGAGGGATGAATGCTGGCGTGTCCGCACACTTCCCTTGGAGTTGGGGTTACAGGCGATTGCAGGATGTCTGCTGCCTGGATCTCAACTCAGCTCCTTAGGATTGTGCAGCAAGCACTCTTAACCATTGGGCCTCTCCAGCCCCAATTTTTTTTTTTTTTTTTTTTTTTAAGGCTGTCCAAATTCCATTATGTGGCCAGGGTCTTCAGTTCCAGATCCTCTTTGCCTCACGCCTGGAGCTGTTGGAATCACAAGCTGCAGCCACCATACTGGGCAACAAACCACTTTTTATAAGAAAGTGCCACACGCCTGAGGCCTCAGCACATGTGAGGCTGAGGCAGGAAGGCTTCCAGTCCAAGGTCCTCCTGGGCTACATGATCAAAGCAAAAATCAAAGGGTGCTGGGGAGAAGGGTCAGCCGTTAAGAGAACTTGTTGCTCTTACAGAGGAATTTGGGTTGGTTTCAAGCATCCATGAAGAAATTCACAACTCTGAAGGGATCTGACCTCCAAAGGCACCAGGCACACACGTAATATGTGTCAATAAAGGCAGGCAAAACATTCACACACAAAACAAACAAACAAACAAACAAACGAAAGGGAAGCTCAGAGGACTAAAAGAAAGAGAAGAAAGGGGCCCAGTGAGATGGCCCAGCAGGTGACTGAGTTTGCTGACAATCCTGAGGACCTGGGTTCAATCCCTAGATCCAGCTCCAGAAAGTTGTCCTCTAACCTTCACATGCAAGCCATTGCATGTGGGACACACACACACACAAAATAAATACTACTACTAATAATAATAATGAAAGGGAATACATTTGGAATTACTTTATTAAATAAAATTCCATAATCACATCTCTCACCACCTCCTTGTAGCAAAGGTTAAAAAATATATATAAAAGGCTGTTACATGCTGACCACTTGCTCTATTTGGCTTTAAATATTGAGGGGAAGAAAAAGCAGCAGGTTTGATGGGGGTTTTTGTGGTTGCTGTTGGGAGAGGGTGGAATTCCCCCCTCATGAGACTCTTGTGAGGGGGAAGTAGGAGAAGGGAAATGGAGATCCCAGGTTCCTCCATGGCTGGCCTTCCCTCCTTTGTGTCTCGTGGTAGGAAAGCACTGATGTCCCCGGATCTGTGATGGTCCCCGGAGGACGGCCGCTGTCAGGCCTCTGAGTTCAAGTCAAGGTTGAATGGGTGCCAGCGGCTTCCACCTCATCTCTTCTGTGACACAGAACATGGGAAAGGGGGAAGCCGCCAGTCAGCACCCCCACTCAACCTCCTAGAAGCCTCCCCTCTGTTTTGTTTTTATTATTTTAGTTTTGATTTTTCTCTTTTCAAAGTTTTTTTTTTTTTTTAGATTTATTTATTATATATAGTGTTCTATCTGCGGGTACACCTGCGTGCCAGCAGAGGGCACCAGATCTTGTTATAGATGGTTGTGAGCCACCATGTGGTTGCTGGGAATTGAACTCAGGACCTCTGGAAAAGCAGACAGTGCTCTTAACCTCTGAGACATCTCTCCAGCCCCTACAAAGTTTTTTCAAAGATTAAAAAATGTAAGTGTATGGGTGTTTAGCTTGCATGCAGGTATATGTACAATACATCTGTGTAGAGGCTACATGAGGGCGGCAGATCCCCTGGGACCAGAGTTAGCAGCCATGTGGATTCTGGGAACTGAACATGAGTCCTTTACAAGAGCAAGAGATACTCAACCACTGAACCATCTCTCCAACACTCTTCTCTTCCCTCCCTCCCTCCCTCCCTCCCTTCCTTCCATCTAACCGGGTCACATATAGGACAGGGTGGCCTTCAACTGCCTTGCCTAAGTTCCTCTGGGGTCCATGGGTCCTCTGGAATAGGAGTAAGTGCTCTGAACCACTGAGAAATCTTGTCTGGCTGTTTTTTAAGTCCTAGGGATTAAGCCTAGGGCCTTGAGATACTGGGGAACTGTTCTATCACTAACCCATATAAACCCTTCATTGATTGATTATGTTTGTCTGTTTCTTTGTCTGTCTGTCTGTTTGTTTGTTTGTGTTTGAAACAGGGTCTCACTGTGTAACCACCCTGGTTGGCCTGGACCACTCTATAGACCAGGCTGGCCTCCAACTCAGAGATCCGCCTTCCTCCCGAGTGCTGGGATTAAAGGTCTGTGCCACTATGCCTGCCTTAAATTAAAAAAAAAATAAATTAAAGGGGCTTGAGAGATTGCTGCTTCTCTGGTAAACACACTTCTTGCCTCCAAACCTGATGATCTGAGTTCAGTTCCCGGCCCCACATGGTGGAAGAAGAGAACTGACTCTATAGCTCTGACCTCTCCAGAAGCAACATGCCACACGCCCACATATTTACACTGTAACATATACACTCAGACATACACATACACACAGAGAAACAAAAAGGGGGCACGGAGGCAGGCAGGCAGGCAGGCAGGCAGGGGTGTAGGGTACATTAGGGATAGACACTAAAGTTGAGCGCCTCACCTCTTGACATTCCCCTGGGATCTGACGCAGTTTAGAGTACGCTTCGGCAATGACAGCAGCCCTACAGAAAAAAGGGAAGCCCTCAAGAGGGGACCTGGTCCTGTCACCCTGCCCCATGCCACCTCGCCCCAGCTCACTTGCTGTGGAGCCCTCCTCCAGGAGGCAAGCCTGGGATGTCCTCTGAGGCCAGGGTCCTGAAAACCGTGTTCAGGCATGGCGCTTCCTGAGCAGAGACATACAGCTCTGAGGAGGAGGTGAGAGGAGAGCCCACACTTGCCAACTGCCCCTCCCCCTGGCCATTTGACCTGCTCACCAGCCACTCTGTGGCTCAGGGCTGCATCCAAAGCCGTCTCCCTGCTGATGGCCTCCTCACAAGGCCTGGGGGCCCCCGGAAAGCAGACTACCATGCAGGTCATGTTATCCAGACTTCCCTGGATGAAGTGAAGAAGAGAGAACCTGGTGGGAGAGTCAAAGGCTCCATCCCAGAGTCCCACGCCTTTGAGAGAAGGGCTTGCCAACAACCCTGGCGTCGGCAGTCCCCCTCGCCAATCGCCTACTCAATCCTCTCAAGTCTATAAGACCCATCTTTTGGACCATGCCCTTTCCCAGTCCTGGCCACCATGCTCTATTAACGAAAACAGCCACAGGCCGGCGAGATGACTCAGTAGGCTGAGACGCTTGCTTGCCACCAAGCTTGGCAAGCTGACTTCAGTCCCTGGGACTCACGGTGGAAGGAGAGAACTGACTGCCGTAAGATGTTCTCTTAAGTACATAACGAGATTTGGTACAAACATGCACACGAAATACATTAAAATGATATACAATTTAAATAAAATAGACAGCCAAGGCCTTTTAAAGTCTTCCTATTTTAGGGCTCTCCGGGTTTCAGACACCTCTCAGGACCAGCCAGAGGCCGCGCATGCGCCCCATTCTAGAGACCACGCCCCTTCTCTTAAATCCCTCCCACTTACCTATCTGCTCCTATTCTCTCATGGTTCAAAGCACCCTTCTTGCTCTGCCCTCCAGGACTCCAAGCCACTCACATGCTCTAACCCCACCCGTCATCAACTAAGCCCCTCCTCCCCACATGCAGTGGCCCAAGACCTTGCATAGACAGGTGTCCAGCAGCTGCGCACAGAGCTGCTCCGGGGCCAGGCCCAGACGCAGACGCGACGCCACCAGCCCCGCCAGCTCCGCACCAGACAGCGCGTCCCACACTCCATCAGAGGCCAGGAGCACGAACTCGTCCTCGGCCTGGCGTACCAGCGCAGCTACCTCGGGCTCAGCCGACACGAGCTGCAGCTCGGGAGGCCTCCCCGGTGCCTGCTTGTAGGCAAAGTCGCCTAGGGCTCGCGACACGGCCAGGGAGCCCTCAACGCGCCGGCGACGGACGGTGCCACCGGCGTCGTGGATGCGCTCGCGTTCCCGAGGCCGGTGGGGACGGTGGTCCTCGGTGCAGAAGGCCACGGAGCCAGAGCGGCTCAGCAGCGCGCGCGAGTCCCCGCAGTGCGCCAGGTAGAGGAAACACGGGGACACCAGCAGCGCCACCGCCGTCGAGCCGCCCGGGTCGCCGCGGGGCCAGAGTGTGCGCAGCTGCGCGTCTGCGCGGAGGAAGGCACTGCGCAGGGCCTGGCGCACTCCGTCCGGCTCCCGGGGCGCAGGACCCAGCTCCCCAAGCACGTGACCTGGGAGGTAGCGCGCCCCGAAGCGCGCGGCGCGGGCTCCGCCGTGGCCATCCAGGACGGCGAAAAAAGCCCAGCCCGACGGCAGCCCGGGCAAGGCCAGCCAAGCGCAGTGGGCGTCCTCCATGCGCGGGCGCCAGCCCTGCAGCGCGCTCGCCCCGAAGCGCAGTCCCGGTGCGGCCGCTGCACCCCCGTGTGGCCTCTGCGAGCATCGGGGCGCAGCCAGGAGGCTCCCGGGAGCGCCGGGGACCCTGCGCTCCGTCTCCACCTCCTGCTCCTCAGCCTCCTGAGCTCTAGGGGCCCACCCGAGACGCTCCAGCAGGCGGGCAAAGGCGGCCATCCTCCTGACGCGGGATCAGAATGGTTCTCTCCCCGCCCCCGCCTCCCCTAATCTCTCTTGTGTGAGACTTTAAACCAAGTAAATCTCTTCCCTATCCCTTGACCTGGCCTGAAGCAGGGTCACTAAGAGGTGTATTCACGGGTTTCTTCTTTCCAGCACTTTCACAAAAACTGGCTTAGTCGGGGTCAGGCGCTGGGTGGAGACGGGGGAGAAGAGCAAGTTATTTGCATTCTTAATTACAGGCATAACACTATTTAAAAGTTTATTACAATCACTTAATGTGTGTGGAGGTCAGTGGGCAATTTGAGAGAGCCGGTTCTCGTCCTCCACAGTGTGGGTCCTGGGGCTCGAACTTACTTCATCAGGCTTGACAGCACTCGCCTATACGCACTGAGCCCCTGTCACAGGTCACACACACACTATTTTACATAACCAACTTATTACTTATTTATTTATTTTTGGTTTTTCGAGACAGGGTTCTGGAATTTACTCTGTAGACCAGGCTGGCCTCGAACTCAGAGATCCTGCTGCGTCGTCACCACCACCTGGCTATATTATTATAGGTTTCTGAGACAGGGTCTTACTATGTAGCGTTGGCCGGCTTGGAAATCGCTATGTAAACCAGGTTCTCAAACTCAGAGAAGGTGCTTTGTCTCTTCCTTCTGAATGCTTAGTTAAAAGGCTTGTCTGCCACAGCTCGCTTTTTTTTTTTTCCTTGTAGTTTATTTTTAGATTCATTTATTTTATGTGTATGGGTGTTTTGCCTACATGTATGGATGTGCACCGTATGTGTGCTTGGTATCCTTGGAAGTCAGAAAAGGGCGTCAGAATAGGGACTTGAACTGCAGAACTGTTGTGAGCTGCCATTTGGGTGCTGGGAATTGACCCAGCTTCTTTCTAAGAACACCAAGTGCTCTTCACCACTGAGTTAACTCTTGACCCCCATGCCTAGCTTTCATGGGGCCAGTTTAGAAAAAAGGAAACTGAATTACAGAAAAAGGAAGCTGTGTTGCAGAAACATGAGCTCTAGACCCCATGTCCTCAACAAAAGGGTCTCCTTCTGATCCTGGATTGTCTAAACACAAGCTCCAGCTTCAGTGGGCCGAGTACCAGCTCCCAAAACGCTTCCTTTCGTTTTGTTTAAGACAGATCCTCCTAGAGCCCAGGCTGAACTAATGTGGCTGAGGCTGGCCTTGAACACCAGATCTTCCTAGTCAAAGGTGGCCTCCAAGCCAGACATAGTGTTACTGGCCTTTAATCCAGCATTTGAGAAGAGTAGCCGGAGTTCAAAACCATCATAGGCTGCATAAACCCCATCTCAAACAAAACAAAATACCTGACTATGGAAATAACACCTTAAGAACCAAAGCTGCCCTTTCTCCCCATCATGGTCATTTTACCACTCCACCTTCCTCTCTCTTGTCCTTCCTGTTGTCTCCAGATCGTATCTGTTACATCATTTGATAGCCTCAACTGCACCCATGTCTGAGCTTTTCTCTGTTGCCTCAAAGGTGTTCAGTGCTTTGAGGTGGGAAAGACGCCCGGATGGGGTAAAAGGCCTTTGCCTGGTGGCCTGAGTTCAATTCCACTTGGTAGAAACAGTAAACCCCAGGACCTGGTGCTGGCCACAGTAGAGTGAGGGCAGAATGGGAGTTTCATCTAATTTGTTTATAGCACATGCCTCTGGGACCTAGAGCGTTGCCTGTCTCACCACAGGTGGTCAGTGAATGAATGTTGACAGAGTGAGTGAACCGAAACTTCCCAAGGAGCCTAATTTGAGGACTGTGAGAATAAGCTCCCTTATTCTTAGGTGTGGTGGAGGAAAGTGATCCGCATACATGCGCCATGCACACACAAACAAGTAAGTGTAAAAGTAAGTCTCAAGTTTGAGTACTTTTCCCGGTCCCCTTTTCCGTGCTATCTGCAAGTCTAGGCTCGGACTCCTCCCCAGAACTTCCTGTTCCATCCTTTTCTCGAGGCCATCCCTAGATCTGCTACAACACTCCCAGATCGGTGCACACCGGTCTGGGTACCCTCTCCGGCGCCTCCTTACGCTCGAGCCCCGCCCCGCTCTTCTAAAGGCCTCGCCTCCGAGGCCCAGACTCCTCCCTTTAGGCCTGAGGTTCCGCCCTCCATGCCTCAAGCCCCGCCTCACTGCTCCAGGCCCCGCCCCCGAGCCCCGCGCTGCAGTGCCTGCTTCTCCGCGGCCCCGCCCTCCCGCGCCGAGCGGAGCAAAGGGCGGTGGCGGCGGCGGCGGCGGCGGCGGCGGTGGCGGCGGCGGCGGCGGCGGCGGCTGCTGGAGCAGCCGGGGAGGATGGCGGCGGCGTCGTGGACGCGGCGGAGATGAGTGCCCGAGGCCCCAGGCCCAGGGCGGCGCGGCCGGAGTGGGCGGGGGTCCCGATGCAGGCCCGAGGGGGGCCATGGGGCAGGTCCTGCCGGTCTTCGCCCACTGCAGTGAGTATGGAGAGACTCCGGCCTGGTGTGGGGGGCAGAAACCCGAGTGGGGTCCTCCTTGGGTCTCCATCTTCCGCGCGCGGGCTCGAGGGAAGGAGACAAAGGAATCCCCCCTCCCCCCCGCGCTTTGGCGGCAACTGGGGCATCCTGACCCAGAGGAGCCGGTGCAGTGGGGTGGAGGTGGGGGTCATCGAGATCACCGGCTGGGGGGCGCGCGGGGCGCGAGACTGGGTCGCCCCGCCCAGTCTGTGAACGAGCAGGATGGGGAGCTGTTCCCGGCCCTGGTGCTGGCCGCAGCTCACGGGTTGAGTCAGGATGGAAGAGAAGGGCTCACTCCCCTCAACACCCATTTTTTATTCTCACCCTCATAACCTGCCCAAAAGGCACTGCTAATGTCACCCTGGGTGTCTGACCCCCTGTCCCCAGAAAACAGCCTCCTTTGGGTTGGTGCCAAGATTACTGAGTCTTTAGCGGGCTTTTCCACTCAGCAGCCATGGTGCTAAGGATCCCACTCCCCTTCAGGCCTCTGGTTGCCCAGGTGAGGAGATGAGGCAGGGCAGGGGCTTTGGTCTTGATTTTCCAAGGCCGTCGAGGATCCTGTATGCACATGCCCTTAAGCTAGCTCCAGGGTTCTGTCTTCCTGGTTCCAAGCCCCTCATCTGATCCCGCTCAACTCTGAGCCGCCGGCCCCGCAGTCCGTGTTTCCCAAGCCTGCATCCTACACAGGGTGGCTCTGACAGCTGGGGATGCCGACGCTAGCAGATCTCGGCACTCGCATGTCTTGGGTATCCAGATGCCCAAGTTCTGAGAATCTGTGATTTGGACATTTTTAGTTTCACCCCCTTCCTCCCAGCAGCCAAAGATCTTGTCTTTAACTGGAATCCCAGGGGGAGACCCTGAAGGCCTGTCCCCAGCTGCACCTCTGTTGTCCCCGACTATAGTCTGTCCCAACTGTCGTCACGTCACTCTCCTCCACTCGCTTCTTCACACCCCCTGTCTGTTGTTCCTCTTCTAATCACAGTGCCTATCCCAGGGGCTTTGCACAGACTTTCACCTCTGTCTGGAAGGCTTCTCCCTGGGCATCTGCGTGACCACTCACTCCCTTCAGGTCTGAGGTCTGACGCCATTGGAAAAGCCTTGAAGACGACCCTGTGTCAAGTGGCAGTCCATTTCCCTTACCTTGTTTGACTCCATGTTTGATGGACTCTTCCACAGGATGTAACTTGATGAAGTCAGGACTTTGGTCTAATTTGTTCATAATGTATCCCTCTGGGGCCTAGAACGGTGCCTGCCACATAATGTGCGCTCAGTGAATGAATGCTGAATGGATGGATGGACAGAAACTTCCCAAGGCTCCTACTTTGAAGGCTGAGAGATTAAGTTTGCTGTAGCCCAGGTTGGGCTGGGACTGCATGTGCTGTATATGTCATGATCTGAGGTTAGCCTTGAGCTGCTGATCCTCCTGCTTCTACTTCCCCCTTGCTGGGATAACGGGCGTGCGCCACCACATCCTGTTTATTTGGTGGTGGGACTGAACCTGGGGCTTTGTGAACTTGTAAGCAAGCACTAAATACTTGGCTTGGGATCAGAACCTCTAACATGCCTCTGCTTCCCTGTTCCTCCTGCTCCCCTCTTCCTCTTCTGTTTCTTTAATTAATTTCATTTATTTTTAATTTTATTTATTCTATGTACATGAGAACTCTTATTTGCATATACCCCTGCATGCCAGAACTGGGCATCAGATCCCATTATAGATGGTTGTGAACCACCATGTCATGGCTGGGAATTGAACTCAGGACCTCTGGTAGAGCAGCCAGTGCTCTTAGCTGCTGAGCCATCTCTCCAGCCCCCTAACTTTTTATTTTTATTTTATATGATATTTTGCCTTCATGGGTGTCTGTGCACATGCATGCAGTGCCCTCTGAGGCCAGAAGAGGGCATGTGGTCCCTTACAATGGTTCTCAGCCTCGCAATGCCGTGACCCTTTAATACAATTCCTCACGTTGTGATGACCCCCCCCACCATAAAACTACCTTTGCCGCTACTTCGTAACTGTAATCTTGCTACTGAATCATAATGTAAATATCTGATGGTCTTAGGAAACCCCTGTGAAAGGGTTGTTTGGCTTTCCCTCAGGGGTCCCAATGCCCAGGTTGAGAACCACTGCCTTAGAACTAGGGCTACAGGTGGTTGTGAGCCACCGTATGGGTGCTTGGAACCCAGCCTAGGTCCTCTGCAAGAGCAACAGGTGCTCTTAATGGAAGCCATCTCTCCAGCTCCTCACTTTTTCCCTTTTCCCCTCCCTCCTCCCCGCGTCCTCTTCTTCCTGCCCTCCCTCCTCCTCTCCCTCCCCCCTCCTCCTCTTCCTCCCCCCTCCTCCTCTTCTTCCCCTCCCTCCTCTCACTGAGCTTGTTTAGACTGGCTGACTCCAGATCCAACCTGCTGGCTGGTAAGTGAGCCATGCCCAAGCATCCTGGTCCTCTTTCTGCTTTTTACTTTGAAATAATCTTGCTAACTTGCCCAGGCAGGCCTTGAACATGTGGCCCTCCTGTTTCCGTCTCCAGTAGTAGGGAGTACAGGCCTGTGTCCTCAAGCCTGCAGCTCTAAGCTTATGGTCCCAGTGTTCCTACTGTTCTGAAGTCCGTGTACAGAATGGAAAATGGCCCACCTTTCAAATAGTCTAAGAATTCCATGATTGAAAACATTTTAATAAGGCCCGACGTGGTGGGCACGCCTTTAATCCGAGCGTTCAGGAGGCAGAGGCAGGCAGACCTCTGAGCTTGAGGCCAGCCTTGTCTACAGGGTGAGTTCCAGGACAGCCAAAGCTACACAGAGAAACCCTGTCTCAAAAACATATGTGTGTGTATGTATGTATAAATGTATATATGTATATATAAATGTGCTTTTTTGTGTGTATATATATATGTGTGTGTGTGTATATTGCTTTTTTGTTTGCGTGTGTGTGTGTGTGTGTGTGCGCGCACACACACACATGCCTGCTCAGATGCTGCGTGGACCTTAGGTCCTGTGTGCGGAGGTCACCTTTAGAGAGTTGACCTGGGCACGGTTATTGGCATGCCCCTGCACCTGCTGAGCCTGGGCATCTCATGTCTGTGATTTAGACAGTCCAAGTCTCTAGGTTCTATAATCTTCCTTCCATTGCAGAAGAAGCTCCATCCACAGCCTCTTCCACCCCTGACTCCACGGAAGGTAAGGGGAATGGGAGGCTGTGAAGGGATCTCACTGCTGGGCGCGTCAGCGGCTGAGAACCCTTCTCTCACCGCAGGAGGGAACGACGACTCGGATTTTCGGGAACTGCAGACAGCCCGGGAATTCTCAGAGGACGACGACGAGGAGACCACGTCGCAGGACTGGGGCACCCCCAGGGAGCTGACCTTTTCCTACATCGCCTTCGATGGCGCGGTGGGCTCTGGGGGCCGCAGGGACTCGGTTGCCCGTCGCCCCCGGCCCCAGGGACGCTCAGTCTCCGAACCGCGGGACCCGCCCCCACAGCCCGGCCTGGGTGACAGCTTAGAGAGCATCCCTAGCCTAAGCCAGTCCCCAGAGCCGGGGCGCCGCAGCGACCCCGGCACCGCGCCCCCGGCCGAGCGCCCGCTGGAGGACCTGAGGCAGCGGCTGGACCAGCTGGGCTGGGCCGCCCGGAGTGCGGGGTCCGGGGAGGACTCGGCCACCAGCAGCTCCACCCCGCTGGAGAACGACGAGCCTGATGGACTGGAGGCCAGCGAGGCTGGGGAAGGTGAGATCTCAGAGGTGCGTGCGCGGAGGGCGTGTGGCTAGCCAGGACACTTCCGAGAAGAAAGCTCACGGCCCTCTCTCTCTGTGACCCCAGAGGCCAACCCGGAACTCCGACTTGCGCAGTCTCTACATTCGCAACCTGAGGTCCTGAATCCGCACCCTAGCCCCAGCTCCGGGACCCCCCAGGCACATACTCCGTCCCCACCAAGATCCCAGGATTCCAACTCCGAGCCTGAGGAGCCTCTGCGGAAGGAGGAAGAAGAGCTCTGGCGGCCGCTGGAGCAGGAGCCAATCGCGGCACCGAGCCTCGACAGCACCGACCAGTCAGAATTCACGCTGGCACCGCTCCTCCTAGGTAAGCAGTTTGAGAGCCACGGGCTGGCTCCTCCTGGCTACAGAGGACCTTGCACAGCCAGACAACGGTCAAGAGATTTACGCTTAAAAATGGGACGGGACCAGCTTGACACAGGGCCCAAGGACAGTGCAGAAGGGAGACCCTAAAATTCCCTGATTTGGGGAGTTGTCCCCCAAAACACACCTTCACACTGGTAACTAGCTCCAGGGCCTCTTGTACCCTACCGCTCAAACACCTCCGATCCTTTCACCTCTCAGTGTGAGGGAAGGTAGACCTGAGTAGCCCACGGTGGCCTTGAACCCCACACACCTGCCTCGGCCTCGGTTGGAATCAGGCCGTCAGCCACTACACCCTGCTTCCGGTGGCTCCTTCTATACGGTTCCCTACCTGCCCACAAAATTAGGGATCCTGGGGGCGCTGGGATGAATCCTCTCTCTTTCGGAGTGCTCCATCTAGAAGCTGAGTACGCCCGTGGGGCTTCTTAAATTAGGTAGACTGAACATGGTGGCACATGGCTTTAACCTCAGTACTTGGGAGGCAGAGGCAGGTGGATCTTGGTGAGTTCGAGGCCAGCCTGATCTAGATAGCAATTTCCAGTCTCTCTCAGGATACATAGTGAGACCCTGCCTCGAATTTTTAAATGATTGTATGCAGGTATGTGTGTGTGTGTGCGTGTGTGTGTGTAAATACAACTATTTGCAAATCATGTCAAGTCCCCGGAGGTCAAAGACCAACTTTTCTTAATTTTTAGATTTACTTACTTTATTTTAGGCGTATAAATGTTTCGCCCACATGCGTGTCTGTGCACCACGTGCGTGCTCGGTGCCTTTGGAAGTGAGAAAAGGGAGTTGCATCCCCTGTAACTGGTGCTAGGGTGGCTGGGAGCTACCCTGTGGGTTCTGGGAACTGAACCCAGGTCCTCTGCAAGAGCACTGAGTGCTCCGGGCAAGCCGTCCTCCCCACCCCTCAAAGGACAACTTTTGGGAGTCCGCCCTTGCCTTTTACCTCCTTTGTGGGTTGGGGGAGGGAGTTGAGACAGTGTCTCACTGTGTAGCTGCCCTCAGAGTCACAGAGACCGGCGGCAGCCTCTCTTTGTGTTACTGCATTGCCTCCTCCAGGGTAGGTGGCTGTATTAAAAAATAAAAATCAAAACAAAGCAAAGAAACATAAAAAAAAAAAAAAAAAAAAAAAAGCAAGCAAACAAAGAAAGCAGGCCAGGCAGGATGAGGAAGGCACATTTAATCGCAGCACTTTGTAGCCAGGTGCATTTTTGCGAGCTCCAGCCCTTCACAGCAAGACCTTGTCTCAAAAACAAAACAAATACCCTTTTTCCTTGTCTGCATCCGTTGGTCCTGTGTAACTAGACTCAGCTTTCTTTTAAAAAGCCTGGGCCTCCAGGAACCGCAAACAGTTGGTTAAAGACGTCTCCCTGTCTATTTACAAACTTCCAATTTGGGAATTGTCCACACCTCTCTGGACAGCCATTGGTTGGGTGCAAAGGGGCCCTTCCCCTCTGCTCCTTCCCTCGGGTCCCTCTCTAGTGGGCAAAATCCCCTGGAGCCAGGCGTCCGCAGCCGCTCTCTCGGAGCCGAGATGGGGAGTAAAGGTGGGCTTGTTGGACGGCCTGGAACCGGGGTCCGGGAACAGTGAGCAAAAGGGTTCAGATTCGTCCTTTTTCCCCTGAGATCTGGGACACGGTTTCCGCCCGGGTATTTGGACTTGACAGAGACGCATGCTGGGGCTGGGGCGGCGTGTCAGGGGGCGTCTTGGGAGGACGTTGCGGGGACATTGGGTTCCCTCTTCAAGCCAGAATTTGGGGGCCCGGGAGCAGCGAGGCTCCCATCCCCCAGCCTCGTGTCCTGGCTACGGGGCTGTCACTCAGGGTTGGATGGGCCAGCACAGCTGCGGAAGGCCCCCTCCCCCTAGCGTGCCTAAACTTAGCCCCGCCTCAGGCGACCCGGCCCCTCCCCCACCGGCTGCTCTCCGTCTGGGGAGACAGACTGATGGGGCCCCCGCGTTAGGGAAGGAGGGCTCCTCTGTAGTGTTGTCTGGGAGATAAATATATAAGGTGTGTTTAGGAGTAAGGGGGCAGCAGAGGGCCTGGCCGGTTGGGTCGGTGGTTTTGACAGCCAGGGTGAGAGCTGGAAGGACATGGAATCTGGCGGCTGCGGCTGCTTAGGAGCACTGGAGAGCCCTGAACCCGGTTGAGGGCTGAAGGCCTGGTGGCATGCCGCTTGAGGTTCTCCTCTTTCCTGGGTCAAGGGGGGAGGGGAGGCTGTTTCCCACCAGCCCAGGAAGGCAGGAGATGAGGTGCAGAGCTCAGAAGATCAGACCCTCCAGGAACCACTTCAGGGAGCTAGTTCAACTTTGATTCCAGAGAACAAAGCCCTTGGGGAGTGGGCGGAGGCTCCAAGGATAGGTGTACATAATTGGTTAAACCTAGGCACTTCAAGGATGCTTGATTTGCATTAAACAGTGCGCTGCTATCATACTAGTGGGAACACAGTACCTAATTATCCTATAGGTGCAGGGAGGGGAGAGCTAGCAGGGAGCTGAGTCAAAGGCCATGTATCAAATGTGGTTAGGGACTTCTGTGTCTAGAGACACTCTCCAGATGAAGTCAGGCAGAGAGCAGGAGGCCCTGCTGGGAGCTCAGAATGGCTATCTGGACTTGGAGGATCACAACCTCAAACAATAGGGTCCTTCCAACAACCCCTGTCATCCCAGGAGGCAGAAACAGGAGGATGGCTCTAAGTTCCAGGCCAGCCAAGGCTACATGACAAGGTGCTGCCAGAGAAAATGAATTTACCACCACCAACAACAACGACAACAACAAAAAAAATGCTAGTTTTCCTTATGAGCAACCTGACAAAATTTACACTGTTGAAGAACAGTGTACAGGCTCACCTTAGTGATTTCCAACCCTGGAGTATATTTCAGAAATAGACACATGCAGAGGTGAGAATATTCGTGGAAAACAGCCGCTTGTCACGCTGATATGGCAAGGAGAGATACAAAATGAATGACCCTCATGTTCGGTTCAGACTGAATAAAATGAAGAAACTCATAGCCACAGTTGAGTGTTGGGTGGTCCTTTAACCCAGCCAAGCATGGTGCCACACAGCTTTAATTTCAGCGCTCCAGAGGCAGAGGCAAGTGAATCTCATGAGTTCAAGGCCAGCCAGGTCTACACAGCACGTTCCATAACAGCTAGAACTATATTGTGAGACCCTGTCTCTGATGGATAGATGGATAGATAGATAGACAGACAGACAGATAGATGATTGATAGATAGATAGATAGATAGGACCAGTCGTGGATATAAATAAATAAAATAAACAAACAAATAAATAAGACAGAAATACCGGTCAGGGGTGTGGCTTGGTTGGAAGAGCACTAAGCTGTAAGTTTGATCTTTAGCACCCAGGAGCTGGCAGCAGGAGGACTGCCTTGAATTTGAGGCCAGCCTGGCCTACAGAGTGAGACCCAGTCTAAAGAGGAAAGAATGAATTAGAATAATGAGTTCAAGACCAGCCAGGCCTGTGGAGGATGGAGTCAGCCTTAGCTCCACAGTGAGACCTTGTCTCTTCAAAACAAACCAAAAAAGGGAGTCAGCGCAGGCAGCCCCAGGCCCCAGCATTGCCTTTTTCTCCACAGTGGCAGACTTGCTGTACTGGAAGGACACCAGGACGTCAGGAGCCATCTTCACAGGCCTCATGGCCTCTCTCCTCTGCCTCCTGCACTTTAGCATCGTGTCTGTGGCTGCGCACCTGGCCCTGCTGGGTCTCTGTGCCACCATCTCTCTCAGGGTTTACCGCAAAGTGCTGCAGGCCGTGCACCGGGGCGATGGCGCCAACCCTTTCCAGTGAGAACTCCCGGCCCAACCCAGCTGACCACCCGACTCGATGCTTGACCCCAACTCATACGCTGCCCACACTCATCCTTTTTCATTCTGATCATGAACTTGGTCCCCCATGAATCCTTGATTCCTAATCATAAATTTGACCCTAACCCTTTCTACAAGAATCCTCAGTCCTAACTCTAGTCTGTAACTAAATGGTCCGTTCTCACCCTTGTTAAAGCCCCCTGGCCAAGTCTAAGCCTCACCCACATACTGAGTCACAGTACACTCCTTCATCCATCCCATCAGGGCCTACCTGGACATGGACCTGACCCTGACCCGGGAGCAGACAGAACGTTTGTCCCAGCAGATCGCCTCCCACGTGGTCTCCACAGTCACACAGCTGCGGCATTTCTTCCTGGTAGAAGACCTGGTGGATTCTCTCAAGGTACCCCCAAAGCTGCCCCGGGACTCCCAACTCTTTCTTCTGTGCCCATGGTGAGGTTGGGACACAGCCTGTAGGTCTTTCTGATGCTGAGCCTCACCCCACAGCTTGCCCTTCTCTTCTACATCTTGACCTTCGTGGGAGCCATCTTCAACGGCTTGACTCTTGTCATCCTGGGTAAGCTGGGAAGGCTGAGCTGGGGTGGGGGTGTGGCCTGGGGGGAAGTGGGTTGTTGAGGTCTGATGAGGGTCCCACAAGCAGCTCGGCTGTCCCTCTGCTAGGAGAGCCTGATCTCTCTCTCACTCTCTCTCTGTAGGAGTGGTTGCTCTGTTCACTGTCCCTCTTCTATACAGACAACATCAGGTGAGTACGGCAAGCTCTCCATTGTCCACAGAGAAGCCGAAAATGGGTAGTGTGACTGCCTCCCTTCTGTAGCCCGGGACCATGGGCATTACATCCCAGACAGACTCAAGAGCTCTGCTGCCCCCCAACACTCTGGAGAGTGAGGCGGGAGGATGGTATGAGTTCTAAACCACCTGCCTAGACGCTACCAGCGAGGGGCTTGGGGGCATGGCTCACGGCTCAAGAAAGGAGGTAAAAGATTTCACATGCAAAAGGGTCTAGACTGTGGAAGGTTCACTGCCCGTGCCACCAAAAAAGTAAAGTGGGTTAAAATTCCTATTAAACTATCACTCCAACTCAGAGCATGGCCCAAGCTGCTGACCCTGCCGCTGGAATCTCAGTTCTGAGATCTGTGGGTGTTGCGTTAACAGTCGGAGAAGTCAGGAGGCTGAGGCAGGAGGATCCCTGGACGTTCCAGGCCAGCTAGGGCTATGTAGCAAAGCCCTGTCTAAAACATTGAAGGGCAGGCTGAAGATGCCGCTCAGTTAATACAGCCCCTGCCTAGCGTGCATGAAAGTGCACATTCGATCCCTAGCAGCGAGTAGCACGTGTAGCTGTAATCCCAGCACTTGGGAGTTAGAAATAGTTCGAAGCCAGCCTGGGCTACATGAGACCCTGTCTCAAAACAACAAAGGCACAAATGCGGGTTATGGTTCTCACAGCTGAAACTGGAGCGGTGGGCTCCAGGTTGAGGATGTGATCGCCAGAGGCACTGCCCTACATCAGTTACCCAGAACCCCTTGGCAATTCCCTCTCTGCCTCTTTGGTCTCCCCAGGCCCAGATCGACCAGTATGTGGGGTTGGTGACCAATCAGTTGAGCCACATCAAAGCTAAGTAAGTTGATGAGAAGATGATGGAGTGGGGAGTAGGGTGTAGGGAGGGGGCGGAGCCTGGGATATTTGTTGTTGTTCCTCCCCTAACCCCACTTACATTCCCCATCCGCAAATCTCCTAGGGCACATTGGCTCCTTCTCAAAACAGGTCATTAGATGGAGGACAGGGGCTAGCTTCCGCACCTCCTCCATCTTTTGTCACACCTCATGGCCCTCACTTTGTTCCCTCAGGATCCGAGCTAAGATCCCGGGGACCGGAACCCTAGCCCAAGCAGCATCTGTGGTCTCCGGATCCAAAGCCAAAGCCGAATGAGAGGGGTGTCTCTGCCCGAGGGACGCCAGGCCACACCCCAGCAGCCCTTTTCCCCTTCATTTCCCGTGCATCCACTCCCTCTCTCACTCGGCCGAGCCGTTTCCCAGTGGGAAGTGCCTGAGTGACCCGGACTACATTTCCTAAGAGGCTCTGCTCTAAGAGTCCAGGAAAGGCCATGCGCCATGGCCGCGGAGCCTGCTGGGACTTGTAGTTGGATAGTCAGGACGCTGCTCTGCACTTCCGTGACCCGCCGCTGGAGGCGCCGTGAGGGGTTGGTGTCTCTGAGCCCACCAACCCCTATGCTGGGGCTTTGCATGGGGCCCAGGCGAGCCCTGAGCTTGGATTTCCACAGTAATAAAGACTCCTGTGGAAAATCCACGGCTTTCTGTGCTTTAAAGCCCCTCCACTTACACCTTCCTACACCGAAAAGAATTTTTAAAAACACAACACTAGTAGTAGCGCAATCCTTAAAATCCAGCACTCAGACAGGCAGGTGAATGGTCTACGCGGTGAGTTTCAAGACAGCCAGGGCTATGTCTCAAAACAATAACAAAAAGAAATGGTTGGAGGAATGCAATATGGCTCATCTGGGAAAGGACGTGATAATCTGAGTTGGATCACTTGAATCCCCCACAGTAGAAAGAGAACCGACCCCTCGTCTGTCAGTTCCGCATGTGTTCCATTGCATATCTGAATACACCCATAATAAACATAAGTGTCGCCTTAATAACTTCCCCCAAAAAGTAAGAAAATAAATTCTTGAGGCTGGCGAAAAGACCTACCTCTATGCTGATGGCCTGAGTGACACCTCTGGGAACCCTGCACACTCATACATGCATTTAAAAAGCCAGGCATGACAGAGGGAAGTGGATCTCTGTGTGTTCAAGGTCAACCTGGTCTATATAATCAGACCCTGTCTCAAAAAGGAAAGGAAAGCTGGGTGCAGTGGCACAGGCCTGTAATCCTAACACTTGAGAGGCAGAGGCAGGCAGATCTCTGTCAGTTCGAGGGCAGCCTGGTCTACAAATCCAGCCCAGGACAGCCAAGGCTACAAGGCCACACAAGGAAACCCTGTCTCCAAAAAAATAAAAAGAGGAAAAAGCTTTAAGATCAGTGAGAGAGCTCAGCAGGTCAAAGCATTGCTCCACAGGCTTGGCGGTAAAAGGCTGGATCTAGGCCTATGTAAGGGTAGAGGAATGCAGGCCTGGGGAATGGCTCTCCTTCCAGAGGTCCAGCACCCACAAGTGGTTCACAGCCATCACTGACTCCAGTCTCAGGGGATGCCACGTCCTCTTCTGGCCTCTGCAGGAACTGCATGTGCTTTGGTGCATAACATGCAGACAAAACACGTAAGATAAATAATGACAAGAAGAGAGGAAGGGAAAGAAAGGAAGAGAGAGAGGAAGGAAGGAAGGAACTATGTTGGCACATGTCTGTAATCCCAGCACTCAGCACTGAGGCAGGCGAATCTATGTGAGTTTAAGGCCAGCCTGGTCTACAAATCGAGTCCAGGACAGCCAAGGCAAAACAGAGAAACCTTGTCTCAAAAATACTAACTAAATAAAGGCAATAAAATTGGAAGACAAAATTGTCACTATGAAGCCAGGTGCAGTGGCAGGTGTCTTTAGTGCCAGCACTCAGAGAGACAGAGGCAGGTGGATTCAAGGCCAACCTGGTGTACCAAGTGAGTGCAGGACACCAAGGCTACACAGAGAAACTCTGTTTCCAGAAACAACAAAATACAAAAACAAAAGACAAAACAGAAATCCTGTCCCCATGATGTTGTCCTCTGACCTCCACATTGTGCTATGTTCTGTGTACACACATACACATAATAAGAATACAAAAAGTACATTTTCCAAGGGTGACCCAGCAGAAATGCTCAGTTTTAGAAACTTCTAACATTGTTACGATAATGATATTTTTTCCCAAATGTCAGTCATTCCCTTGTGAGATCCATGTAGTTCAGTGGAAGAGCATATATAAGGCCCTGGGGTTAATACCCAGACATGCCTGACACAGAAAAAAAAAAAAAAAAGCAATGGGAAGCCAGACAGGATAGTACACACTTGTAATCCCAGCACTGCGTCCCAGGCAAGCTACATAGTTCAAAGCAAAATTGAGCTGTAGCAAGACTCAAAAGACCAAAGGCTAAGTATGCAACTCAGTGGTGGAGCCCCTGCCTAGAAACCCCCAGTGAGGGGCTGGGGTGTGGCTCAGTGGTAAAGACTTAGCTTGCAAAGGGCCCTGAATTCCATCCTCAGCACAATAAATAAGTAGAAGAATAAAAAAGGAAAAAAAATCTTTTATAAAGAAATATTACTTTATAAAGTAACTTTTATAAAGAAATGTTGCTTGCCACCTTGGAAACAAGCCAGCACTGCTCG
This sequence comes from Psammomys obesus, assembly GCF_907164565.1. Classification (NCBI taxonomy): domain Eukaryota; kingdom Metazoa; phylum Chordata; class Mammalia; order Rodentia; family Muridae; genus Psammomys; species Psammomys obesus. The sequence continues at coordinate 1,637,366 of NW_026592732.1, read as the reverse complement.
TCAGAAATAGATTACAGCAAAGACAACACAAAAATGTTAAGATTCGTTAGTTCATCCCTTGCCTCTTGCTGGACATATCATTGTAGGCAGTAGATGTGGAAGTGCCAAGTAGGAGTTATAGACAGAGTCTGCACAGTGGGAATGCTGCGCAGTGCAGCAGCGAGCTGATGAAATGGAGAGGGCCTGGGTGATGGCTGAGGCGGTGAAGGAACTTGCAGCCAAGCCTGATGACCTGGGTTCAATCCCTGGGAATCCACAAGATGGACAGCGAGAACAAACTCCCCAAAGTTGTCCTCTGAATCCAGGAGGCAGAAGGAGGCAGACCTCTGCGAGTCAGAGGCCAGCCTGGTCTAGGTAGTGCGCCCCAGGCCACCCAAGGCTACGTAGCAAGACCACGCCAAAGACAAAACAAAACAAGAACAAACAAACCAACAAGCAAAAATACTCCTCCAAAACAGCAATATCTGTATCTCTTGTCCAGCTATTCTAATTTTAAATTTAATTTACTGCTGTTGTTTTGGTGTGGGCTTTCTGGTTTTTGTTTTGCCCTTGTTTAGCAAAGGAGAGGTCATAGGTCACATCCCCAGGACCATACGTAGATGCACACAGAAATGACAAGGTGGCCCAAAGGGTAAAGGTTATCCCCCAACCCACAGGAGGGAACTGCAAGTCATTTTTTCCCCAGGCACCGACAAGAATACACAGTTTTTTAAAGTTTACTTTATGCTTTCTAGAGATGCCTTCGGTAACATCTTTCCTAAGACAGAGTGTTTACATCAAAGAATCGAGATGAGGGGATAATGGCTGGTGAATAATGGCTCCAAGAACCCTAAAGCCCCCAGGCCTAGCCCAGCATCCTGACAGTTTGAGCCCTGAGGTAGCCGACATCGAGCGCCCCCAAGTGGCCGTCCAGGGAGCCGACCTACCGTGATTCCTCCAGGGCAGCGGTTCATCGGGCGCTTTCGGTCGCGACCCTTTTAGGGGTGGAATGACACTTCCGCAGGGGTCGTCTAAGATATTTTACCTCACGCTTCCTAGCATCAGCGAGATCCCAGCTGTGAAGGACCGACGAAAATCGTCTTCTGGTTGGGGGTCACCACAACGTGAGGAGCTGGGTAAAGGGTGGCAGAGTGAGGAAGGCTGAGAGCCGCTGCCCGAGGGAGAAACTGGGGCTCCGTGAAAGATTGCGACAGCATCTATTCGTCTAAGCAGTCAGACAGTGAGCGAAAAGCCAGCGGGGGCTCGGCTGCGTGTGGCGGGGGAGGCAGCGACAGCTTACTGCCGTTTAAACCGGGGTCAGGGCAGGGGGGCCTTACGGGGTGGGGGCGTTTGAGACCAGGGTGAGGGGCCACGTGGTCCGGGAGGACCAGCAGGGTGGGGTGGGGGGGTCACGGGGCAGAAGTGAGGGCTCTGGAAACCGGGGAGAGAACCTCGGTGTTTCAGCTTCCGTGTAAGTGATGGTTTAAACTCCCAGCACTTGGGAGGCCGAGGCAGGGAGCTCGCTTCAAAGTCCAGACAAACCCCGGCTGCATAATGAACTTCAAGACAGCCAAGGCTACAGAGTTAGAGCCGGCCCCGGCCCCCCAAAAAACAACAACAAAACCAATGTTGGTAATTACATAATAATAATGATGGTGCAGGCTTCATTTCCCCCAGGGAGCTGGGCTGCAGGACTCGACTGCGATGCTATCCGTGTCTGTGCCTCAGTTTCCCTGGCCCAAACACGCGCGGATGGAAGGGGATGGTTTCTAGTGTGGAAAGTTTGGGTCCTTGGGACGCACTTGCAGTTCCACAAGAGAACAGCAGGTGTCGCTCTGCGGCCGCGCGCCACTAGACGCGAGGGCGAGGCGCCTCTCCCTCACAGAAAAACTCGAATTCTGCCCCGAAGGGGCTTTCAAGTACCGCAAGAGGAGTTTTCCCTTTAAAAACAAACAAACAGGCAGACAAAAGCTGCAGCTGACTTTTCGGTTTGCAGAGAAATTCCGGTCCTCTTCGGCTAGGGAGGTAGGCGTCGCTTCCCAGAATGCAAGGCGCTATGCAAATGAGGATTCTTGTTTTCAGTTAGTAAGGCCATTCCAGACACTTGGCAAAGAAAAATACGTTACTATAAGAGGTGAAAAGTCGAGTAGAAACATTAGAATTAATTATAGCATTTCCTTTGTACGATTAACTAATCACCATAACTGACAATTTTTCTATTCCATGGTCTTTATATACTCCGTAGGAAGAAGGCTTCCCTGCCCGGATGATCCTCAGTGGTCTGGGGTGCAGGCTTCAAACCTGTAGCTGTTTAGCGACAGAGTGGTTCAATTCCACCTTTCGGGCGGGAGTATCTATCCCATTTTGCGGTTTCTTTTCCTCCTCCTGATTACCGTCAACTGCTGCTTGGCCCAGTCACTTGCTCGCCTGTGGATTTAGTCACACACTTGCTGACGCCGTGAGTGCTGGCTGGTCCACCCTGGCTCGGCCTGGCTCTGCGCGGTGACAGGGGACAGCTGTGGTCACACCGTTAGCCCTGGTCTCATGAGGCGGCGGTGGAGAGCTCGGCCGCAGGCCGCTGTGAGCTTAGTGAGTTCAGGAGCAGAGCCGAGCCTGCAGGCTCACCTCAGGAGGAGCCCTGACCAGGGTGACCTTGACACACAGCTGCTGGAGCACAGGGCTGACGGGGGAGCGAGGGTCCTTCAAGAGCACGCCAGGACTCCGTGTCCGAAGGCCGGTATTCTGTGGGGCTCCCTGAGGGACACCAACCGCCTGCCCCCCTTTCAGGAGCAGGTCTTTGCCCCTGGCATCTGTCCTCTACCTGACCTCCTGACCCCCTTGCCTCCACCTCCCAAATGCTGGAATTACAAGTGTGCCTCACCACACCCCGCTTTTCCGGTGTCCTGAACCATGAAGTCTTTCGCTAGATCAGCACCTCACGCTTCTCTGCCCCTTACTTTTCTCAGTGGGCGACTCAGCCTGGGACCACAGGGAGGCCTCACAAGTACCTGTCACTCTGTCTTGCTGAAAGGGAGCAATGGAATAGGTGCCCAGGAAAAAGATACTTTGGCCTGATAGATTTTTTTAAAGCTTTTTATTGGCGACAGTGCAGAACCAAGGGGGGAGGGGAGCTGCTCAGTGCTAGACTGCCCCAGCACCCCCGGGGTCAGGTGCAAAATACACACACACACATACACACAAAGTCACAAATACAGCAAGGGTAGGGGGCTATGGAGTCAATGAATTGTGGTCGGCAGCGGCAGGCCTTTCTCCTGATGATCATACATTCCCACTCAGAAATTTCAAAGATACAGATTGTCACACTTACTCACAAAAGTAAAAATGCATGTCCCCAACAAACCCAGGATTAACGACAAATCGAGGCCAGTGAGAAAGAAAACACGTTGGAAGTGGTTAGAGCAAAACAGACTGAGAAAAGATATAGGGACCGTCTCCAATAGCCAGAGGGCCGGGAAACAAGGACAAAAAGAGACCGTGAGGGGAGGGACAGCCGGAAAGTCGGACTCCAATCCCCAGAAGTTTCGAACTCCACAGCAAACGATGAAGCTCGCACGCACGCACGCACGCACGCGCACACACACGCACACACTCATATATAATATATTTATTTATACATAATAGATATAAGTGCTTTCCGGGAACCAGGGAAGGGATAAATAGCCTGGGGGAGGAGGTGGGATTAGGATTGCAACCGAGGACCCAGGACAGGGCGTGGAATGTATTCCATGCAGCACAAAGGGAGGGGACGGTAGGGCCCATCTCCCCAATATTAAAAAATAGAAATCTGACTCGTGGAATTCTCACGAGGTGAAAGCTGGAGGGAGGAGCCAGGACCCATATTTGTTTGGGGCTGGAGGAACTGGATAGAGTGGGGTAGTGGGAACTCAGCCCCCAGTTAAAGTATGCCAGTCCAAAAATATTTGGGGGTTCAAATATGAAGGGAAAGGGAGCCAAAGCCTCGGCCCTGAAAACTTCTCTGGAAATTTGCCTCGACCTCTGTGAGAGGATGCGGGGCTCCAGGGCGGGAGAAGTTGGCGTCCTAGGCTGGGGAAGGCGAAGGAGGCCTTGGAGGAGTCTGGGGCCCGAGGCCCAGGGAAGGGTTTGGAGGGTCGGGGGTCAGTCCCACCCGGCGCACCCCGCAGTCCGGCCGCTCATTCACAGTATAAAGCGCTCCAGCAAGACGGGCGTCGCAGCGCCCCCCGCTGCCTGAAACCAGAAAGGCCCAACGAGGACGGCCGAGGGCGGCCGGGGCGACGGGGGCAGGGCGGAACACTGCAGGGGTGGGCGCGGGCTGCGAGGGGGCTCTGCAACAGGAGGAAAACGTCCAGCCCGAGCCGGCTTTCCCAGGAGGGAAAGGCTGGACGGTCAGATAGGGGTTCACATTTTAGAATCAGCGGGAAGTGGGGGTAGCGGGCTCCCAAAGCGGGCAGCGACGTCCCTCAGTCGGGGGCTCAGTTCGTCCCGGAGGTTTTGGCCTCTTGGAAATGTTGGGTTAATCAGCTAAGGCCCGAGAGGGCAAACGGGCGCTCTCATGGTCACCCTGCACCCTGGAGGGTGGTTGGGCGGAGGGGAGAGAGAAGGACTGCTGGCGTTTCCTCATTGGGCCTTTCTGGGGGTGCAGGCCAGCTCGACCTGAAGCCCACCCCGCACCCCACACCCAGCACCCTTCCCCCCCCCCCCGGCCTCACGCGAGACGCCAAAAGTGGGCGTCGCCTCCCCCCAGCCCCCCAGCCGTGCATCCCCAGAAGTTGAAGTGAAAGGACAAACAGTTATCTGCAGAAGGGGTGTCCACCCCGCTCCACCCCCTGTTCCCAGAGTCACCAGCTCTCCGGCCTGGCCGGGGCGCAGAGACCGGAGCACAAAACACAAAGGAGGTGCTTCCGTCGTGTCGGGCGGCGGAGGTGGCAGTCGGTCAGACAGAAGAGTCAAGGGGTCCACACACAGCCCCTGACTGCACCTTCCCCTCCTCCTCCTCCTCCTCCGTGTTCCTTGCGGGTTTGTTTGTTCTGTTTGTCTTAAAGAGTTCACAGAGCAAGAAGGGAGGGCGAGCTCAGGGGGTCGGACGGCTGCTCGCTGCCGCTGGTGCGTTGGGCGCCGGCGAACGCTGAGACCTCCGGGCAGGTGAGGACAAACGAGGAAGTGTACGAAGAAGGGCTAACAACGGGGAAGGGGTCGCCGAGGGCTTGAACTTCACTGCGTGTAAAGAGAGAAGCCGTCAGGTTGGGGGGTGCGTCTCGGCTGGTCTGGAAGGGCAGGGGCGGTGGTGGAGGGGGCGGCAGCAGCCAGCCGAAGCCGTCTTCCTTAGCGGATGTTGACCCTGGCAAATCTCTCACCTCCGCCAGCGGGCCTGGCCCCGGCCCCTCTTCGTAGGGGATCTTGCAGCCCGGTTTGTGGGCCACCAGGACAAACTCCAGGCGTTCCTTCTCTTTCTGCAGCTCGGCTATCTCCGACTCCAGCTCTGCCTTTTCCTCTTCTAGCTGATCCGTTTCCTGATGGAGGCCAGCAGGGCCAGGTCATGGGAGACAGAAGAAAGGAGGCGTTGGTCAGCGGCTGCACGAAGTGGCTCACCCACCACCACACACACTCTAGCTGCTGAGGGGACGCGGGGAGGGCTGGACAGCTCCCTCCCAACTGAGGGGAACGCCCCCTGAGAGGGACTCCTGGTAGGCTACACGACTCGGAGCCTCAGTTTCCCCATCTGACCAAGAGATGGTTGGGAAAAGGCCAGACAAGAGTGCAAGTCTCTGATGGCCAAAAATTCCAAAGCCGGTGTGGAGGTGAAAACGGCTCTGACCCCAGCATTCAGAGGCTAAGGCAGCGGTGAGGACTATGGCTTTGAAGCCTGTACTAAGTAGCACTCTGCCTTAAAGGGGGCGAAGGGGACAATATGGCTCAGGCGACAAGCCAGCAAGCCTGACAAACTGAGCTGATTCCCGGGACCCACAAGGTGGAAGGAGAGAGCCAAGTCTGAAAACTGCCCTCTGACCTCCATGTGTGTGCTCTGGCACACCTGCACACACTCAAACATAGGTGAATAAATAAATAAATAAATAAATAAATGAAACAAGTTTTTTTTTTTTTTTTAAAGAAAAACACTGAAGTGTGTTGAGCCAGTAAACAATGGTTATGTGCTGTTTTTAGTGTGGTTCTGTTACCCATCTCCTTCAGCCTCCCAGCAGGAAGGCAGAGATGTGCCCCGGCTTAAAGGGGCAAGAGAATGGCCTGCAGGCATAAAGGCAGAGGGGGGAGCCTCGCACTAAGGTGGAAGGAGGAAAGAAGTGGGTTTGCTGGGCGCCACCGGCTCAGGCTCAGAACTGTAGGTGGCTGGGGCATCAGGTAAAAAACTGACTAGCATGAAATAATTGAGTTTCGAGGCAGAAGATGATGGCATCTCGGGACTCACAGAGCTGGGACTTGGGGCTATCAAGTTGGGAGAGGGGGCAGAGCCCCATCTCAGAAAAAAATAAAAATAAAGGCATGGAGGCAAAAATTCGTCTTTAGCCAAGACAAACTGAGAGAACCATCTCCTCCATCTTGTCCCCTTGGACTGAGAGAAAGCCGGGGAAAGGGGGGAACAGGGGGTCAGCAGGTAAGGGTCTGAGTATGCATATGAAGCCACTCAGCACTGACTCTCGTCCCTAAGGGGGAACCCTGGTTCAGGACACAGGCTCAGTGAGAAACGGGGCAGAACAGCCCCCAGAACCCCTCCTTACCGCCTGCAGTCGGTCCGTCAGCTCCCTCCGACGGTTTCTGCACTTGGCTGCAGCCAGCTTGTTCCGCTCTCTGCGAACCCTTCGCTTCTCCTCCTCTTCCGGAGTAAGCTGAGTCAAAGAGATGAGGACTGTGAGATTTGGGGATCCCTCTCTCAGCCCCGAGAAAACTCCTCTCCCCCTAAACTACTCCTCACTGGCAGGAAGGAAGGGAGGATGAAGTTCCTTCGATCTTGGGGCCTCAAAAGACCCCCAGCTTTACAGTGACTGCATTACTGTTGCCTCCTCCCACCTCCCCCACCCCCAGGCCAACTCCTGCAGTCCATGCTGGCCTCAAACGAGCCATCCTCCTGCCTCCACCTCTGGAGAGCTGGGGTTGCAAGTCTGCAGAACAGGTCTTGGTTTATGCTGTGCTGGCCCTCTCCTTCATGCATGCTAACCGGCACTCTGTAAGCTGAGCTCACATCCCTGGGCTCCCCCTGATCAGCTCCTGAGGCCTCATACTTACTGTCTCTTCTCGGGGTCTTCTGGGCCTGGCTCTGGCTGGGCGGGAAGGCCCGGGTCCACTGCTGGTTGTACTGGTTGAAGGCCCACCACTTCCGCTGGCCCCACCAGTGCCATAGGCACTCAGGCCTGGGGTTGAGTAGCTGGTTCCTGGCATGTCATAAGGGTCGACAGCTGGAGGTTGCGAGGCCAGTGGCTGTCCCTGGGACTGGGCCATGGAAGAGATGAGGGTGGGTTGAACGAGCCACTGGAGGTCCTGGCTGGTTGTAATTGCGGTGACCGTTGGCACGAAGGAGCCGGGCATTTCCCCGAGACCGGCGCACTCCTACGGGGTGAGACATACACACACAGGCGTAGACACACAAACAAAGCCACCGACACACACACGCCCAACACACATAACACACACCGACCCCTGTGAGTGAGCACAGGGTGAGCGGGTGTGGATGTGTGTGTCACAGGCAAAAAGCCACAACACCCACCCTTCCACTACACCGTGACGCAGTGGTTAATGAGAGGATTCTGCTCAACTGCCTTCTACCTCCTCCTTCTTCCTCGGGGAAAGGTTGCACGGTTCCAGCGGGTGGTGAATCACACCCCGGGTTGGTGACTCTTAGGTGTGTGGGGGGGTAGAGAGGAGGCTGGACAGAGCCTGATGACAGAACCTCCGTGGATGGAGCCACACACACTCAGACACACACACACAGTCACAACACCCCACCCCCACCGCAGAGGGAGGGAGAGAGAAAGGCCTTAGCCCAAGCCTTTCTCTCCACTCCACACACAAACACACCCCGCACTGTATGAGGGCTCCCGCAGGGGCGGAGATCCCAGCTCCAATGGTGTTTGGGGGACCGGCCTAAGAGTTGAGAGCGTCCCTTCCGAGTATCAGTCTCTTCCCCAGTGAGACCAAGTGACAGGTTTCGTGGACTGACGGGTAGAGAAAAGTGAGAGCGAGGATCCCTCAAACTGTTTTGCAGGGGATGGGGGTGATTCAGGCTCTGCGTCCCCAAACCCAATAAGCGTCCATCACCCCCGCCCCTTCCCGCAAGTGGAATCCTAGAGGCTTAACTACTCTAGGGGGCGTGGCGAGGGCAGGGCTGAATCCCTGGCCAATCGGGGCCCTGGGAACGTAGGGAAGGCGGACCTTTTAGAGACCACCTGGCTACCTCCGCGCGGGCCGGCCCTTCCAGTGTTTGAACACCCCGATTGGACCGGGTGTCCGGAGCGCAGAGAGCGCTTGTGAGCGTGCCTGGAGAGGGGGTGACGGCCTCCCGGTTCCCCTTGGGGGCGCTAGCACTCGGCCAGAAGCCTCTCGCTTCTGACAGCAGAGGGACCGAGTCCCCACAAGGCCCACGGAAACCCATGGCGTGGCCCAGAGTCGCCCGATCGCGACAAGAACCCCCTAGCTCTGCCCCTCGGAGACGCGAGCACAGAAGAACCACAAAAAGCTGGGAAGGGAGCTGCGCTCTACAAATAGGAAGAGGACGTTGATTAGCCAGAGCCCGCTCCGCGGCAGCCAATCAGAAAGCCGCGCTGCCTCCTCCCTTAGTAACGTGGCCTCGGCGTTCCAAAATAGAACGTGCCCGGGACGTCAGGGGCGGGGCGGGCGGAGGGGGCGCTACGCGCCGTGCGTGCCCCGCGTCAGACGGAGGATTCCAGCGCGTCAGCCCTTACGCACGGGTCCCCCGTTACGTCTCCGCGCAGGAGGCGGAGGCTGCGTGACCGGGGTTCGAGGCTCGAACTCCAGCCGGGCGGAGGGCTAGCGCGGCCCTGCAGTCGGCGCTTGGAAGGAGAAGGGAAGGGGAGGAGGCTCCTGGAAGCTTCTCTGGGCTTCTCCCCGCCCCACACTCGCTTAGCCCTGGATTAGGGAGCCGGAGCTCAGCTCAAAGTTCTCCGCTTCTGCTAACCACCGCGGATACTTTGCACAGGGCATCGCCAGCGGTTGCCCAACTGCATTCCATTCCCGCGCTCCGCGCACACAACCCGTTGCAAAAATCTCGCCACTCTTTGCAGTTTGCAAACAACAAAACCCAAAGTGCACACCGAGCCTCTTGCTTTCTCAGATCCTGTTTTGTTTTGGTTTCGGCGCTTCTCTATTTGAGAGGATGCTCAACCCACACTTTAGACCTAAAGAAATCGTTTTGTTCCACGACCACCAATAGCATCTTTGCCCTCGAGAACTTACCTGGGAGGCGGCGGCGGTGGGCGGGCTGCCGAAGGAGTCCACCGAAGACAGGTACTGAGACTCGGCGGAGGGCGACGAGCTACACCGGGAGCCGGAGTCGTAGTCTCCGGGGAAAGCTTGAAACATTTCCCTGGGCACAGGGGGGCCCCTGTGACCACGCTGAGGTCGCCGGGAAGCCAAGGCTATGGCCGAGTGGAAGGAGCTATAAGTCCGGAGTGCACCGGACACGTCCCCGAAGTGCGCTGCGCGGGGAAGCTCAGCTCCGGCTCAGAGAGCTGCGCAGGTTTCGATGCGAGGACCCTCTGCGAGCGCCCAGGTCCCCTTCGGGCCGCCGCTGTGCCTCCTGAAAGTCCAACCTGCGTCGGTTTCACGGGGGGCGACGCGGGGATCGCTCCCCGCCCAGAGACCCGCCGCTCAGTGCGCGCTTCGGATCCGGTTCCAATCCTTTCCGGGCGTCCCACGAGCTGAAGGAAGGATGGCAGAGGGGCGCGATCCAGAAGCCCACAGAAAGTAAGTCTGTCCTCAGGACGAGACGGAAGAACGATCTAGAAGGACTCTTGCAAAAAAGAAACCCACAAAACTTTCTCTCCGGTTTAAATGTATAGCTATATCTATGTAAAAATTTCACCGCCGCCAAGAAGAAGAAGAGTCAGCAGTAGTCCAGTCCCGCAAGCTCCGGCTCCGCGTGTACCCGGCGTAACCGCTCCAGTCTTATGAATGAAGCCGGGAGCCGCGGGGCTGAATTTATGCGTCCGGGACCCGCCCCCCTGCTTGCGTCACCCTCCGCTCCATGCACAAACCTCCCGAACACTCCTCGTTTGCCGCCCGAACCCCATGCGGCGACCCCTAGGGCCTCGTGCACTGGCCACTTGACCATAGGGTGACCCGGGGGATCCAGGGGGTCTCCAAGGCTGCATTCTGAGGGGCTCCACGGGAGGGGATCCCGCCGCGCCCTCCCCGGAGTTCCTGTGACGCAATTAGCCATATAAGGAGCTCGGCCGGCGCGGCCGAGTGTTTGTTTGGTATCCTAGCAATGACGTCAGAGGGAATCCCTCGCTCCGGCGCGCGCCCGCCGCCGCTGCGCTGTGCGGAACCCGCCCGCGCCTGCGCAGTGCCACGCCGCTCCGGGGGCTGAGATTGACTGGCGCCTGAACTCCCCGGGAAGGCCCCCGCCGACCCCGGCTGGGAAAGGTGTAACCCCAGGTGCCCAGGCCTGCTTACTCCTGGGACCCCATCCTCCCCAAGCCGGTGCAGCGCCCCGACTGGTGGAAGAGAGCAGGTCCCCAACGCAGATCCTAGTGAGGTGGTTGTAGTCAGCCTAGGAGGGGAAACTGAGGCTCAGGCAGGTTGGAGGGATTGTGAGGATCCCAGGTGTAGACAGAGGTAAGGATGGAGTCCATCCCACTAGCTTTGTCCCAGATTATTCCTGACTCGCTGAGCTTGAAAAATGTGCTTCCTGCTCTCTCTTACCTTCCTCTCCCACTTTCTTCTCTTGCTCTCTCCTCTCTTTCTTTCCTGGGGACCCTCCACCATGTCTCTCTCTATTCTTTTCTTTTCTATCTCTCCACATCCATCCAATATTCTCCTTCATATTAAAAAAAAAAAAAAAAAGAAAAGAAAAAAGGAAAAATGTGCTTCCCTCCTTGAGCTAAATTTTAAGTGTTCACAGCTAAGCAAAGGATAGGTGGCTTCCAGGGTCGCTGAATCTGGGGACCCTGAAGCAGGTGGGACCCCCCCGCCCCCGATGAGTCCCTCAGGCTCAATGATGTTGAAAGCCACACCTTCCTGCTTAGCCTGAGAGACAGAAAGGAAAGTGTAATTAAGAACAATAATTAAGAACAATCAATAACAATAGTAATTATTATTGTTGTAATTAAGAACAATAATAATAATAATTGTTGGTAGCCCTGGGTGATGGTGGATGCCTTTCGCTTGGGAGGCAGTAGCAGGTGGATCTTCGTGTGTTCAAGGCCAGCCTGGTCTACAAAGGGAGTTCCAGGAAAACCAGGGCTACACAGAGAAGCCCTATCTTGAAAATAATAGAAATTATTATTATTATTTCTATTATTATTATTGGTGGCATGTGTTTAGCAATCAGCAAGTGTCGGGTCCAGTGTTGAACCATTAAAGGGTAACACTTGTAATCCTTAAGCCTTTGAGAGTTTTAAGGAAATAATATCTTCATAACAGAAAAAATGAAGGCTGGTGAGATGATTCACAGATAAAGGAGCTTGCCACAAACACCGATGACCTGAGTTCCATCCCTGGGACTCACGAAGGAAGGAGAGAAGCGACCCCTAAAAATTGTTCCCTGACCTCTACACGTGTGCCAAAGCACAAGGAGTCAGTACTCACATGTAATTTATGACAATAATAAGTAATTTATTAATTAATAAATTATTAATAAGAAGGAAATGAGGGCTGGAATGTAGTTTAAAATGAAATGTATGTTTAGCATATGTGAAGTCCTGGCTTCTATCATTATTCCAGAAGAAAGGAAGGGAAAAAAAAAAAAATATATATATATATATACCAGAATCTGTTGGGAACATACCCTCTTCTTTTTTCTCTCCTCCTTCCCTCCTCCTTTCTCTCTTTCTGTTTTTGAGATAGGGCCTCATTTTGTAGCCCTGGCTGGCCTGGAGCTCACTCTGTAGACCAGGCTGCCCTCTACCTCTTGAGTGTTGGAATTAAAGGCATATGCCACCATGCCAGGCAGTGAATGTATGACAGTATATCCTGTTTGTCTGGTATTACATGTGTATGTATATATGTGTAATGTATATATCTGAGGATGACCATAAACCTCTGAACCTCTTGTCCCCACCTCCATATTGGCACCAGGCCTGGTTTATGTGCTGCTGAGGGTGGAACCCAGGGCCGCCTGCCAACTGAGGTGCATCGCTGGCCAGAATCCTGACTTTTCAGCACCCACTAAGGAAAATGCCATCAGCAACTGCACAAGCCCGGGAGACCCCCAGCCTGTTATTGTGTAACAAAACTTTTCCTGGGGAGATTCCACACACACATTCCACTCACCCCTGAGAGGGAGCCAGCTCAGGACAGACCAAAGTACAGAAGCCACCAGAGTCCAACTTGGTGAACCATGAGCTTTACTGGGGTTACATACGGGAATATGTATGGGTAAGGGGTTACTCACAGGAGCAGAAATTACTCCAGGGCAGCTGGATCACCAAAGCCTATTCCAGCATGGCTGAAAGCTCACAAAGCTGGGAACCTGGAGCACACAGAACAGCCTGCAAGCAGCTCGAGAGGCTGGAGGGTGTCTGTTCCAGGTGCCTCAGGGGGTCTAAGCCTCCTTCAGGCAGCTCGGCTGGGTTCTGCTTCTTTCAGGCAGAACTTTTTTCAGTCTCCTTTACAGCTTGGCTTGTCTGAGAGTCTTCTTTGCAGCTTTTCTGCCTTCCATCTGAGGTCAGGAGAGAGCAGACTCTCAGCTTTTATTGCTTACTCTGGCAGGGAGAGACTTAGTAAATCTAGTCAGCTTCAGGGACTTCCTATTTTGAGTCTTTTATCGTCCTGTTTAAAGTGCTTCTCTGTAGGATGAAATGTTTCAGTCTTGGAGAAAACTGTTTCCTAACCCATGGGCTAGCCCAGAATCCAGAAAAAAAAAAAAACAAAAAACAAAGAAGCACTTGAATTACTTCTTTAGGGCTACTTATTTTATGTGTATGAGGGTTTTTGTTTTGTTTTGCTTTGCTTTATTTTTTGTATGTATGTATGTGCACTTTGTGTGTGCCTGGCACCCACAGAAGTCAGAAGAGGGCATTGGATTTCCTGGAACTAAAGTTAGATGATTGTGACTCACCATGAGGGTGCTGGGAACCAAACCCAGGTCCTCCGTAAGAGCAACCAGTGTTCTTAACCACTGAGCAAATTTCCCCAGCCCCAAGAAGCACTGTAAATATGTTGGATCTTGCTAGGAGTGGTAGTGTGTGCCTTTACTCCCAGCACATGAGACAGAGAGAGGCAGGTGGATCTCTCTGGATTCAAAGACAGTCTTGTCTAGAGCACGAGTTCCCAGATAGTCAGGGCTATGTAGAGACCCTGTCTAAGGACAAGGGGTGATTTCCAACACCTAGGGGAAACCTGATTCTCTGCACCAATAGTGGAGAGAGGGTGTGGAGCCACACAGGGCGACTTGGAGGGTGGTGACAAGTGATGACAGAGCTTGCCAGACAGAAGCCTGGCCTCAAACTCTGCTCCACCTGGTTCCTCACGCCCCCTCTGTCTGCCCCAGTCAGGAGGGAGGGAGGACAGGTTCTCAGGGATGACACAGCAGCCACTGGCAGGCAGTGACTGGGTGCTGCAGCAGACAGGGAGTGACCGTTACTGTCCCGACCATCTCAGCCTCTCCTCATGCTGGGGGAATAAAGGACACACACAAACACCCACTCTGGCTGCCCCAAGGCCCTCAGACCCTGACACAGTAGCTTAGACACCCAGATGCCACCGCAGGGACACGCAGACACCTGCCCACAGCCACTCAGAGCCACTTCCTAGACACACACCTGCACAGGGGAGACACCACCATATACGACCAGTGTGTGTGCACACAGGAACACAGGGACAGGGCACAACGTGCACACAGACTGCGGGACCTCGCTACAGATGTGCACAGACCCCTGTCTTAGCTGCTGAGCCATCTCTCCAGTTTTGAGTCCGGGAATCATTATGTAGCCCAGGCAGCATTGCAGTCATTAGACTGCAAGCATGTGTTAGCATACCCAACCGTCTTTCTGTCTTCTGAGGCAGGGCCTCACTCTGTGGCCCAGGCTAGCTTCAAACTATCAAACTATTACCCATCCTCCTGCTTCATACGTGTTTGGCACCTGCCATGTTCAAGCTGCTGGGGGTGGGGGAACCTTGTATCTCAGGGTCTTCTGATTTGCAGGGGGCTGTGTGCATTGTTGTCGTTGTTTTGAGACAGGCTCTTACTATGTACCCTTGGCTGTCCTGGACTTGCTATGTCGACCAGGTTGGTCTCAAACTCACAGAGACACCACCTGCTTCTGCCTCTCTAGTGCTGGGATCAAAGGTGTGCGCCACCTGGCTAGATGTGTGTATTTTTAAGGAGGGGAGGAGGAATATAGAATCTAAAGAAACATACATAGGAATGAAAACATAAAACAAGGAAAAGGAAAAAAAGGAAAATGACTGCTCCTAGGTGTGCTAAGAAGAAAAGTTTATTATAGGTATGTGGGAGAGCATAGCCAGAGGCAGGGACCTCTGGGAGAGTCCAGAGTGGTCATGCCCCTGAGGCATGGGAGAAAGGGGAGAGGGGGGAGGGGGAACCAGGTACAGCAGCTATAGGGCCCAAAGCTACAAAGAAAGCAGATAGCCAAAATGGTTGGATTACATAGGGACAAACAGCCCAGGCCCTAGGCTGGAGAAGTTCAGGGTAGGGGTGTGGCATGCCAGCCAGGAAGGCCCTATAATGGTTAGGGGCCAAAGGGTGCAGGGAGAACCTGGCAGCCAGGCCCACTTTGATACGTTAAATAGGCATTTGTCCCTGACTTTGAAACCTAATAAGGTATAGACGTATATACAGTTGGACAGGCATCTGCCCCACAGTACACATACACACTGACAGATATTTAGCTGTGTCTAGCAGTCATACATACAATCCCAGTGCTCAGGAAGCCGAGGCAGGAGGACCTGGCTGGGTAGATAGAGGGAGTGCAAGGGACTCCCGAAAGACTTAGTAAGACCTTGTCTGGGGCCTGGGGATGAGGAGCAGGGGCGCTTGGCTGGAATCTATGAGGGAGAGGTTGGGGCCAGGCTCAGTGGTACAGTGCTTGCCTAGCACGCAAGAAGCCTCCCCTCCCCTCCCCTCCCCTCCCCTCCCCTCCCCCGGTCCAATTTCCAACTAGTCCAGAACAGTGCCTGGCAAGAGGTTTGCAGTGCATATGTGGAAATTATTCGTATCAAATGTGATAATCAAATCCCAGGAGTAGCAATCTTCATAATGAGAATTACGGGTGCCGCTCAGTGGGGTGAGGAAGCCAGCCTTGGGGGACAGGCTTGTGTGTGGCCAGCTGCGGCCCTGAGGCGGCAGGAGGCTGGGGCTCCCACAGTGGCCTCTGTATGCACGCACACGCCTGCGTGCGCGTGTGTAAGAGCCCATTGTCTGATGACTCCATCATCCTTCTCTGACCCTCCTGCTCTCTTTCGACTTCGACATTGTGTACGCAAAACACCAAGACGCCATTCCGCATCCCTGCCACAGGTCCCCAGGCCACTGCCTGCAAGCCACAGCTTCCTGTCACACCCACAGGCACTTCCCTCTCCCCAGCTGGGGCCTCCCCTTTGGCTTTCCTCCCTCAACTTTCTCTCCCTGCCCCATAGATGCTGTGGTCGGCCTCGGCAGGGTCTTTGGCAGTGGCCACAGTGGCCCTGACTCAGGCTGGTGAGCCCTCACTGACCCTGATGTGGCCTGCACGCCCCCACGGCCAGACAACCACTTGGGGGTGTCTCGAGGGGTCACCAGTGGCCATGTGTCCATGCCCAAGGTGACTGATTTCAGTCTATGATTCAGTCTCCTTGTCTAGGCCACCAGGGTTGCCCTGGTCACATGATGTCAGCAGTCAGGTATGTGGCCAGGGTTTCTCCAAGGTGACTCAGCCGCTTGAGATACCCTGTTCTTCCTCCAGACACTCTGGGCCAGTGTCCAGGGCATGCAGCCACCGAGCTGGACACTCCCTTCCCGGCCCCCTCCACGCCCTCCATGGCCCAGAGCTGGGGACACAAAGGAAAGAGAGGGTTCCCGGAGGCAAGGCTCTGGGCCAGCCTGTGCTGGCCACCAAAACCTCCCCTCCTTCCCAAAGCCCAGGGACTGTGAATCATATCCATCTATCCATTCATCCAATTAGCCACTCAGGTATTTTGTTGTCATTTTTCAAGACAGGGTTTCTCTGTGTAGTCCTGGCTGTCCTGGAACTCACTCTGTAGACCAGGCTGGCCTGGAATTCACAGAGATCTGCCTGCCTCTGCCTCCTGAGTGCTGGGATCAAAGGCAATTCAGACATTTAATCAGCAGCCATCCCTATCTAGTGAGGCCCCGGGGCACAGAAAGAAACAAGCCAAGTAGATACATCCATGGTGGCATCTTGGACCTGTGACAGTTGGGAGGTTGAGGCAGAAGGATTGATCACATGTCAAGACTAGCCTGGACAAAGTGCTCTGTCTGTGGTCACTGCTCTCCCCGAGAATTCTTCACAGGGTTCCAGTTTCTCAAGAGTCCTCCACCCTTTTCAGTCATTTGGGGCAAGCCCTTTCAGGAGCCTGCCCTCAGGCTGGCCTGCTTTCAGCAGGCTCTCTTTCCTCCATCTTTTCTAGATCTTGGTCCCAGTGAGGGACTCCAGTCTCTACTTATTCCCCAAACTCTACCATTCATCTGCCTTCCCTGAAACATGAACTTCAGAGGTTTTTGAGGTGGGGCCTTATAGACTCGTGTGTGTGTGTGTTGTTTTGTTTTGTTTTGTTTTTTTGAGACAAGGTGTCAACAGGTAGGCCTGGCTGGCCCAGAACTTTCCCTAAACTTCCTGCTCTCCAAGTCCCAGGGTCCAGGTGTGTGCCGCCATGCCTGGCTGTGCCAGACACTTTGTAAACATTTTCTGTATGATCTTGTGTAGGGTCTTGTGAGTGGGTACAATTATGCGCCTCCTTCTCCAGGGGAAAGCTTGAAGCACAAAGTCTCATTCCGGCTTTGGCTAGCCCAGGACCTGCATGAGTCCTGAGTCCTGCCTCTTCGTGGGTGCCGGGATTACAGGCATGAGGCACCTCACCTGGCCATACTACACTATTTGGCAAATGGCAGAGACGGAGCATAGGGACCCTAGTGCTAGAGCAGAGAGAGTCCCACAGTTCAAGTCCATGGGTGTGTGAGCGTGTTCCAGCCCATCAAAGCACCAGAGACAAAGATCACAGACACGTCAGAAGAACTCCTGTGATTATGTACACACACTCAGGTCACAGCAATTGTTGTTGGGGACCTGGGTGTGCATGACACAGCTGGGCTCTTCCCTCACAGGACACAGTACAGTGAAAAGACAGGCCACACTGGAAACTGTAGGCTCTATCGGTACAGGCTGTCATTCCAGCACTTGGGAGTCTGAGGCAGGAGGATTAAGAATTCAAAGCCAGCCTGGGCTATATAAGAAGACCCTGCTTAAAAATAATAAATAAATAAATAAATAAATAAATAAATAAATAAATAAATAAATGACAGAGAAAGGGGTTAGGCTTGTGACTCCAGTGGTAGGACACTTGTCTGGAAGTCCTGGGTTGGGTGTTTGGCTCAGTCTATGCTGGGGTCTCACACCTGTAATCCCAGCACTCAAGGCAAAGGCAGGAGAGCCTTCCTTGGGCTATATGTTAAGTTTGAAGCAGTCTGCCCAAGGTTAGACCCTTCCAGGAGGAAGAGGAGGAGGAGGAGGAGGAGAAAGAAGGAGGAGAAGATTAAAAGGGAAACAGAAAAAGAAAAAAGAAAAGAAAGAAAGAAAGCAAATGAAGTTGAGTTCAGTGCTCAGAGGGAATTTGTAGCTCTGGGCTCTGCATCCAAGGCCTTGCCTGTGCTAAGTGAGCTCTGTCAGCTACAACCCCAGGGGACCTGTGAGCGGTCTGTCGGAACACATATGGTTACATACAGGCAGAATGGCTCCGCTGGAGGCGAAACCACCCACAGACACTTCCACATTCACAGCTCCACACGCGCGGGCGCACACATACACACACACACACACACACACACACACACACACACACACACACCTAGAAAAGCACTCGGGCTTTCTTTCTCACACACAACTGGGCACTGTCCCCAGAACTCAACTCCACTCACGCGGTCACACCCCGCTTCTGTCTGCTCAGAGATTCGGCTCGGCCCTGGTCACATGCGGCTCTAGCATGGGGGACCCGGGAGGAGGGTGCTGGGCCAGCGGGTACACCCTCTCAGTTGGTGGACAGCGTCTCAGACTCTCAGGCTCTCCCAGCCGCTTCAGCCCGGCGGTGGAGGAGGCAGGTAGGCAGGGAGGGCAGGGAGGGCAGGGAGGGCAGGGAGGGCCGTGGTCCCTGGGTCTGTGCGTGTGTGCAGGTGGCCTCCCGTGGTGGGAGGAATGCCCCTGCCCCAGCACTACACCCCAAAACCTAGGGTCTGAGATCACGGTGACAGGCCTGAGGAGGGCCACCTCTCCTGGTTTGGGGGTGCGGAGACGGTCAAGTGCGCGGGAGGCTGTGCACAGACGGGCGCTCCAGGAAGGAGGGGGCGCAGGCTGATTTGGGGACGCGGTGTCCCGTCGCTGCCATGCCCCGGTCGGCCAGTCTGTCGGCCCGGCTGGTCCTGGTTGCTGAGCGCGGTCGTGCCGCCTGGCCGGGGACAAACAACCTTCCCGTCGCTAGGCAACGGCGTGCCCCAGGCCGTCGTCACCGCGTCGGCGCGGGCGAGCGGGGGGGGGGGGGGAGGCGCGCGGAGTCGCCCGCCGAGCCGCGGTTTGTTGACGTTGCCAGGCAACCACCGCGGCGCTGCCTGGGCAACGCCGGCCGACTGTTCCCCGCCTTAAAGGCGCAGGAGCCCGGTCTGGTTCCCGCGAGGACACCCGGGAGCGGCAGGGAGGGACAAGCAGTTCCTTTCGGAAGACCCGGACGGTCAGTGGATTTGGACGTTCGGCGGATCCCCCGTTCTCAAGGCGGCGAGAACACGCCAGTTTGCAGCTGTGGAGATTTCTTTTTCTTTCTTTCTTTCTTTTTTTTTTTTAATTTGGTTTTTCGAGGCAGGGTTTCTCTGTGTAACCAAACCTGGCTGTCCTGGAACTCGCTCCATAGACCAGGCTGGCCTCGAACTCAGAGATCCCACTGCCTCTGCCAACCCCGTCCCACCGAGTGCTGGGATCACAGGCGTGCGACCCCACCACCCGGTTTAGATAGTTCAGCTCAAGTGTTTGAGAGAGTGGTGTTTGTTGGTAGCACCTATGGTCAGGCTGGCTTGTAGCGGGCGCGCACAGGTATGTATGTAGTGGTGAGGAAAAACTGGATTCTGGAACCCGCTCTGCGACTCTGTCCTGTGAGCCCTTTCCCGGGGTGTGGTTCTTACCAAGAGAGGTGTGACCCTGCTGAATTCTGTAAGGTGGGTAGTGGGTAGAAAGTACCATGGGCTGCCTAGAAGGCCAGTCGGCAGAGGCGCTCGCTGTCAGGCTTGACAGGTTGAGTTCAAGCTCTGGGACCCAGTACAGCCGGAAAGGGAAAACAGATTCACCCGACACAAAACAAAGTAATACAAAATGTAAAATAACCTAAGTGGAGGCTGAGAATGAACTGCGCTTCATAGTTAGTAGAAACGCAGTGCCGCCGTAGACCAGCAGTTTTTAAAAACCTATTCTTGATTTATTAACGTATGTATGTGAATGTGCACCACCCGAGTGCCTGGGAGTTACAGATGGTGGTGAGCCACTGTGTGGGTGTAGGGACTCGAACCCAGGTCCTCTGCAAGGGCAACAACTGCTCATAACCACGGAACCACCTCTCCAGCTCCTATTAGTGATGTTTTTATTGTGTGCCCCGACTGCCAGGTGGGGCTGCAACCCTTGCCCTATTAAATCCTGACTGTGTGACCCCCCAAGCAGGCCTGACTCTCTGACCCTGCTTTCTCCTCTGTGGAACGCATGATCTCTCTGTGTCACAGAGTCACTTCCGGGTAACGGTCCTGGGTGGGGGTTCCCCTCGGAGGCTTGTCAGGTCGCTGCCCCATGTCTGTGCCGTGACTCACTGCGATGTGTTATGTAAAGCTCTCAGGTTCTGCTTGGAGGGCAGGTTATGTAAATGATGCCTTTGTACATCCTACCTCGGAGGCCCCGAGAGCCGGGTACCCTGAAATTGCCAATCCTTGGAAATGGCTGTACCCAGGGAGCATGGGCCAGTGTATGCACACTGTTGGAAGAAGTGCATCTCCCCTGGGGGGAGGGCTCTGTATACCCAACTGTCCCGCCGACTTTCTCAGTCATGGGTTCATTTGAAAATTCTACTTAATGTTTATTATTTGTGTGTGGGTGTCAGTGTTTATGTTTGTGCGTGTGTGTGTGCTGTTTGACCAAAAGCCAAGTCCTGATGCCACACGCAGAAGGATCGGTTCTGTGAAGACGTGTGGGCACACAAGAGCTCGTTCCACCACAGCTAGGTAAAGAGGTGTAATTACCAATGTATCCCAGCCATTCAGGAGGCCGAGGTGTGGAGATTGCAAACTTGAGGCCTGCCTGAGGTGTACAGCCAGTTCAAGTCCAACCTTAGTAACTAGACAAAACATTTTTTGGAAATAGAAATGAGTTGGGAATGTAGCTCAGTGATAGAGCCCCTGCCTAGAATCCCCCAGTGAGGGGCTGGGGGTGGCTCAGTGGTGGAACCTCTGCCTAGAATCTCCAGTGAGGGGCTGGGATGTGTCTCAGTGGTGGAACCTCTGCCTAGAATCCCCCAGTGAGGGGCTGGGGTGTGGCTCAGTGGTGGAACCTCTGCCTAGAATCCCCCAGTGAGGGGCTGGGGGTGGCTCAGTGGTAGAGCCCCTGCCTAGAATCCCCCAGTGAGGGGCTAGAGTGTGGCTCAGTGGTAGAGCCCCTGCCCAGAATCCCCCAGTGAGGGGCTGGGACAGTAGCTCAGTGGTAGAGCCTCTGCCTAGAATCCCCCAGTGAGGGGCTGGGGTGTGGCTCAGTGGTAGAGTCCCTGCCTAGAATCCCCCAGTGAGGGGCTGGGGTGTGGCTCAGTGGTAGAGCCCTGCCTAGAGTCCCCCAGTGAGGGGCTGGGGTGTGACTTGAAGGCTTTGAGCACTTTTCTGGAGCACAGAGAGCTCTGGATTCCGTCCCTAGCACAGACAGCAGCAGTGACAGGAGAGAGCTTTTGTTTGCACAGCATCATGCATCATCCCATGCATGCCCAAGAGCCCAGAGTCACCTCTCGGCATACGCATACATGTGTGACTAAGGTTGCAGGCTGCAGAGGAAGTGTGGGGTGGGGCTTAGGGCTGTGACTGTCTGTGGAAGGCTGCGGGCCCACCCCTTGACATGCGCCAGCCTGCCTGTAGGAGAGTGACCCAGTCAGCACAGGGGACGGCCTGACAACCCGAGAACCCACCAAGCAACATTCCCCTGCTGTATCCCAACAGCAGGCTGCTGGGTGTGCTCCTGAGCTGTGGGCACACCCACTGGTGGGGTGCAGCCCCGGCTGGAGCTCCCCGGGGGACTGTTTGTTATATCTGGTGCCGAGCTCGGGGAGGGGTCTGTCCTCAGAGCCGTGAACAGTGAATGGCATTCCGGACACTTCACCGCAGCTGTGCCTGTGTACCGCATACACGCCAGCCCCCTGGGGCTTGCAGAAGCCAGAAGGGGCTTAGCCAGCTCTGGAGCTGGACTTGCAGCAGGTTGTGGGCCTTCCGCTGAGGGCAAACCTAGGTCCTGTGCGTGAGGGGCAGTGCTCTTCACCGTGAGCCCTCTCTCCTGGACTGAGATTTATTTTGATTTTTATGTGTGTGCATGTGATGTGTGTTTGCACGTGATGTGTGAGTGTGTGTGATGTGTGCACATTCGCTTGTGTGTTTGGGGGCTCTTGTGCCACAGTGAGTGTGCAGATGCTCGAATACGCTGCTGTCATGGTGGCCGCTGCCCTGTGCTAAGGACTTGCCAGGCGCGTGGCCATCAGCAATTCTGCAGCTCAGAGCTCACGGTTGTCCGGGTCTGTGTTTTCTTGCTCGATTTCTTGGTAGTGCCTGACAGGGTGTGTGCCGAGTAGCCCTGGGTGTCCTCTCGCCTCTGCCTCTGCGCTGGAATCGCAGATTGTCACCCCTACACCTGGCTGGCAGGGGATGCTGGTGCTGCACCCCGCTGGCCTCTGCTGAACGCACACAGCCAGCTGCCCCGTGTTCTCTGTCGGCCTGACACAGGGTCTCATGCGGCTCAGGGTGGCCTTGAACTCTCCACGTAGCCAAGCACGCTCCAAGTACTGGGGTTATAGGTGTGTGCCACCAATTCTGGTCACGTGTAGCACTTAGCCTGACGCTCTCAGTTCTCTGTACTGGGTAAAAGTCCAAGGCTTCAGTGTGGCCTGCAGAACACGCCTGTCCTGCCGGTCACTCCCTCCCCTACTTCCCTCTGCTACACTGACCCCATCCCTATTCTCGAAGGCGCTCCGCACCTGCTAGGCTCCTCTGGCCGCATTCATGGCTTTCCAGACACTATAGTAGTAACACCCCAGCCCCTCACTGGGGAATTCTGGGCCTGGGCTCTACCACTGAGCCACACCCCAGCCCCTCACTGGGGGATTCCAGGCAGGGGCTCTACAGTGAGTCACACCCAGCCCCTCACTGGGGGATTCTAGGAAAGAGCTTTATTTTTTTTTTTAACTAAACCACTATCCCTATGCACCTGTTGTTTCCTCTGATGGGCGCATCCTCAGCCAGATGTGTCCACACTCCTCCCCAGCCGACTCCCATTTTTACAGAAATGGTGCCTTCTAATTAAGGACTTCCTTTAAAAAATACTTTTGATTACATTAAAATGTTTATTTTATTGTTACATGTTTGTGTGTGTGCATGTATGCGCACCATAGCTCTGGAGTGGACAACTGCCAGGAGTCTCTCCTTTTACCTTGTAGGTCTTGGGAATCAAACTCAGATCATCAGGCTTGTCAGCTTTTCCCTCTGAACCATCTTCCCGGCCTTTCTTGTTCACTTTCCTCCTTGACAAACCCTTGTTAGTCTCCAATCTTTCCTATAATTTATTTGCTGGTGTATTTTATGTAACTTTTTTTTTTCAAGACAGGGTTTCTCTGTGTAGCCCTGGCTGTCCTGGAATTCACTCTGTAGACCAGAACTCTCACAGAGATCCACCTGCCTCTGCCTCTGTTGGGATTAAAGGCATGTGCCATCACCACCTCCTGGCTTCATCTATATGTATTTATTACCCATTATTTTATTGTCTAGTCCCTCCCCTACTCAGAGGTTGTGGAAGGACGTCAGCTTTGCCACACTCACAGGTGGGTGTGCTCTGGCTGGTCTGTAGCGGAGAGATCAATAGATGCATGACTCTGTTAGGAATGGTACGTGGGGTGGCCAACACCACGATCCCCCGGTCGTCAGACTCTTTCCATCGTCACCACAGAGCTGTTGCCTAAGGCCTGCGCATGCAGGTCCCACGTTTACAGATGTGAAACTAAGTGGAGGTGAGGGGAAGTCCCAGGAGCAGGGCTCGAAGGACCTGGAGAGCAAAAACCAGATTATCCTGTTATCAGGGACGCCCCTGCATTGGGGTAGCCTGGTTTAATCGCTCTATCTCGGTGTTTATTTCTGGGGCTGGTTCTTGCCCTTCTTGCCGAGTGGCTCTGCTGTATCTCTTCAGCCCTGACAGTTCCTGGTAGCTGAAGTCTCTTAATGGTGTTTTTTGTTTTTTGTTTTTTTTTTTGGTTTTGTTTTGGTTTCTGTTTTTTGCTCCAGGGTCCCGAGGTCTGTTTGGCCTTGTTGTGTCCGGATGTCCCGGTTTGTGCGTGCGCCGGGACTCCGGGTGGGGGTGGGGACGTGGCGATGACCCCTGTTCCTTGAGGCCTGGGCTCAGGTCCCAGTACGGCCTCTTTGCAAGCGCCCTCCCCTGGCCCTGGCTGGCGGGTTCCCACAAGAGCCGCCCCGGGGCGGGGCTCGTTGTCTTGGAGACGAATGTTTTGAAACTGCAAACTGGGTCTTTGGGCCACCACCCGGAGCGCGGGCCTGGGAACCCGGGCTCAGCGTGGGAGCGCGTCGGGAGGGGTGCGGGGCCACCGCGAGCCGGGCTGGCACCCGGGGAATGGTTTGGCTTAGGAAAGGAGAGATGGGAAAGTAGATTGGGTCATTGAGACCGTTTCAAGGGGACAGGCTACAGGCATTGCTAGGGGCCAGTTGAAGGGAAGAGAATAGGAGTCTGGGGAGGATTCAGAGACATTGGAGGACATCAGGAAAGGTCAGGTGGGAGGTCGCGGCAGTTTGGGGGTGCTGAGGGACACACTAAGGATGGCTGGACCAAAGGAGTGTGGAGGCTAGAAATTGAGGGGCCTCTGCAGTTACAAGAGATGGTTGTAAAGGCAGGAACTGGGGAGCTGGCGTGGAGGACATACATTCGCAGGTGTGTGTGGAGCTGAACTGCAGGGTATCGGATTGCGAGGGGAATGTGAGGGACACCAGAATCCGGTCCCGGGAAGATCACAGAGAGCCGGAAATGGGGGTGAATCAGAAAGGGCGGGCTGACCACTTTCGGGCGCCAGGAGGGACAGCCCCTCCCCGTCCATTGTCCCCAGCTAGGGCAGGACGTCCGGCGACGTCCCGAGAGACACCAGGACCGGTTATGTAACCCTGCCCGGCCACTGATCCCGGGTTAGTCTCCTCCCTCGTCCCCCTAGGAGGGCCCTGGGTCGGGATCCCCGCCGATGCTCAGGACGTCACCGTGGGAGGGGCATGGCCGGGCGGGAACGGCCTTTCCTTGCTCAGGCACCTCCCAATGGAGCATCCAGTTCCTGATCTGAGGCGGGGTGGACCCGAGGCTTAGGGATGTCCTTGTGGAATGTCCTTATTCTCATGACCCTGGCTATCAGTCGGGAGGGTAAACTGAGTCCCAGATGGTAAACTGATTCCCACAGAGTGCTGGTTGCTGTCTTGCCACGCATTCATTCATTCAATATCGATTGAGAGCCGCATGTGGTGGCCTATGGCTTGTAACCCCAGCTCTCTGGAGGCTGAAGCAGGGGTAGTGGGATAGTGTCGCGAGTTCAAGGCCAGCCTGGGCCAGAGCGTGAGCCCCCTTTTTGAAACGACAACAAATATATTGAATGTCTAGTCTGTCCCAGCTACTGCCTGCCTTGAAAGCTATCCAGTAGTGACCAAAACCGGCTCCTAGGGACCCCAAAACCCCTGTGTTAACTCTGCCCTCTCTCGTCACAGACTCCGGGGAGGAAGGCTACCTACCGGATGCTATGCTCTGGCTTTTACATTCATATACACGCACGTGTGTGTGCATATAGAAATGCATGTGCAGCCAGGGCTCACGCCTGTAATCCCACACTCAGGGAGGCAGAGGCAGACCCAGCCTCCAAAGGTGGGCCTTCCCATCAGCCCTCTGAGAGACCCTTCCTTGCAGCTGGGGACAAGCCACGGACTTCCTTCTTTCCTCACCCCCACCCCAGGGCTTGCAGGTGGCGAATCACTCTGACGTCATAGGGCTGGCCGTGTTGGCACCATAGCGTGTCCCTCAGAATGTATGCACATGTGTGTAGTACCTGAAGAGGCCAGAAGAGGCCATGGGGGTACTATAAACCCAACCCTGGCCTTCTGCAAGAGTAGAGAATTTTCTATCTGTCCAGCTCCCCATGCCTGGCCTGGCTTTTTATTTAATCCTATTTTTAAAGATTTAGCCATTTTCTCTTACGTGTGAGCGTCTTGTCTGCTTGTATGTACACCATGCACGTGGCTGGTGCCCACGGTTAGAAGAGAGCAGCAGAGGAGGTATGGATGATTGCTGACCTACCATGTGGGTGCTGGGAATCAAACCCAGGTCCTCCGCAAGAGCAGCCATACCCCTAGCCACCGAGCCATCTCTCCAGCACACATTGCCTGGCATTTCTAAAATGTGTTCCAGGGAGTGAATTCGGGGCTTCATGCTTGTACAGAAAGCACTGTGCTGACCAGGCTGTCTCCACAGTGTCTGCTCCCTCCCCTCTCCCCACCTCTTTCTCTCTCTCTCTCTCTCTCTCTCTCTCTCTCTCTCTGCCTACCTTTAGGGTATCCCATTACCCCTCCACACTTCCACTTTGAAGTTTTGAAAACATTTCACCCTCTTAAAGGCGGCATCCTCTCCGAGCCTGAGTGCCTCTCTCTTTTCCTTTGAGATAAGTTCTCCTGAGAACTTAGGGCTGAGATTACTGGCATGCCCCACAGCCTCTGTGTAGGTTCCCCTGCCGGGAGGAGCTTAGCAGTGCCCCCCCCCCCCCCCCCCCCCCCCCCCCCCCGCGCGCCCCCCCCCCCCCCCCCCCCCGGCCCCCCCCCCGGGGGGGGGGGGGGGGCGCCCCCCCCCCCCCCCCCCCGCTACTGTCACGGGGTGCCAGGTCACAGACGGCCCCGTGGAGCACAACCGTGAGGGCTGTGTAGATCCTACCGGTGAAGACCCACAAAAGTTGGCACCGAGAAGTGACTTGCTGGTTTTGGGGGTGCAAGCTTGACAGCACAGCACCCAGGAGGTGGGGGCAGGAGGGAAGTTCAAGGTCATCCTAGGCTACAAAACCAGACTAAAGCCATCCTGGGCTATGTCGGGACCCTGTCATAGTAAGGAAATAAGAGATAAAAGTTAAAGTGGTAGATATGCTAATTAGCCTGTGCTGATCATTGTCCAATACAAGTGAAGCTAAAAAAAAAAAAAGATATAGTACCACCTCATGAATATGTATAAATACAACATCAGTCAAAAATAGTAAATAAGGGCCTGGGAGGTAGCTCAACTGGTAGAGGGAGGACCTGCTTAACCCACTTAAAAAAACAAACGAGAAGAGCTGGCGGGGTGTGCTGTAAGCACAGCATGGAGAGGCCAGAGACAGGCGGATCCCTGGGGCTCCCTGGCTAGCCTACTGGGCAGGGTTCAGGATAGCAAGAGACCCTGTCTCTGAAGGAAAAGCTCTGCAGGGCTGGCTCAGAGCACCAGCTGCTCTTCCGGAGGACCCAGGTTCAAGTCCCAGCACCTACCTGGCAGCTCCCCACCAAGTTCAGAGGATCTCACAGCCCTCTCTGAGCCCCGAGGGCACTGCAGACACTGGTGCCAGCACACAGGCAGGGAAGACACCCATCCACAGAACAAAGATACGTAAACTCTAAAGAAATAGATGAGTGTGATCTGAGGAATGACAGGGGAGGTTGGTGTCTGGCTTCAGCATACACAAGCGTGTGCCCGCAGACACAGAAAAAAAAAACAGTAAAGAAATAAGTGTGTAATGGCACACACTCGGTAATAGCACAGAGAAGACTGAGTTTAAGGCTGGCCTGGCCTGTAGGATGAAAACCTCAGCCCACCCCAGGGAAAGTAAGTAAAGCTTACTTTGATTCCAGCACTCAGGAGGCAGAGGCAGGCTGATCTCTGTGAGTTCGAGGCCAGCCTGGTCTACAATGTTAGTCCAGGACAGCCAGGGCTACACAGAGAAACCCCCGTCTCAAAAAAAATAATAAATGTACAATAACACAGAGAAGGCTGACAGACGTGGTCCCTGCCTTCAATCCTAGTACCCAATAGGTGGAAACTGGAACATCTCCAGGAGTTCGAGGCCAGCCTGTTCTACACAGTAAGCTCCAGGACTGCCAGGTTACATTGCCAGACCCTGCCTCAAAAACACAAAAACAAAACAAACACAAAACAAAAATGAAAAAGTAAGGGATCAGCGTCAGGCAAGGGGTGAGTCCCCACTCGGGCCATCTCAGGAGACCCACACCTACACCGAGGGATATCAGACCTTCTCAGCACCTAGCCTGGCCGCCTCCCGGGACCCCGGGGCGCCCGCAGGGGTGGGATGGACAGACGGATGCAGCGTTGCGGGGTGTGGGGAGCAGATCCGGGCTGGACTGGCCGCGGTGACCGCGGGGCCGCCTCCCGGCTGCCTTCCGCTCCCCGGAAGCGCTGAGTCGTCGCTGCCTTATCTGGCGGCCGCTATTTCGGGCTCCGCTCGCAGGGCGGCGACTATTTTTAGCGGCGTTCGGGTAAAAATGGACCCGCCGCTCGCGCGGGTGGCCGGGGCCGTGCGCGCCCGGGGAGCCGGAGACGCGCCTGAGTCACCGCCGCGCAGAACCTTCCAGGAGCCCCGGGAGCAGTTAGGAGGGGGCATCGCGGGATGAGGAAACCGAGGCACGCAGACGCCCCGCCCCCGCCCCCCGGGGCTTGCTACGCAGGCTAATAGGCTGACCGCAAGGTAACATCCTGCAACTTCAGCTGGATCTTTCTCTCTCTGTTCATGTGTGTGTCTCTCTCTTTCTCCCCCGCCCCCCCGCAACATGTGTATGTCTGTCTGTGTCTGTCGCTCTCTGTCTCTGCCTGTTCGCCTTTCAGCTTCTCTCTCTGTCTTTCCCCATCCCCCTCTGCATCTCCCTCTCTTTCTCCTCTCTGAGACAGGGTCTCACTATCTATAAACTCGCAGAGACCTGCCTGTCTGTGCCTCTTCCCCCTCCCCTTTCTCTTTATTTCTGCCTCTCTCCCCGCCCCCCCGCCTGTCTGTCTGTCTCTGTCTCGGTTTGCCATATACACTTTTATTTCTTTGTCAAGCAGGATGGTACACACTTTACTGCCAGCACTCAGGAGAGGCAGGCAAAGGCCAACCTGGTCTACATACTGAGTTTCAGACTAGCCAAGGCTGCATAATAAGCCACTTTTTCAAAACACGCGTACAGAGATACACACAACACAAAACCACCAGGAAAAATAAAAAATAAAAATAAAAAAGAAAGAAAGAACCAACCAGAAAACAACAAAACAAAAACAAAAACCTGTCTGTTGTTATGTATGGCCTATGGGCTATGGAGGTCGTGTAGAGGTCAGAGGACAACCTTGTGGAGTGGGTCCCCGGGATTGAACTTGGTGACAAAATACCTTTACCTGAACCCTCAACATACATTTTTACGGCTCTTCTATGGGGCAGGCCTTCTATGGTGCTTGGCTGTGGGGACACAGCATTAACCTTCACGATATTTGTGATGGGGGAGGAGCTCTAGCTCAAGTCTGTGTCTGTGGACGTGAAGGTAAACACCCCAGTCACCACAGACACCCTGCCTTTGAGAGAGGCTGGACAAGCGCCCGTGGGAGATGTGGGGGGGATGCGGATTCAATCTTACAGCCTGGGTCCCCAGGGCTTTACTGCAGAGGGTATCATGATGTCGGCCATAGGACTCTAAGAGGTCAGGGCTGCTTCCAGGAGGCCTGGGAGAGACAAGGGGATTCATCGGGAATTTCTCAGCCTTGGCTGCGGACTGTTTTAAGAAAATGGGTTGGCTTCCCAGCTAGGGAAAAACAGAGAGTGGGTCGGAGGGAGAAAAAGAGAAAAAAGTGAATATCCAGCTGCAGTCACAGCTTGATACCATGCGATTTCACGGCATTTCCAGTTCTCTGTGAGCCCCCGAGGCAAGGGCTCCATGTTATTTATTCATTTATTTATTATTGTGTGTGTGTGTGTGTGTGTGTGTGTGTGTTAGGAAGAATAGTTATCAGGTGTGTGGTGATCACAGGACAGACAGCTTTGTGGAACTGCTTCTTTCCTTCCTTCCTTCCTTCCTTCCTTCCTTCCTTCCTTCTTTTCTTTCTTTTCTTTTCTAAGACAAGGTTTCTCTGTGCAGCCCTGGCTGTCCTGGACTTATTTTGTAGACCAGGCTAGCCTCGAACTGGCAGAAATCCACCTGCCTCCTGAGTGCTGGGATTACAGGTGTGGGCCCCCTGCGCCTGGCTCTTTTTTTTTTTTTTTTCTTTCCATTTCGTTCCGTTTTGTTTTGTTTTTGTTTCTCTGTGTAGCCCTGACTGTCCTGGAAATCACTCTGTAAACCAGGCTGGCTTTGAACTCAGACAAATCCACCTGCCTCTGCCTCTGGGGGACTAAAGGTGTGGGTCATGACCAGCCAGCTGTTTCTTTCATCTTTACCTGGGTTCTGGGGATCAAACCCCAGCCCTCAGGGTTGCAGAGCAGCTGGGATGCCTCTGACCTTTTTTATTTTTATTTTTAGGTGTCTGAATTTTTTTTATGTGTATGATGGCTGTGTCTGCATGTAAGCGTGGGGCCACCGTCGTGCAGTGCCTAAGGAGGCCAAGAGGCCCCTGCGCGCCTGAAACTAGATAAGGGATTGGTGACTAGAGCCACCATTTGAGTGCTGGGGACCTGTCTTAGTCACCATTCTGTGCCTGTGAGGAAGCATCACGGCCAAGGCAACTCTTAGAAGAGAGGAAACCTCTAACTGGGCGCTTGCTTACAGCTTCAAAGGGTTGGAGCTGTGACCGCCATGGCAGGGACTGTGGCAGCAGGCAGGCAGGCATGGCACTGGAGCAGGAGCTGAGAGTTCACATCTGATCCGAAAAGTTGCCTGCAGACAGAGCGAGAGTGGAGTTGGCCTGGGCTTTTGAACCCTCAAAACCCACCCCCCAGTGACACACCTCCTCCACCAAGGCCACACCCCCTCATTCTTCTCAACCCAAGCCATCTAACTCTAGAGTCTGTAGAGCTATTCTCATTCCAACCACAGGGGCAAATCCAGGTCCTTTGCAGGAGCAGGCAGTGTTCTCAACCAGGACCATGGACCTCTGGTCCTCTTGCTTCTGTCTCCCAAGTGATAGGGGAACAGGTTTGTGCCACCAAGGCCTAGATGTTCAATCCTCCTGCCTCAGCCACTATTCATTGGCCTCAACAGGGTCACATGCCTGCCCCTGATTAATCACAGTCACACGTAGGCAGAAGATTGAGCGGGGCCAGCATGTGGTGGGTGAATTCGCCTGAAAAAGTACAGTAGAGCGAACCCAGTAATCCTGTGAGCTGAGGTTTGGAACGGGAGCCTTTCCCAACCAGCCGGATGGCTAACAGAGTGGCAACCTGAGCATCGCGACCTGAGCATCCCGCCCTGTGGCTGGGAGGAGGGGGGAGGCAGCCAGGTTTTCTTTCGTGTTAAACGTGTGAGAACAAACAGTACCTTCTTACCCAGGGTGAGGGCGCGAGTTTGCAGCAGAGGCACTCGGCCCACAGTTTGGCAGGGAGCGGGTGCTAGGTGACGGGCGACTGCTGCTTTAAAACAGTCACCAGTAGAATACCACTGTTGCTGCTGAGCAGTGTGGACCAGCCAGGAGGTCAGCCTGGCTTTCAGGGGAAGCCAGAAGTCTCAGCCTGTCCCTGTTACCTGCCGCGGCTCTCAGCAAGGCCCGCCTGGCCTGTTGTTTATCTACACACACCCCCCCCCACACACACACAGGGTTTCTCTGTATAACCCTGGCTGTCCTGGAACTCACTCTGTAGACCCAGCCGGCTTCAAACTCGTAGAGATCCATCTGCCTCTGCCTCCCAAGAGCTAAAATAAGGTGTGTGCCGCCACATCCAGCTTCTTTCTGACTTTCTTTCTGTCTTCCTTTTTTTCTTTCTTTCTTCTTATGGTACTTGGGGTGGAACTCAGAGCTTCCAGAGAAATAGGAGAACACTCACCATTGAACCACACCCCCAGCTCCTCACTTGTGATATGATTAATCTGCTAGCATGTTGCTTAAACTGTGCCCAACCATCCTCAATTGATGTGATCATGTTCTTCAGTGTGACTTTTTCTTTGAGTTTTCCTTCGCCTGGGAGAACACCTGAGCCTCCTCCACTGTCTCATCCCCAAAGGGTACCGGAGCACAGTGCACTGAGCAAGCACATAAACCAACACTGGGGGATTCTAGGCAGAGGCTCTACCATTGAGCCACATCCCCAGCCCCTCACTGGGGGATTCTAGGTGGGTGGTTTATGCTGAGCCACACCCCCAGGCGCTCAGCTCTGCCAGTTTCTGTAACATTCTCAACAGTCACATCTGTCTACATTTTATGAATATGCAACTGCGCCCACTTCTCAGGAGCTGCAGAGATGATTGTCATCTGTTCCTACCTAATCTGGGCTACATGGCAAGACCATGTTTGGAGGGCAGAGAGGGGAGAAAGCCTAGCAAGCTAAAACCTCAGACTCTGGCTGGCAAGATGACGAAGCAGTTCCCTGCTGTTTCCAGTTCCCTGGAAAGCCTGGCAACCTGAGACAGGCCCCTGGAACCCAGATAAACATAGGAGAGCACCAACTCTCGCCACATGTCTTCTGTGGCACATGCGCCACACTCTCCTAATAATAAGTAACAACGAACCTCGAACACTCTAGCCAAGTACGATGGCTCCCATCTCTTGCCTCACGACTTTGGGAAATGGAGGCAGCTGTATTGATAATATTTTGGGGGAGGGTTTGGTTTCTTCCTGGGCCAGCCTGGCCTGTTCAACAAGGTCCTGCTGCAAAACAGAAGAACATACAGCCAGACTTGATGTCCTGCCGCACTCATCCCAGCACATGAGGCTGTGAGGCAGGAGGACGAAGAATTAAGGCCAGCCTGGGCTATCAGAGACCCTGCCCTCAAATAAATAAATAAATAAATAAATAAATAAATGATTGTTTGTTTGATTGATTGATTGAAATTAAATACAAATAGTTACCAGACTAGCAAAATGGTTCAGTGAGTAAAGACACTTGTCACCAGGCCTGACAAGCTGGGTTCAATCTCCAGGACCCACATGGTAGAAGGAAGAAGAACATTCCTAAACCATTGTTCTCTGACCCTCATATGAGTGCTGCGAACATGTTCCTCTCCCCAAGAAATGTAAAACAAAAATTGCAAATGTAAGTTAATAATGATGGTGACAACTATTATTATAAAACAACGGAAACAGCCACATCTGGTGAAGGGCCTCCGTGTGTGATAGCACACCAGGGACAGTGGCCCGCAGGACAGAGACAGTAACAGGAGCCTCAGTTCCAGCCCTGGAGCTGCCAGGCCCCTCTGCGGAGGCCCCCGGGCTGGGGCGGTGCTCAGTGGACAGCACTCTCCTGGCATGCGAGGAGCACTGGGTGCCATCCGAATCACTTTATAACCAGAGGGTGTTGAATCTGGCTCCACAACCCTGGGGAGGTGGTGGAGACGGAAGATCAGGAATTGAAAGTCGTCTTCAGCTACATACTGAGTCTGAGTATAATCTGCTTTATATTAGACACTGGAGAGGGGTGGGGAAGAAGAGAGAGAGAGAGGGGAAGAGGAGGACGAAGAAGGTGGAAGAGGAGCAGTAGCAGCAGGGCTGGCAAAATGGCTCAGTGGCAAAGATGTCATGTAAAGATGAAGGAGAGAGCCAGGCGGTGGTGGCACACACCTTTAACCCCAGCACTCGGGAGGCAGAGGCAGGTGGATCTCGGTGAGTTCTAGCCCAGCCTGGTCTACAGAGTGAGTCCAGGACAGCCAGGGCTACACAGAGAAACCCTGTCCCCCCCAAAAAAAAAATGGAAGGAGAGAACTGACTCTACCAACTTGTTCTCTGACCACCATCTTTGTGTCATTTGCACACACGTGTACAAACTAATAGTAATAAGAAAGAAAAAGAATTTAAAAAGAAGCAGAGGCAGGAGGGTCTCTATAAGCTCAAGGCTAGCCTGGGTTTCATGGTGAGTTCCAGGCTAGCTGGGAATACATGGAGACTCTGTCTCAAATACATGCATACACATACCTACATTCACACATTCATACACACATACATACATGTATACATCCATGCATACATCAGAAAGAAAATGGACACATTTAAGAGGCATGTAACAGTTAATTAAAATTATAGCAGTAAACAAATATCATGTTAACCTACGTTGTACAGCACGTGTCTCAAAACTCAGTAAGAAGGTATCGTTGTTTTTGAGACAGTTTCATGTAGCCCAGATTGGTCCTAAATTCCCTAAGTAGCCTCAGATGACCTTGAACTCCTGACCCTTTAGCCTTCACCTCCCATGTACTGGGTTGGCTGCAGCATCATGGGACATTTGTGCAGTGATGGGGATCAAACCCACAACGTTGGCAATGGTCAGCAAATGTTATACCAGTGGAGCTAGTCTATGGTCGTTATTTTATTTTATTTTATTAAGACAGGGTCTCTCTGAGCGTCCCAGGCTGGCATCTAACCTTTCTGGCCTCAGCCCCTGGAGGGCAGGATCTGGGTCGGGGCCTCCACACCCAGCTTAGGATTGTTAAGTCTTTGCAATTCAGCCTCTTTGGGCTTCTTCACGTTTATTTTTGTGTCTGGCCTTTCGTGTCTCCCTGAAGGTTCCATACACTCAGGAAAGAAGCACAGTAAAGTCTGCTAAGTGTCTGCATGAGATTATGACCATCGTTTCGATGTCCAGTGGTAGAGGGGGCCGAAGCTGAGGGCTCCTTGGGCTGTACTTTCCCGGGCCCCCTGAGCGCCCCCCCACCTGGGACCTGCATAACCTCAGGATCAGGTCTCCAGGGTGTAGGTGACACTGGTGGAGCTTCCCCAATAAGCTTGTTGCTGAGCGCCCCTCCTGGGGTTATAAGGAGACTCCTGGACCATTCCTGCCCATCGCACCTGCTGCGGAACAGACAAAGCTGCAGCTGCTGCCTCCGTTTTCTCTTTCTGCCAACACTCTTTAATCCGTGCTAATCGGCTGAATTAAACCTATCTTTAGCTCTACCTTGTGTTGCCCTAAGCACCGCTCCTCTATTCCAGGCCAGTAGGTCACAGAGGGACAGCGCTCTAAGGTTGAGTGTAGTTCTCAAGTCTTTGCACGTTCCAGATGATGGCTGCCTGTGATCAGTGCGTCAGGGCCTCTGTGTCTAACACATGTCGGTATCTTCCTGGCGAGGAGCAGGCGTGCATACCTGGGCCAGCCCGTTGGTGGAAGCCCTACCCTTCGTCCACCCGCAGCTGGACCGTGCAGCCCATACAACAGACACCGTTTGCTGTGTGTCTGTCCATCCACAGACACATTGTCCCGATGGACACATTGGGATGGCCTCTGTAGAGGAGGTGTCTGTGAAGGCGCGGGGTCGGGTCCAGTAGGTTCCATTGTCCCCCATACGGGGGGCCTCCACTCCGGGCCGGGTGAGT
This sequence comes from Psammomys obesus, assembly GCF_907164565.1. NCBI lineage: Eukaryota > Metazoa > Chordata > Mammalia > Rodentia > Muridae > Psammomys > Psammomys obesus. Next base: position 1,602,282 of record NW_026592732.1, on the reverse strand, counting down.
CAGCCCCGGGCGGCTCCCGCGTCATCCCGGCCGCTCTGCTCCACGCTATTTCGGGCTCCGGGCACTATAAATAGATACTCTCACAGCCGAGGCGAGCCGGGACCCCCTCTCTGCTCGGGCCCCCTGCGTCCCCGCCCGCCGCGATCGCCGTCACCGCGGCTAAGTTTAGAGGCGGGTGGGGACGCCGGCTTGGCCACTGCGCTCCCCCCCCACCCCCGCCGCCGCGGGAGGAACCTTTGAAGGCCTCCAGCTGTCCAGCTCCTTTTTGGTTCAAACCCCCAGTTCTCCATACTTTCTGGAGTGCAGAGGAGACCCCTAGTTGATACAGGAGAAAGTAGCACAGGAGGAGAGTACCACCGGGATCCCGAGTGAGGAACGTGGGGTCATTTGAACTCAAAGCCCCGGGAGTGGAAGGACCTGGATCTGGGCTTGCAAGGCTCAGTGCAGAAATTGAACACAGAAAGCAAACTTCGGGATGATGAACTAAGAGCAACTTTTCCCGCCCTTGACTAACGCAAAAGACTCCAAGTCGCAGCGGTGGGCGGCCTGAACGCAGGTTGGCCTGCGGGAGGGACGCTCGTCGCCTTCCCGCGTGGTCTTGAGCATCCCGCGTGGTCCAGCCCAAACGGCCCGGGAATCCTCTAGCGGGGCGTAGGCGACCCCTCGCGGCAGAGTCGAGAGTTGCAGCTCAAGGCTTGGGTTTCTACTTGGCTTGGCGTCCCAGGCACACTATGACATTCCGTTTGGATTCACAAACATGTGTCCTGGCACTTTATTTTTAAAGTGGCATGGAATTCTATTTTGTTTGATGTGTGCCTTGTGCCTGGGAGATCTGAACGGGCCGTCAGATCCCCTAGCCTGGGAGTTACAGACGGATACGAGCATCCTATGGGTCCTCAGCAAAAAACAGTCAGTGCGCTTAACCTCTGAGCCATTTCTCCAGTTCTCGGTCCTTTATTTTGGGGTGGGGGGAGGATCTCCCTATGTCATCCTGAGTAATATGGAACTCGCCGTGTATACCAGGCTGGCCTTGAACTCACAAGGGATCCGACTGCCAGCGTTTCTCGAGTGCCGGGGTTGAAGGCATGCACTGATACGTGCGGCGGTTTGGAGGGTTTTGTTCAGGGTCTTTCATTGTGGCACAGGCTGGACCGGAGGTCACGATGCAGCACAAGCTAGTTTGGAACTTGCAGCAGTCCTCCTGCCTCGGCTTTCTCAGTCCTGGGTTTGCAGGCGTGCCGGCGATTGCCAGCACACAAGCTGTCTACTGTATCCTTTAACCTCAGCAAAGGCGTCCAGCTAGGAAACCAAGCCGGCGGGGACTCGCCTTGCAGAGGCTAGGTTTCCGCTGCTCCGTCACAGCACAGTTCAGGCGCGCCCCCTGGAGGCCAGGCTTGTGCAGGGCGCTCCGAAGGGCAGCTCAGCCCTTTTCCATTCCTGTGCAAGAATCAAGAGCTACTTACTATTAATTTTATTCGTTTTTAAATTTAATTTTGAAGTAGTGTCTCACTCTGTACCTCTGGCTGTCCTGGAACTCACGCTGTAGACCTGGCTGGACTTGAACTCACAGAGAGTTGGCTGTCTCAGCCTCCTGATGGCTGGGAGTAGAGGTGTGAGCCACCATACCCATTTGTTCTGCTGTGTATCATAGTTTCAAGGACCTGGGAGTGTGGCTCAGTACTACACACACACACACACACACACACACACACACACACACACACACACA